>NC_090443.1:1020272643-1020577399 GCF_031143425.1 Pleurodeles waltl | reverse complement strand
ACTGTTCTACAGCATGACTATACCTTCTAACACTTTCTAAAAACACAGGTTCTGAATCCTCAGCTTGAGGATCACTGCTGGATGGCGTGCTCCCTGGGGTATCATTCTGGGGTAGCTGACTAAGAATCGGTGAAGGTGTAATTTAAGCCTCCTTGTAACACATAGGGGGTCATTCTGACCTTGGCGGTCTTTTCGCAAGACTGCCGAGTTACCGCCGCGGTGAAGACCGCCGACCGCGGCGGTATGCCGCTGTGTGCATTCTGACCGCTGGGAGCGTTCCGCCGGAAAACCGCCAGCAGCCACACTGGCGGTCGGCGGGAAAGTGGAGACTGGTCAACCTCCACCGCCACGCCAGCAGAACACCGCCCACAGAATTACGACGCACATTTCTGTGTGGCGGTCTTCTGTTGGCGGTCTTCTGTTGGCGGTCACCTCCCCATGGCTCCTGTCACCTCCCGGAGGACCAACGCACAAGGTAAGATGATCGTCCGTGAGGGGAGGGGGTGGGGGGGGTGTTGTGTGATGTGTGCGTGCATGGGGGTGTGCGTGTGAGTGTGTAGAGGGGGTGTGTGAGTGCGTGCATGCGGGCGGGGAGTGCTGCTGTGCCTATAGGCAATGTGTGTAGTTCGGCGGGTGCGCATGTCGGCATGTATGTGTGCGGGTATGTGTCCCCGTTGTGTATGTGTGTGTGTAGGGGGTGTGTATATGTGCATGTTGGGGGTTTGTGCATGTCGGGGTGCGTGTATGTGCATGTCGGGGTGGGGGTGGGGAGGGGGTTCGTACCACCTCTGGGGGGTGGCAGGGGGGTGGAGGGTGTGGGGGGAGGACTCGGGGGGGCAGTGGGGGGTGGGGGAGACCCCTATCAGTGCCAGGGAAGGAATTCCCTGGCCCCGATAGTGCCTACCGCCATGGTTCGCATGGCGGTTCCCGACCGCCAGAAACCGCGGCGGTAAGCAGGGTCATGATACCGTTGGCGGTCTTGGGTCGACCGCCGGACCGGAGTGCGCAGACTCCAGCCCGTCGGTCATGACCGCCGTAGCTGTCGGAGTGGGGAAGTGGCGGTCGGTCGCGGCGGTGACCGCCGCGGTCAGAATGCCATTTTTTATACCGCCGGTCTGTTCGCGGTCCGACCGCCGCCTCTCCGCCGACCGCCAAGGTCAGAATGAGGGCCATAGTTTTGCTTTCTTTAATTTCCTTAATTGCCTACGGCATCAGGCGCTATTAGCCCACTTCTGCTTCTTACAAGCCCAACCTCCCACATCCTATTTGAACGGTTGTTGTATTTATGGGCTGTGTCCTTGCAGCTTCACCTACTACAGCCACGGCAGAGGGCCCTTCAGGGTGTTCAGGGGCTTCCAGTCTCTGAACTCTACCCCTTGAGGTCCTAAAACACCAAATGTTTGTGATTTTCTCTTCTAACTTTATGTTTTGAGGCCTAGCAGGGGTCATTTTATATGTCACAGTAGCGGATTATGGGGATTTTAAGCAGTTGTTGGGGTTCCAGCGGCTTTTTGTTTTTTAACGCACCTAAGAACCGTAGAGCTTTAGTGAGTATATCACAGGTCTTCTTTTTATATTTAGACCTCTGGACACCCTTATTAATAAATGCTGATCTTACACTCTTGAGGGCGCCCTGCAGGCCTAGTCATGCTGGTATATTACCTATGTCTACAGCTGCTGATTCACAAGAGTGGACTACCTTCCTCGTACACCTTGCCAGCTGCTGAATACCCTCTGGGTGGCTCTGGAGGACACGGTATCACTTCCCACCTTTCACAGTTTTAAGGATTTGAGATTCAGTTTGGATTTTACCTTTCTAACAGTCTGATGTATTTCTTTCATATATGTCTCCAATACCCTGTTGTGGTCCAAACCACCATATTTTGGGTCATTACTTGCGGCATTAGATGAGGGGTGCATATTACCCAGAGCCATCCCTGCTGCAGTTCCGCTATTAACATCAGTAACCCCTTTCTGTATGGTGGGTCAGATCGGGTAAAAAAAACAGGGCCCCAGTGCGAACAACTGGGTGCTTCGGAGGCCTGTTCCTCGTTAGATGAAGTTCCAAAACTCTGATTTTGTGACCTGCTACCGCCTGTACTGCTGGCAGGGTATGTTGAGGGAGGGGAAAACCAAGGCATGTATACACTTTATGGGGGGCTGGTGGGATCGTACACTCCCGGCAGGGTCATTGGGGACATCAGATATAGGGAAGTTAAATGGTGGTCATAATAGCTCATGGCTATTGAGCCGTAGGGAGCGCTGGGGCTGGGAATGGGTGCTTACTGTACAGGTGATTTCAACCTTTCGGGGTCTACGCTGGAAGTCCCGCTGTGCGCGGCTGCTACTGTTGCTTCAGAACTCTCCACCACACCTGCGAGTGCCCGGAGAAGACCTATACATCCAGAATAAGGGTCCTTTTTGGGGTGATCATTTTCCAAACGCCTGACCAGAAGACTATGAGGGCTACTTTTACAAGGTTTGGGTGCTAGGCCTGCAACAGACACATCTATATTAGGCTCCTCAAACACTAAACATTTAGGCCTTTGTGGATTATGGGGAACAGACTGTGGCGTAACTGTGTTTTTAAAAGATAGGTCTAAAGGAACTGATTGTAGCTCAGGGGGCGTATGTTTCTTCTCCCAGTTCTTTAAGGAAAGATGATTTATTTTAGGTTTGTTGCACTGCTTAGGATCCTCTCCAATGGTCTTACTGATGGTGTAAGCGCTCCACTGTCAGTTACTTTGAGACCCTATGAGTGATTAGCAGTGCTTTACAAATCCTGATTTATTTGATTGAGTGTGTCCATAACCTTGCACATGTGGAGTTCCTGTAGAAGTGTTCAGTGTACTCGGCATAGCCTTTATTGTTGTTGGAGTGCAGTGGTTCAGGTCTGTCCCTGGTCAATGCCTGCTATCTGTACGGAATTGATCATGGTTGATGCTGACGTCTTTGTGTTTTGAAGAGCCCCAGTGTTGTCCTTTAAAGGTGTTGACGTCCGCTTACCCTTATGGCTGACTCCCACAGCGATCTTTTGTGATGACGCTATAATGTAAAGATAAAATATTACATTATGCTATAGCTGGTATATCTTAGAGGAAAAAGTGGCTTGAGAGACAAAGAGGTGGGATTCATTCGGCTCTACAGTTTTTAAAACACACCTGATGTGTTCCGTTGTGAGGTGCCTTTCTTTATAGTAGGTCCTTCCTTAGGCATTGTAGACTTCCTTTTTTTGATCATCTTTTTAGTGCCCCCGACCACCTTTTGCAACGCTGGCTTGCGGGCCATTGTGCCACCTGGGGGCCTGGAAAAAAAGGAATAAATGTCACATTTACAATATAATACACTGACTATTCAGGCTCTCTGAGGGGGTCATCTATAGGGTTTTTATGGGGCTTTTTGGACCGGGAAGTTTGATGTTCACACAGCGTTTACACAAGGACTCATTTTATTTACCTGCAAAAGCTGTATCCTGAAGCAGCATGCCTGTTGTGTCTTGAGATTTGAGGATTTGCTGTAGAGCACCTACCGCCAACTGTAGTTTAGTGATATAACCTGTAAAACGCACTCAAATACGGGAAAACATAATTAAAAAAATAACAAATAACACAACGTGGTTTAGGTTGATGGTTGACACGATTCTCTGAACTATAAAGCTTTAAATAGCAGTCCCTTGTTAAGGCCATTTCCTCTGGCGACCGCGTTAGCTCTTGGATATCCTGCATACAGAAGAGACAAGACTGACTTTAGACCATAATGCCTTTTATGCTATATTCAGAATCGCCTGCCAACCATTCATTTAAAATTATGTACAAGTCATGCATAATATACTGTTAAAACCATAACCCTACAAACTGAAAAGAAAAAATACTACCATTCCTGGAGACACTGCTGCTAAGTAAAACAGATAAAATATCAACGCAATGGGCTCAAATTACTGCTGCCTAGTTACACTATTTGTTCAGAACTTTAGCCATATAGTTTGCATAAATGTTCCACATATAAACACACAACCCTTATAAAGTCTATTTAACAACTGGGGGGGCGTGGCTGATCGGACGCTTAGTTTCAGAGCTCCGTCGAGGCCTTAATTAATCCTGTGAAAATCAACATCCTCCCGGGTGCCAGGGGTGCGATCCTGAAGATGCGGAGCCGGGTTGGCCGTTGAGACCACCGGATCGAGAGGAAGTGCTGCAGAGACGAACCCAGGCAACCGGGACCCGGCGAGTGTGTGGTCCCGAGGTAGGCCGGGCCGGAGTTATGAAGCGTGAGCAGCGTTGGGCAGAGGTGAGGAGAGCCGGACGCAGATGGGTGACTCTGGGTGAGGCTGAGGCTACGTGCTGCTTGCTGCGGCTGAGACGTCGACCTCCCCTGGCTGCTCCCGGGGGAGCGACGACCCGGCTGCCGAGACCGGCGGAGGGAAGCCCACCGGGAAGGCCCCGGTGGGGTCCAATGAAAATTGTCATCCTCCCGGGAGCCGGGGATGCGATCTTGAAGTTGCAGAGCCGGGTTGGCCGTCGAGACCACCGGACCGAGAGGAAGAGCTGCAGAGACAAATCCAGGCGACCGGGACCCGGCGCGCATGTGGGCCTGGACTAGGCCGGTCCGGAGTTACGAAGCGCGAGCAGCGTTGGGCAGAGGTGAGGAGAGCCGGGCGCCAGTGAGTGACTCTGGGTGAGGCTGAGGCTACGTGCTGCTTGCTGCGGCTGAGACGTGGAACTCCCCCGGTTGCTCCCGGGGGAGCGACGACCCGGCTGCCGAGACCAGCGGAGGGAAGCCTGCCGGGAAGGCCCCGGCTGGGCCGGACCGGAGTTATGAAGCACAAGCAGCGTTGGGCAGAGGTGAGGAGAGCCGGGCGCCAGTGAGTGACTCCGGGTTAGGCTGAGGCTGCGTGCTGCTTGCTGCGGATGAGACGTGGAACTCCCCTAGTTGCTCCCAGGGGAGCGATGATCCGGCTGCCGAGCCCGGCGGAGGGAAGCCTGCCGGGAAGGCCCCGGCGGGGTCCAATATGAGGGCCGCATGAAGAGGAGGCGTGATGAAGGGCGCCACGAACGAGCACAGAAGCGTATCCGCCGCTGGAAGGCCCTGGTGGCCTGGGCCGTGAGGACCCGCCTCTCCGAGTCCGAGACAATCTGATTGGAACCAGGCTTGCACATTCTGGCAACCGGTCCGGGGGGGCGCAGATCAGATAAATTGGGCCCGACGGGACAATTAATACACCCATCCCCAGTCGGTAAGTGGGTCACTGCCCTGTTCGACATCTAGCCCACAGTAACACGAGTCCCGAATGTCTTCCAAGGGTAAGACCAGAAGCAAGACATTGCACGTAATCCTATAAGTACACAACAGAAAGAGACCATGGGGGATTTCGCGCAACCAACGGTTCAGGCAACCCTGGAGAAGATCCTAGGGGCCATTGAAGTCACAAAAATAACTTCACGACAAGACATTAACCAAGTGGCAGTGGAGCTGGGGTTGCTGAGGGCAGACCACACCAAACTGGCAGGCAGAGTGAAAGCTACAGAGGCAACAATATCAGAGCTCACTCCGAAGCACGAAAACCTTGCAGCGTCAGTTCTACAGCTGATAGACCGTGTACACCGCCTCAAACGCTGCGTGGAAGATGCAGAAGGCAGGAACCGCAGGAATAACATTCGGGTGGTGGGCCTTCCGGAGGGAGTGGAGGGTTCCGACATGGTGGAATTCCTCGAAGGATGGCTACGCACAGTCGTTGCGCCCGACCACCTTACGGCCTTTTTCTCCCTGGAGAGAGCACACCGTGTCCCCTTGAGATCTCTGACGCCGGGGAGGCCACCACAGGTGGTGGTAGCGAAGTTAATGCATGATAGAGACAGGGACTGTCTGCTTCGTAGAACCAGAGAAGCTGGGCCCTTTGAAGTTGAAAATAGCGCGGTGATGCTATTCCTGGACTTCACCTTGGAAGTCCAGTTGAAACGTGCCTCGTTCTTAACCGTGAAAAAAGCCCTCCGCGAGGAGGGGATCCAGTACTCACTCCTCTTCCCGGCCAAACTACGAGTGGTCCTGGATGGTAAAACGGTGTTTCTACAATCGCCAGAGGAAGCATGGGAATGGTTGGAGTCGAGAGGCCTGACGGTGGGCCGTCACGGACAGCCCGGACGAGCCGCCCACAGAGGAAAGAAGAGACAGCGCAATAGAGATCGACTGCCTGTGGGGCCAACCAGGGCCCAGAGAGAGTCAGCAAAGATGGAGGCCCTGGATGCGGCGGCCTCGGTGTGCGGGAGTGCACCCTCGCAGGTCATTACTGCAAAAGACTAGGACGTAGCGTCGGTCTCTTCAGAAGGAGGCTCCAGCTACCCCGGCGACGCCCCTAGAGTGACTCCCCAAACATCGGATGAACTGGCATGAGTGTCCTCCCGACTGGCACTGGAGGATAAGAATGCTTTGTTGAAGAGGCCTCGATGACCTCGCAGCCACCATCTCTACCGGTTTCTCGGCCATTCAATCGGAATGGCGAGAACTCAAACTGACTTGTTATTATTACTGCACTGTTGCAATATTAACTGGGCAACCTATAGTTTGAGAGGTGCCCTGGGGTTGGGGCGTTGGTGTTTACAATTTAGTTTATTGATGGTGTCACTGGGGTTACGATTTACTCACATTAAGCTTAACGAGGTGGATGAGGAACTAAGACACGGGAAGGAAGGGGGGAACAATGCGACTCACCACACACCGACATGGCTAGGTATTCATTCTTGACCTGGAACGTCAGGGGACTGGGCTCACCCTCTAAGAGACATCGTGTGCTCTCGTACTTGAAACAGAGGGGGGTACATGTCGGCCTGCTGCAAGAAACCCATCTTACAGCTACTGAGATAGATAAATTGAAGCGCAGATGGAGGGGTCAGATCTTCGCTACTAAATACTCAGACTATGCCAGGGCAGCACTAGTGTGGATAAGAGCGGGGGTTCCTTTTGAGGTTACGCCCACCAATTTTGACCACGAAGGCAGATTTGTGATGGTGGGGGGCCTCCTTCACGGTGTACCAACTACCCTATTCAGCAATTACACCCCTAATCAGGACCAAATCCCCTTTTTACAGCAATTGTCTAGACATCTTACACGTAGAAACAGGGAGGAATTATTCATCGGAGTAGATTTCAACAGTGTGGTGGACGTGGACATGGACCGCTCCACCCCGCCACTTAAGGGGGCAATAACACATAAAATAGCCAGCCATTCCAGAGATTGGATGCTGAGTTGGGGACTGACAGACGCTTGGCGCGCCCAACACCCGACAGACAGGGACTATTCATACTACTCTAGCTTACACCGCCTACACACTAGGATAGACAGGATCCTATGCTCTGCACAGGCTACAAAAAATGTAACTCACACGGAATACCTAGGACGCACCCTGTCCGATCATAACCCCTTAATACTGGTATGGAAGGCAACTGAGGATAGGCCCCCCATTCCATTGTGGAGATTACGTCCGTCTGCCCTGGAGGACCAGGCATACAGAGAGTCACTCTGCTCCCATATCGCAGAACATGTCACCCTTAATGCTAGATCAGCAACATCTAGAGGCTTAGAATGGGAAACCCTTAAGGTGGCAGTGAGAGGCCAATGCATGAGCCAGACAGCTGGGATCCAGAGCACACTAGAGAGGGAGCTGGTTGAGCTAGAAAAGACCATCCATGAAGTGGAAAGGAACAGTAATGGTACAGAAACAGAAGGTGCAAGATTAAAAGAGGCAAGGTCCTCGCATTCCCGAATTGAAGAACAGCTAAGATTACATAGCGCACGAAGATATTGGGCCTCAGTGCAAGCAGAAGAGGGTAGATCTGGGAGAATGCTGGCCTAGCTGGTGAGACCGGGAAGCAAAGGGGTGCCTATAGTAAATGTGCGTGACATGAAGGGGAGGATTCACCACTCACCTAAAGAAGTCAATGAGGCTTTCCTAGAGTACTATACCTTCCTATACAGGCAGCCAGATCCAATCGAACTAGAGCAGGTCCGGGCATACATACACCCGTTACCATCATTCACACTGACAGATAGCGACAGGGATGTCCTGGGGGGCCCGGTGTCCCTGGAAGAAGTACAAGAAGCCATATCACAGTTAGCAGCTGGGAAAATGGGCTGCCGATGGACTTCTATAAAAAGTACTCTTCACTGCTAGCTCTCAGACTGGTAGAAACATTCACAGAGGCATTCCAACAGGGTATGCTCCCCGGCTCTATGAGGGAGGCACTGGTAATCCCCCTGCCTAAGCGAGACACAGGTGAGCTCTCGTGACCGACTTCCTTCAAAATCCTCAGTAAACTTATGGCCAATCGGATCCTTCAACATATCCCTAACCTGATACACCAAGATCAAAATGGATTTATCCCAGCACAGAACACATCCTTAAATCTGAGGCGCCTGTTCTCCATTTTACACATGCCACACACTGAGAAGCCCCCAGGGGCAATCCTACTGGCAATAGACTTAGAGAAGGCATTTGACTCCCTAAGATGGGATTTTCTACGGACAGTGATGCTCCAAATGGGGCTGGGAACAAACCGGGTGCACTGGGTGGATCTATTACATGCATCCCCCTTTGCAAGAGAGAAGACCGGAAAGTCAGTCTCTGAGGCATATCCAGTTTACAGGGGCACTAGACAGGGATGTCCTCTGTCCCCTCTATTGTTTGCCCTGGCTTTTGAGCCCCTGGCCGCCCAGTTCCGTTCCGCCGGCTTGGGCAGAGGGATAGTGCTAGGACAAACTGAAAATATCATCTCACTCTACGCAGATGACGTCCTAATATACTTGAGGGAGGGCGAGACAGGCCTGCCCTGGGCATTAGAGGCATTAGACAAATTAGAAGTAAGACCTTTGTCTTCCCACTGGAATCGGGCGGAGCGCGCCCATCGACATGCCCTCCGGACGTTGTGTGGGCCCCACACACCTTTAAATATCTGGGCATCCAGGTGTTCCACGACCTAAGAGACTTACGCGAGGGTAATATAGGTAAGGCACTCCGAGCGCTCCGTTCTTCAGTGGGATTTTGGAGATCCCTGAAACTGACCATATCAGCTAGGATATCCCTATCAAAAATAATAATGCTCCCACGCCTCCTGTATTTCTTTACTAACCTACCAGTAGTGATTCCCTCAACTTGGTTCCACGAGTTAAACACCCTACTCAGAGAGCTTATATGGGATGGATGCCGCAGACGCGCCTCGCTCCCTGTCCTCTGCAGGCCGGTGATCGTGGGGGGCCTCGGGGGGCCAGATTTCGAATCCTATTACTTGGCCTGTCAGTTGCAGTGGGTGGCCGGATGGCTTGCGGGGAGAGGATGCACGGAGGAACTCATTGCTGGCGGGGGGAGTGGCGGAAATTGGATGCTGGCGCTCATGCTCACCCAAACAGTGAAATGCAAAGCGGAGAGTACATTACTGAAAACTGCGTTAGAATGCTGGAAGCGATGCTCACGTAGAGTGGGAATAGGGACACCATATTCCACGGCCCTTCCATTACAGTGGCTGGTGCTTGACCCATTAGACGGGTCAAGGACTTGCAGTGGCCTAGGGATATGGGCGATTAAAGGGGTTGGAACTCTCGGAGACTTCTTTCAGGGAGGAGTACTGAGATCATTCACAGATCTAGTCGAAAGGAATAAAATACCGACTGTGCAGTTCTTAACCTACCAACACCTGACTCACTGTATTAAAATAAACTGGGGAACGATTAATGCAGAACCAGAGACACACAATATCATGCATATCCTCCTGACCATGGGCGAGGATACCCACCTGGTCGCTAATCTGTACAGAGCCCAAAATGAGTGCACTCTAACCCCCCTCCAAGCCCTTCGTGAGAAATGGGAAAGGGCACTTGGTAATACTCTGACAGAGGCTGAGTGGAAGAAAGCATTGTCATACCCTAGGACAGTAACTAGGAACACACGTTTGAGATATATACAATTTAATTATTTGCACAGAACATATCTCACGCCGCATAGACTAAACATCATCTATGGGGGAGACCCCAGAGCATGCCCAAGATGCAACGAACTAGATGCAGACTTGGACCATATGCTATTGCACTGCCCGGGCATCCGGCGGTCCTGGGAGGAGATACTGGGTGAACTTGAGAAATCACTGGGTGTCAAACTGGTGCAGACCCCATTGCTGTGCCTGCTGGGACTGCACTCGGGACTGGCGCTGGGTGCAGTGGCTACCCGGTTTCTGGACCTGGCACTGGCGCTCTATAGGAGGCAAATAACACTAAACTGGAAGGCTTCTAGCTCCCCCCCCACTGGAAATCTGGCGACGTGAAGTCACGAAATGGGCCAGAGCAGAACTTCAGGTCTTGGAGCGTGAAGAATTGAGGGGACTGCGCCAGAAACCCATTGCCCCCTTATGGGAGGAAATATTAAGAGGATGGGAATCTCGAGATAGCGATGAGGAAACACAAGGAGATTAGCTGAGACACCATCCGGCCAGGAATAATTAAGTAGACCAGAACACATAAACAAGCACTACGATCTGAAGGGGAAGATCGTTGGACCTAGCACAGAGCGTAAGGTAGCCAAGGAGGGCAGCAGCCACATGGGAGTAAGCAACACTACATAAGTCTAATCAGGAGCCAGACCAGGCACCCACACACATGACCAAATAACCCCTGAGTAGACAGTTGAGATTAAACTTAACAGGAGAACTCCAGTCCCAGCTGACTAGTCCTTAACCCACCCTACTAGGAACATTCACCTCAAAGTAACCACCATCATGTAAATAGTTCTTGAGAATATCTATTGAGAAGCTACATAGACCACGAATACGCTCGTGCAGGCACTATCCACAGATTGGAACGTTACAACAACTGTTGGTAATAATTAATGCCGACTACTGTACAAGTTAAAATTAATATATCAATGTATGAAAATAAAATGACAATAAAATATCGTTAAAAAAAAAAAATCTCTTTTAACAACTGTTTTAATTAAGACCACGTCTAGGAGCATGTGCCGTATTTACTTTTTTCTGCTTAGCAGCCTTCCAGACATACTAACAAAGATTCTTAAATATATACCAAAAGGCTGTAAAAACGCTTACTCAAATATTTAATAGTTGAAACATTACCCCATCCTAATGACTGTAATCCTTATTAAATAGCACAGTACATCTACTTTCAGCGGTATATACTAATACATATGTTGCATTTCAAGATACATTTTTACATACTCACACAATTAGGAAATAAAATTCATTTTAAGCAAGCTCTCTCGTGATGCTAGCTGTTAACTACCCTATCAACCCACACAAATCAGCACCACTACAATGTTGTGAAGGTACAGTACACAAAACCTCTTGTTCACATTTCTTAAACACCAAGAGCTGTTTATCAAAAGTCTACAGGGTGGCGATATTGCACAACATGAGATCTAGGAATCTGTCAATTCGGCATTATTTATGTGACTCTAGAACCTTCACAGTATTATTTTACTCATATTACAATGTTGTTAGAAATGGGGTTTCTGGTTGGCTAGGGTATGCACCTAAGCCAGGCAGAACCCACCCACTCTAGTCAGGGCAAGGGAGTTACACGTCCGAGATAACCCATGCTCACCCCCTTGGTAGCTTGGCACGAGCACCAAGGCCTATCCCATAGGCAATGTGTAAAGCGTTTGCACAACACACACAACACTTGTGACACACTATCTCCACCACAAAGGAAACACAACACCAGGTTATATGAAAATAAACTGTATTGTACACAATGCAATTATTAGACCAAACACATGTCAGTAATACCCTGCTACTCAGCAGTTGTCAGAACGTTACACAATAGTTACTCTGCAGAATCCAGCAGTAGTCACACATAACACACAGGTTACTAATTGTAGGAAGTTGGCTCTGTATGTACTATTTCAAAGTAAGAAATAGCATGCACAGAGTCCAAGGGTTCTCCTTAGAGGTAAGATAGTGGCAAAAAAGAGATCATTCTAATGCTCTATTTTGTGGTAGTGTGGTCGAGCAGTAGGCTTATCAAAGGGTAGTGTTGAGCATTTGTTGTACAGACACAGACAATAAATGAGGAACACACACTCAGAGACAATTCCAGGCCAATAGGTTTTTGTATAGAAAATATCTTTTCTTAGTTTATTTTAAGAACCACAGGTTCAAGATTTACAAGTAATGCTTTAAATGAAAGGTACTTCACTTAGGAACTTTAGGAACTTTGACTTAGCAAAATAGCATATACAGTTTTCACATAAATGACATATAGCTATTTTAAAACTAGACACAGGCGGTTGTTCCAACTGCGGCGGGCGGCGGTAGCCGCCCGCCATGCGGTTACCACCGAATGACCGCACCGCTGTCAAAAGACTGCGGCGGCCATTCTGGCTTTCCCGCTGGGCCGGCGGGCGACCGCCAGAAGGCCGCCTGCCGGCCCAGCGGGAAAACCCCCTTCAACAATGAAGCCAGCTCCGAATGGTGCCGGCGGAGTTGAAGGGGTGCGACGGGTGCAGTGGCACCCGTCGCAATTTTCAGTGTCTGCAAAGCAGACACTGAAAATCTTTATGGGGCCCTGTTAGGGGGCCCCTGCACTGCCCATGCCAGTGGCATGGGCAGTGCAGGGGCCCCCAGGGGTCCCACGACACCCGTTCCCGCCATCCTGTTCCTGGCGGTAAAAACCGCCAGGAACAGGATGGCGGGAAGGGGGTCGGAATCCCCATGGCGGCGCTTGCAGCGCCGCCATGGAGGATTCCCTGGGCAAGGGTTGCCCTTTTCTGACCGCGGCTTTACTGCTGTGGTCAGAATGGCCCAGGAAGCACCGCCAGCCTGTTGGCGGTGCTTCCGTGGTCCCCGGCCCTGGCGGTCATGGACCGCCAGGGTCGGAATGACCCCCACAGTGCAATTTTCAACAGTTCCTGGGGGAGGTAAGTGTTTCTCTTTGTTTTTGCAGGTAAGTAAACCACCTACGGGGTTCAAGTTTGGGTCCAAGGTAGCCCACCGTTGGGGGTTCAGAGCAACCCCAAAGTTACCACACCAGCAGCTCAGGGCCGGTCAGGTGCAGAGGTCAAAGTGGTGCCCAAAACGCATAGGCTTCAATGGAGAAGGGGGTGCCCCGGTTCCAGTCTGCCAGCAGGTAAGTACCCGCGTCTTCGGGGGGCAGACCAGGGGGGTTTTGTAGGGCACCAGGGGGGACACAAGTCCACACAAAAAGTACACCCTCAGCGGCATGGGGCGGCCGGGTGCAGTGTGCAAACAAGCGTCGGGTCCGCAATAGGATTCAATGGGAGACCAAGGAGTCTCTTCAGCGATGCAGGCAAGCAAGGGGGGGCTCCTCGGGGTAGCCACCACCTGGGCAAGGGAGAGGGCCACTTGGGGGTCGCTCCTGCACTGGAGGTCGGATCCTTCAGGTCCTGGGGGCTGCGGATGCAGTGCCTTTACCAGGTGTCGGGTCTTTGAAGCAGGCAGTCGCGGTCGGGGGAGCCTATGGATTCCCTCTGCTGGCGTCGCTGTGGGGGCTCAGGGGGGCCAACTCTGGCTACTCACGGTCTCGTAGTCGCCGGGGAGTCCTCCCTGTGTTTTCTGTTCTCCACAAGTCGAGCCGGGGGCGTCAGGTGCAGAGTGCAAAGACTCACGCTTCCGGCGGGAAACGTGTGTTGTTTCAAAGTTGCTTCTTTGTTGCAAAGTTGCAGTCTTTGGGGAACAGAGCCGCTGTCCTCGGGAGTTCTTGGTCCTTCTAGATGCAGGGTAGTCCTCTGAGGCTTCCGAGGTTGCTGGACCCTGCGAACGCGTCGCTGGAGCAGTGTCTTTAGAAGTGGGGAGACAGGCCGGTAGAGCTGGGGCCAAAGCAGTTGGTGTCTCCGTCTTCTCTGCAGGATTTTCAGTTCAGCAGCCCTCTTCTTCTTAGATTGCAGGAATCTAGTTTCCTAGGTTCTGGGGGCCCCTAAATACTCGATTTAGGGGTGTGCTTAGGTCTGGGAGGGCAGTCGCCAAAGGCTACTGTCCTTGAGGGTGGCTACACCCTCTTTGTGCCTCCTCCCTGAGGGGAGGGGGGCACATCCCTATTCCTATTGGGGGAATCCTCCAAAATCAAGATGGAGGATTTCTAAAGGCAGGGGTCACCTCAGCTCAGGACACCTTAGGGGCTGTCCTGACTGATGGGTGACTCCTCCTTGTTTTTCTCATTATCTCCTCCGGCCTTGCCGCCAAAAGTGGGGCTGTGGCCGGAGGGGGCGGGCAACTCCACTGGCTGGAGTGCCCTGGGGTGCTGTAACAAAGGGGGTGAGCCTTTGAGGCTCACCGCCAGGTGTTACAGTTCCTGCAGGGGGAGGTGATAAGCATCTCCACCCAGTACAGGCTTTGTTACTAGCCACAGAGTGACAAAGGCACTCTCCCCATGTGGCCATCAACATGTCTGGAGTGTGGCAGGCTGCTAAAACCAGTCAGCCTACACAGGTAGTCGGTTAAGGTTTCAGGGGGCACCTCTAAGGTGCCCTCTAGGGTGTATGTTACAATAAAATGTACACTGGCATCAGTGTGCATTTATTGTGCTGAGAAGTTTGATACCAAACTCCACAGTTTTCAGTGTAGCCATTATGGTGCTGTGGAGTTCGTGCATCACAGACTCCCAGACCATATACTCTTATGGCTATCCTGCACTTACAATGTCTAAGGTTTGGCTTAGACACTGTAGGGGCATAGTGCTCATGCACTTATGCCCTCACCTATGGTATAGTGCACCCTGCCTTAGGGTTGTAAGGCCTGCTAGAGGGGTGACTTATCTATACCTGTAGGCAGTGTGAGGTTTGCATGGCACCCTGAGGGGAGTGCCATGTCAACTTAGTCTTCTTATCCCCACTAGCACACACAAGCTGGCAAGCAGTGTGTCTGTGCTAAGTGAGGGGTCCCCAGGGTGGCATAAGACATGCTGCAGCCCTTATAGACCTTCCCTGGCATTAGGGCCCTTGGTACCAGGGGTACCAGTTCCAAGGGACTTACCTGGATGCCAGGGTGTGCCAATTGTGGAAACAAAAGTACAGGTTAGGGAAAGAACACTGGTGCTGGGGCCTGATTAGCATGCCTCAGCACACTTTCAAATCATAACTTGGCATCAGCAAAGGCAAAAAGTCAGGGGGTAACCATGCCAAGGAGGCATTTCCTTACACTAATTATTCCGCAACATAAGCAGTAGTCAGGAATCACATTACAAAAGAAATACACTTGTCATTAAAGTATCATGAATGCCTATACCAAGAGCATTATAAAACACATGGCAAGTCCTAAAACATATCAGCATGTCATGCCCATAAAAGGAACATCAACATGTATATGTAACACATCATAAAAATAGGCAGGTTAACATATAAATCAATAATGTCCATACCAGGAACATAAGAAATATGTATGTCCTTTCAAAGTACCTGTTTTAATGATGAAAAGGCACTTCCAGCGCCACGAAGAGAACAAAGGGGGCCCCCGGCACTCCAGTGCGCAAAACGTGGGCCTCCTGGTAATTCTGGGGGGAGGGAGCCGACACGCACTCCCTACGGTTTTTATATCAGGCCCCTCCTGGGGCCTGCGATCTCTTGGGGCCCCCCGGGCCTCAACTGGCCCTCCAGAGGGGGGGCCAAAGCCAGCAAACAACAAGGTGGCCCAGCGACAACCAGGGACCCCCTGGCCAAAGAACTGGAGCTTCCTTCTCCTGAGGCAGTGACCGGGAGGGAGAGGGACTCACCCTTGTCTTTCCGCCATGTCTGGCTCTCCGTACCGTCCTGGGGGGTTCAGAGGGGCCTCTGATGAGGCTCCTTTCCCTCCTGGGGCTGTCTGCAACCCACTCCCCCACACCCGACCTGGTGCGCCAGTATAGAGCCGGCTCCCGGGTCGCAGCGGTGGAATCGGCCTAAGTGTGGGCCTACTGGTGCACCGGGGGTGCTCCTCGGAGTGCACCTCCCCCCAGGGGCACCGACTGGAGCGTGCTTGCTCCTCTCTTATTTCCTTCGTGCTCTCCCTCTGCCCTGGGGGCACCCAGCAGTGCTATTCTCTCGCGCTTTGCATAAGCAGCCCGCCTGTGCCGCGGCAGTGATCTCGGGCAGCAGTCATCATCCAAACAATCTGCCTGGGTCGCAGCGGTGATCTCGGACGGCAATGAGCTACGAAGCGCAGGGGAGGCACAGAAAAGCACCACAAGGCGCTATGGGGCAAAACAAGTGGAGCGCTCAGTAAAGGCACAGCCAAGCGCCTTCCAGGAGCTATATGACGAGGCGAAGCACTCCTCGTGCTTTAGGCAGTTGCAGCCATCAGGGGCCACAGCACCCTGTCTCTGGGAGACAAAGCAGCTCGATCACAGTGCAGCAGGGCCCAGCAGCAGGCCAGCACAAAGGGTTGCAGTCAGTTGGCAGTCTCTCCTAGTGACCCATCAGGTCACAGGTCAGCACAGCAGCAGCAGTTCAAGGAAGTTCCTAGTGAGTCCCGTCCAGCATTCCATGTCCAGTTCAAAGTAAGTTCCATAATGTCACCAAATTGTGGGGAAAACTCCCCTGTACTTATTCTCAGTTTTACAGTGTGTTAACAAAGAAGGGGAGAGGAGATTCCAACCAGTTACAACTGGTTCTGGGAGTGCCCCCTCTCTCCTCCAGCGCAGGTTCCAAACATCAGTTGGGGGGGTAAACGGCCCTTTTGTGTGAGGCCAGGGCACAGCCTTTACAAATGCATGTGTGCCCCGCCTCTCCCTTCTCTCAGCCCAGGAAGACTATTCAGTATGCAGATGCACCTCTGTGACACCTTCACCCTCCCTGTGTACAGGCTGTCTGAAAAATATGCACAAATCCCAACTGACACTCTGCCCAGACATGGATTGAAGTCAAGCTGCAAAACGCCAGAGTCATAAGCACAGAGAAATGCTCACTTTCTAGAAGTGGTATTTCTGTAATAGTAATAAAAAATCCACTCACACCAGTAAGCAGCATTTCTCACTACCATTACAACCATACCAAACATGCCTATGCTATCCCTCATAAATCAGACAATAACCCCCAGACATAAGGCAGGGCATTTCCAATGTAATCCTATGAGAAGGCAGCACTCTGTATGGCTTTTTTTATTTTTTTATTTCTAAAAAACATAACAGGCCATTGGAACCGGGGCCCCCGAGCCGTGTGCTTGGGCCCACAGGTCCTAACCCCAAGGTGATTTTTGGAGTGTTGAGGGAGGGGCTGCAGACCCTGAGTGTGAGGCTCAGGGCCCCCAGGGCCTGAGCCGTGAGCTTGGGGATCACAGACCCTAATCCCTGGCTTGGTTTGCCTTGTTGGGGTATGCGAGTCTCGCGCTCAGTGACCCCCACCATGAGGACAGAGATCCTCTGGGCTGGGGGGCTGCCAAGCGCGAGGCCAGCGACCCCCACCCCAAAGAGCTGTGAGGACCAGAGGTGCAGGGCCTGACAATTTGAGCATGAGGCTTAGGCCTGCGGACCCGCTGAAGTGGTTATTTTTTTAGAAACACTGCCCCTGCCGTGAAGACTGAGATCCTCAGGGCAGGAGCCTCAGAGCTCAAAGCCCCCGACCCCTGCCCCGAAGAGCCATGTGGTCCGTGGGGGGTGTACGGCCTGTGGGGCCGAGCGCAAGGCTTGAAGCCGCCTCTAAAACAAATATAATAATACATAATTCTGGCTTTTCACCAGTGCTCCTAAAACAGGCATTTGGACTGTAACATTTTATAAACCTACCTCAAACCTCAACTTATTATCCTTCCTTGTTGCAGGAACATTGTCTGACTTTTGGGTATGTGTGCAAGGTGTACACAGCATGTCAATTATTACAGTTTTCAAACAGATACGTTTATTTCTGATCTACGTTCCTCACATGCATTTAAAGTATGCCAGACTACTAAATATGAGTTAATTTGGAAATATGTAACAGATTACTCTATGAATAATCATGTGGTACGATAAAAAGTTTGTATACAGTGCACAAAATGCAAAGTTATAAGCCAAAAAAATCGTATTGTTAACCACGTACACCTGAATGAGCTGTATGCCACTCCACAGTTTACCTTGCAAAGGCACAACTTACTCTCTGGGTACACAGGGAAAAGACTGATGGAGTGATAACTAATGGTTACAACTACAATACATCATATACAAACAGGCCAAAGTTACTTATCTTAAGCAGTAGTTGGCTTGCATTACCAGTCTGTGCTCTGCCCTTCATAATTTCCTCCTGGGTAACCCTGTTTCAAATACGTAGTTCAGAAAAAAAGAGGCCTGTGAATGGTGGGGGCTTTTATACTTGCTACTTTGCGCTAATTATGCATAGGCTTTGTGGAGGTTTGGGCCCTGACATACACATCTTTTTTAAGTTTTTCATTTCTAGTCCTTCATTTGTTTAAAAATGTTAATTGCATGGTCACTTTATAATTTGACCTCTGCTGATCCCCTTTGAACCCTGTCCTGGGAACTCTTGGGAGTCAGACATCTGTTTTAGGTTTTCATTTCATGTCATATGGCTGTTTCAAACTTTTTAATTGCATGGTCACTTTATAATTTGACCTCTGCTGAGCCCCTTTGAATCCTGTCCTCTGAAGTCTTTGGGGGCAACATCTGTGTTAGGTTTTCATTTCATGTCATCTGTCAGTTTCAAACTTTTTTAATTGTGTGGCCTGTTTATACTGTGACCTCAGCTAATCACCTTTGACCAGGTCCTAGGAAGTCTCAGGGGGACAGACATCTGTTTTAGGTTTTCATTTAATGTCATCTGTTTGTTTCATCCATTAAGTGCGTGGCCTGTTTATACTTTGACCTCTGCTTATCACCTTTAAACACCCCTTCCTGGAAAATTTGGAGCAAGCATCTTTTTTAGGTTTTCATTTCATGACCTTTGTCTGTTTTACCATTGATTGGGTAGTGATGTAATACTTTGACATCTGGTAACCAGCTTTTATCAGACTCATGGGAAGTCCTGGGGGCTTGCATATGTTATCTAGGTTTTTTCATTTCACAGTCTCTGTTTCAGCCATTCATTGTATGTCCCCCTTTATACTTTGACCTCTGCTAATCACCTTTAAGGCCCCTTCCTAGGAATTTTGGAGCAAGCATCTGTTTTAGGTTTTCATTTCTAAATTGACTGGTTGGCTCTAACAAAAGCCACATTTGACCAGCCCCCTTTTTGGATTAACCAGCAGTGTGGAGGTTTGACCATGCATTTCCACTGTTCCTCCATGTGAGGAGACACCCAGCAGCCACCAAGACCTGACTGTCTGAACATGTCCAGACTTGTCCTCTTAGACTCAGAAACATGGCACAAATCAGAAGGGCCTCCATTTCACACAGCCCATACCTCTAGACACTATGGCAAGGCCCCTGGCACGTGCCTAACACGTGAACACATGATGTCAATTGTCAACTGTTTTAGGTTTTCATTTAATGTCATCTGTTTGTTTCATCCATTAAGTGCGTGGCCTGTTTATACTTTGACCTCTGCTTATCACCTTTAAACACCCCTTCCTGTAAAATTTGGAGCAAGCATCTTTTTTAGGTTTTCATTTCATGACCTTTGTCTGTTTTACCATTGATTGGGTAGTGATGTAATACTTTGACATCTGGTAACCAGCTTTTATCAGACTCATGGGAAGTCCTGGGGGCTTGCATATGTTATCTAGGTTTTTTCATTTCACAGTCTCTGTTTCAGCCATTCATTGTATGTCCCCCTTTATACTTTGACCTCTGCTAATCACCTTTAAGGGCCCTTCCAAGGAATTTTGGAGCAAGCATCTGTTTTAGGTTTTCATTTCTAAATTGACTGGCTGGCTCTAACAAAAGCCACATTTGACCAGCCCCCTTTTTGGATTAACCAGCAGTGTGGAGGTTTGACCATGCATTTCCACTGTTCCTCCCTGTGAGGAGACACCCAGCAGCCACCAAGACCTGACTGTCTGAACATGTCCAGACTTGTCCTCTTAGACTCAGAAACATGGCACAAATCAGAAGGGCCTCCATTTCACACAGCCCATACCTCTAGACACTATGGCAAGGCCCCTGGCACGTGCCTAACACGTGAACACATGATGTCACACTCACGTGACCCACCTACGTCAGTTCTGGGCGGGCTCTTGGGGGGGGCCGGAAGTCCTGGTAACTGACATTTCCGGGGGCCAAGACAACTGTCACTTTCCAGTTTGATGGAGAAAGGTATTCCTTAATTTTACTGCTATCTTTGCACCATTATTATCGGCACTTTTAACGCCTGCTCTTAGCAGGCGTTCAAGGGAGGCTCCCATTGTTTTTAATGGGTCTCTGGGTGCTTTTCAGGACTAGCATAAAAATTTGGGACGCTAATCCTGGAAAGCACCGGACTAGCATCAAAATGATGATGCTAGTTCCCCTGACTACTGCCATGGTACACCATATTTTAAATACGGGGCACACATAGTAGCGTTAGGGGGTCCCTAAGGGGTTCAAGAATCTGCCCCTTAATTTTTTTAATTGTGTCTGAATGGTCTAAACTTGACAGATTTTCCCTACCTTTCTTTCTCTCCCAGGATTTTTGTAATGCATTGAACTGTTTCTTTATTGAAAAAATAAAATGGATAGTGTATTATTTTGGAGGAAAGGAACACTACTATTTTAGATAAGAACGCTTGGCTGAGTTACTGTCTACAGAAAAGTTGGGCTCCCCAAAAGTCCCCCTGTCCATCTGGAATTCTCAACTCTGTCCTCTCTGCTGCTCCAGGTACTGCATTGCCTTTTCCTAACTCTTCTTTAACCCAAGGAGGCGTACCTAGATCATTTAAGCACACAGATGTAATTCGTCTGCAGAAAAAATCTGGCATTGTTCTATTTCCCTTTTACTTTTACTTTTCCTAGCAAAATTACTACAAGCTCATACAGCGGAGTGTCTCTGTTTCCATCTTGAGGAGTCACAATTTTAAATCTACATTGAGACAGTCATCTTGTTAGTGGTAGAAGAGGCGCAGCAGGAATGTGATGAAGACTCCATCTATGCGTTGGTTCTTTTGGATCTGTCAGCAGCCTTTGACACAGTTGACCACAATATATTGGTAGACTTGGTCGAGACCGCTAGGCTTCACAGCTCAGTTCTGAACTTTCATAAAATCTTTCCTGAAATACCACACCCAGTCAGTCTGGCTCACCCTGGTTAAGACACCAGAAGTGAAATTGGATTGTGGAGTACCACAAGGCTCCTCTCTTTCCTCACATCTCTTTAACATCTATACCCGTTCTCTCATCCAAGCATTAAGCATTATGAACTACACAATCTACAACTATGCACATAACTTACAGCTACTCATCAGGTTGGATGGCTCTTTGGCTTCCAAGATGAATTTTCAAAACATGATGGGCCTGATTCACAAAGGGAAAATTAGACCAGAAGTCTAAGGGGGTTATTCTAACTTTGGAGGAGTGTTAATCCGTCCCAAAAGTGACGGTAAAGTGACGGATATACCACCAGCCGTATTACGAGTTCCACAGGATATTATGGACTCGTAATACGGCTGGTGGTAAATCCGTCACTTTTCCGTCACTTTTGGGACGGATTAACACCTCCTCCAAAGTTAGAATAACCCCCTAAGTCTGCTCTGAGCAGCCGTTAAAAGTGATGACAAAAATTATGCAAGGGTTACAAAGTGGCACAATGCATTTGTAAATATGGAGCAGCATTTTTGGTCTTGTAACGTCACATTAGCGTAAAAACAATTACGCTAAAGTTGCGTTTGAGTGGCGCTAGTCCCTTTGGGAGTCATTATCAAAAATTAGATTTCTTTAAGACCTCAGTTAGGGCCAGTAATTGCATCCTATAGATACATCACCCTCAAAGCTCTGATCCAAGTTGTTATGGTCTTGGTCATCTCCCGACTGATTATGCCAACTCTACCAAAGTATTTACTCACCTGACTTCAGGTGGTTCTGAATCAAGCAGCACGCCTCAATTACAAACAGCCTGGAAATTGCTACATCACTCCATTTTGGGAGACCCTCATTGGCTACCTGTGGAGCAAATACTCATCTTTAAAATAGTGCTGTATCTCCTTCAAGGCATTTTCTGATTAAGGTCTCTCATTTATAAAATATAGGCTTAAGAAATATATCCCAAACCGGATACTTCGGTCTACTTCCCTAAACCTCTTGTCTAGCCCCAAATATAATATTCGCCAGTCTCCTGATTACCTCAAGTGTAGGCAGGCATTAAAGACATGGCTATTTCAGCAAGCATGCCAGTCAGTGTAATTTCCTTTTGTGGCTTCTGATCATGTTACCTCTTTTGTAACTCAAAGCCAAGAAACCTCTACGTGCGCTCTACAAGTTATTTTTAATGGCATGCACGCACCTGGTTCCAACTGTGGGAATGACACCGGAACCAATGCAGGACCCACCTCACAATCAGGAAGAAGCCGGAACCAGGGACAGTGCTCCTAGTTCCAGGCCTGCTTCCAGAGGGGGAAGATACAAAATAATAAACAAAAACCTGCAGTGCTGTTTCTGCTCAACGATGGTGCTACTCTGCTTAGCAGGGACATCACTTCTGGCCTTCTGAATCAATCAAAGCTACATATGTGGAAGGCAGCAGTTTTGGTAATCGTGGAAAAAACAAGAAGAGGCTATTACCATCAGTGCATAAAACCTCTATAAGTTCACAATGCTATGCTTTCGATATTTCACAAGTACAGGTTTCTTAAATAATCAAAACATGGGGGCAATTCAACCAGATACTCGAAAGGAAAATTCTGGAACTCTTGAAGAAGACCTTGAAGTATTAGGTAGAGTAAACTAAGAACATGGATGGGAGTTAATGACACTCCAAAGTCTGCACTTAGTACATATACTGGAATCGGAAACACTCACAAGGAAATTGAAAACCGTATTACTCTGGGCACATAGGTTGGAAGTTAAACAACTCTCAAGGTATGTTTGAGAACAGGTTACTCTCAGAAATGGATTGCATTCAGAATTACATTAACTCGGAACAAGACTAGACATGGCACAAGGTTAGAATTGCGGACTCTCCCAAGGATGTACTCTATACATAGGTTGACCTCCATTATTTAAATACACACGAAACAAGATTGTTCTTGGCACAAGGTTGGAGTTATTAACATTCCCAGTATTATACTCTGTACATTGACTTACACTCGAAAACAAGGCAATAAATGAGGGTTATTTCTTGGCACAAGGTTGGAATAACTGGCCCTTCCAAGGTTGTGCTTGAAACATGGATTGGTGTTAAAGGATATGCCAGTAACAAGGTTATGTTTGAGAGCACCTCTAAGAATGCTAGAAAATACAGGTACACTCGGTTCAAGGCTGGAGTCAAAAGCACTCCCAAGGTATGCTACACAACAGGATTACACTCAGTACATAGGTTGGAGGTATAAGGTTGTTCTGGAGACAATCTCTAGTCCATGAGCAACACAGTACAGGAGACATAGAAAGAGGGTCCAGGGACAGAATAAGCAGAGATAACAGAAAGGCCTGAAAATACTACCAAAGAGTAGTGTGCACTTTCCTGGGGGCAAGTACTTAGCCTGAAAAGCACTTCACTTGAGTTCAGAGGTAGCAGGCGGGTAGTTTGCTAGAGGTGGAATCATAGCTCATGGAGGAAAGACACTGGAGGGGTCTCGGAAGTCAGGATCTCGGAATCATCGGAAAGGATCTGGAAGCCTAGAATGCCAGATGGTTTCCAGATGACTAGGCAGAAGAGTGCTGGGACGAGGATGCACAGGAACGATGAGGTGAAGGGCCGGGTGACTCGGGAGATGAGTGCGGGGACGAAGCTTACGCTGGACAGGAACATGAGAAAATCCAGGCAACTCAGGAGGTGAGTGCAGGGAAGGTACTTGCACAGAAATTTATGGGAAGTCATGCAGGTCCGGATACAGGTATGAGGCCAAGCCCCGATGCTAGTTCAGAGGGGCTATTTATACAGGAAGCCAAGAGTGTTCCAGAAGGGCACGTGTCACACGTCAAGGCAGCAGATGCAAACGGTCATTGACAACAACAAGAGCAACAGAACCCAAGTGCATGATAGTAAATCCTAATGGTACACAAAGGAAACATGACTATCCTAAAAGTGCACGTGACATCTGCAGGTCTAAACTGGAAGAAACTTGCATAGCAACACAACAGGAGGGTCAATGGTTCAGGCCTTTCGGGAGGGGGGAGTAATGACACATTCACGGTGGAAAGGCACCACAGGGAAAGGAATGACGAGGCTGGCGAGTGATACCCACTGAACAAAGGGCACAAGATTGAGTTTTGACACTTAACATATCATAACAAAACAAGGTAAAGTTCAGCAGGGCAAGTCAGCCAGCGGTGTCTGAGGAGGTCGTGTCATCATCGGGGAGCCACGGGACAAAGTTGTGGTGAAGATTCTTGCATTCAGACATGGCCACGTTTATGGAAGTTGAAAATATCCATTGGGACAAAGCCACAGGCTTTTTCAGACAAGGGCTCCAGCAGAATGGATACCCTTCCAGAGGGGAGTCGCAAACAGGATTTGCTGTTGCAAAGAGAACTTAGAGAAAACTACTGCAAAGTCAGGCTGACCGGCGATGCATCTTGGGCGATTAACTCAAAGTTTTTGCATTTGATGATGAAGGCACAGTTATATGTATGCACATTGGACACAATTAATTTGTGGTTTGTAGCTATGCTCTGAACCAACATAGCTGTTCATAATATGGCCTCATAGGTCCTCAGTCATCTGGTGGCAGAGACCTGGCCTAGCCAAGTATTATTTTCATATCCACTCCATGTACCTTCAAAGGAGTGCATCTGCTGATCCCAGACACACCAGTTGGGAAGGTGATACACCACTCCCAATCACATAGCAGCAGTTCTGTTACTGAATACCAGTGAGGAACACCAATTTCTTATATTCTTAGTTGCTGATATTCGACCTTTCCCAAGCCCGTGGCAGAGATAATTGTTATTATTATTATTGTTGTTGTTGTGGTTTTGCAATGCGCACAGCTACCCATATGGGTTTTTCCGGCGCAGAAGAGTGCAGGTAGGGTGAGCAAGTCAATTATAATTAAAATAACCAAGTCTTCAAACCTCTACAGAAGGTTAGTAAAGAATTGCAATTCCTTAGGATTGTGAGGGAGAATTCCAGAGTTTGTGCCCTAGGTAAGAAAAGGAACATCCTTTCATCCAAGTAAGATGAAATCTTGGAACCGTGAACAAGGTTTGAGATGAAGATCTGAGAAAACGTATGGGCTAATAAGGTCTCACTAATTTATGAATGTTGCATGGCCCAATGCCCTGTTTGGCCCTAAACATATGGAAAGTGCCTTAAACTCAATACATTTGGAAATTCTGTGCCAATGTAATTCTAGTAGTAGGTGAGAAACGGAGGCCAATTTCAGTAAGCGAAAGAGCAATCTGGCAGCACATTTTGAAATATCTTGAAGCCATGAATTGTAGACTTTTCAGCACCCAAATAAAGCATATTTTCATAACTCAGTCTAGACATAACCAGAGCTTGGGTAGCGGTCCTCTGGGCCTAAGGGGAATTAGCCAAATGATCAATTTTAGCCATCTAAGAACTGTGAAACAAGTGGGAGTTACTTTGGTCACTTGGGGTTTCATAGAGAGTTTGTCATCAATAAGAAATCCCAAGTTTTTCACCTTTCAGGATGGAATGGCAGGGTCCCTAAAAAGTACGGCCAATGTCTGGGATCCTCTAGAGATGCGTTCTTGCCTGGAACCAGGACCTCTGTTTTGTCACCTTCAAACTTGAGATAATAAATTTTCATCCATCTATGGATTTTCCTCAAGCACAAGTTCAAAATCGAGGGGTCCTGGTTCAGAGCCGATGACAAGGAGAAGATGATCTGTGTCATCGGCACAGGGAAAAAAGGGCAAGTCTGCAAGTCTCTATTATGTCTATCAAAGGGTGAACATAGATGTTAAAAGACAGAGGGCTCGGGACAGAACCCTGAGGAACTCCAGAGCTCAAGGCATGTGGCTTCAACTTCACATCAGCAGAAAAAACCTGAAACACACGTCTAAAAGGAAGGAGACAAGCCATCTCAGAGCAGTGCCTTCTAGGCCAAGAGCCTCAAGTACTCCCACCAGGATTGAGTGGGATATCATGTCAAAGGCTGCACTTAAATCCAACAAGATGAGTGTAAGAGCTTGACCACTCCCCTGAGAGGCAGGTTGTCTATAGAGGCAATGACTGTTCCCCCCCATCCTTCCAGGACACCTCTAGGCACTGCCAACGTAGTACGGGAGTCCCGGCAAGTGTCCCCAAAAGGGTGAGAGGATTGGATGAGAGAGAGAGAAAAGAAAGATATTGTCTCTGCTGCCTGGTACAGCTGAACTCCCGATGCTTTAGGGGGCAGGTAATCGCTGTCAGCATTAGTTGTTAAGTGTCCAGAGCTATAAGGGAAAGGACAGGGATGAGGGATGTGTTGAGGGCACTCTCGTACAGTATTTATGCACACAGTCTATTATCTCAACTAATCACCTGTCAGTCAACACGTTCCTCAGACTTCAACTTCACTCAATTGGGCTTACATCATTGCCTGGATTTTCTCTCTGTCTCACACTGCATAGAGTAATCACTCTTGGTGTAGTTCCTCACACTGAAAACTTATAGCGCACGAACACACAACAAAAACTCTTTCCAAAAAGGAATAAACGTACACTGATTTATACGGTCAAGTGAAAGCCTGCTTTTTCTGTTTTTGAGGAATCACTAATATCAATTCTAGACAATACTAAAAGAGTTCCTTCAAAATGAGAATCGTTATCATAACACGCGAAACACACACATAATTAGCAAAGTCACACATATATGAAGATCGTTCATCTCACAACACTCTCTTTGCCTGCTGATGTCTTTTCTGATTTTAGAATGAATCAACAAGGCAGGGTACAGATGCACAATAAATGTCGAAGCTTTAAGCATTTCCGTACACTTTCTCAATTGACCTCAAAACTTTTGTTCTTTCTTGAAAATAAAGTCATTTAGTTACACACTGAAGTTCTTACTCTAAAAAAAAAATTTGCTCAACAGAGCGCGCTTCCTCCACTTAGCCTATGTAAATAGCTGCCACCGCTCAGAGGCTGAAGAAGATGTTTCCTCTCTTGTTGCCAGCAACGATACAGAAGCTTTGCAAGGAATTTCCAGGAGCAGGCTCTCTATGTTAGTTTCCAAAAGAACCGGAACAAAGCCAAGCGCTGACTAATACCTATGGGGCTTTTTGTAGCTTGTGCAGGAATGAGTCATGATTAGTAAATGGCTCCAGAAACATGAGTCATGAGTGATGAGTCATGATTAGCATATGACTCTAGAAACACAAGTCATGAGTCATGATTAGCTCATGGCTCTTGAAAACACAAGTGCTGCCTAACTATCAGAGAAGACAGCTGTCCAACAATGTGCAGGGGCTCAGGTGTTTCTAATTAACCCCGGTCTGCTCCAAAGCACCTCGTGGAGGTTGAGTGAACAAGCCTTGATAAAATCAAGCAACACTGGGTAAACAAGCCTTGGTAAAAACATGGTGTACATACTTTTCAATCTACATAGACAACAGGGATGACCCAAATAACTGTAAACATTACACCTTAATATAACTATCCCAAGTGAACATGATAAAGCCAACAACCCAGTGGTAGTTTATTAGACACAATACAAGAAGCAGATAAAGGTGAGGAAATCACAACAATGAGTGCAGCCATACCTCCATCATCCAGGTGTTGTCTGAGGTGTTCTGTTTCGTCCAGCAGGCCAGTCTTAGAGCTGTAAACAACCCTAAAATCACACTTTGAGGAACGAAACTAGTTTCAGGCCTCAACAAAGGTGAGCATTAACTTGCTTTTCCAGAACTTTGGAGAAGAGAGATAACAGTGAAATAGGTCTAAAATGTGACAGATTGAAGGGATCCAAATTAGTTTTTTTCTGTAACAGAAGAATCATAGCGTGTTTCCACCTCAGAGGTACAACCCTGTCCCTCAAAGTTGAATTCAGCAGCTGCAATAATACATTTAAGCAATTTGTGTCCAATAATCCAAGCTTATTTGGGAGTAAAAGATCCAGTGGAGATCCTGATTTAATGGACTGCAGAATGGCTAGAAAAGATGTAAGAGCAATAAAGGGCCATTCACTCAACTTGGTGTTGGAGCCTAAATGAGCTGCTGAGTCACTGCCCTCGTCTGAAGGCAGATTAGACCCATTCATAGCAAGGTCAGGATCTGCATTCAAAGAGTCTCTAGCCAACTGTAAGTGATTTTTTTCCTCCTTTTGATGAAAGAAGGAGGCTAACTCATCGCATTGGCTTTGAGAGAGGAGAGAAGCAGGGCAAATATTACTAACATCTGCCAGTTTTTTCACCACTTTAAAAGGTGCCTGCTGGCAAGTCTGAGAATTAGTGTTTTTGTCTGTATAAAAAGTTGCAGGAGCTGACTTACAGGGGGATTGGTAAACCTTCAGCGCTTCCTTATAGTTAAGCTTGGCCTCTTCCATATATGATTTGTGCCAAAATCTTTCTAGAGCTTTGCAGCGCTTATTTTCTAATTTGAGTGTATCATTAAACCAAGGAGCAGGAGGAAGCCTTCTGCCCAAACGTTTGGCAGTATCTGGCAGAATAACATTAATAGCCACAATAAGCCACTGGTGAACCGTGGCCTGGTCAAGATCAGCCTCATGTTGTAAAGCAGGCTGAGTGCTGAGCAGCTGCTCGTTTTTAAGTTTTGACAAGTTCCTAGACTTAATTTTGGGTTTTGGCCGTTATGTAGCATGATGAGAGTGGGCCTTCAACTTGAAGGACACAGCAAAATGATCACACCAAGAAAGTGGAAGAGGCGATTCTATTATCAAATCCCTAATGTTAGAAAAAATGGGATCCAAGAGATGCCCAACAACATGAGTAGTTGCCAAGTTTAGGAGTGCCAAATTGAGAACACTCAAATCCTCACTAAAGGATATATTCAAGTTATTGTGCACATCGTCAGGGTGGAGATCAGTATCTCCTCCGGTAGGGAGGAGCACCACTTTCCAGCACAAATAGGATGATGAGAAGTCAAAGCTCCAGAAAGTGTAAAATTGTAAGTGAGGGAGAGTGACAAAGTCAAAGATTCACAATAGAGAACTGCAAATTCTTCAATTTTACAACAGCAATCTTTTAAAAAAATAATAGCAATACCACATCCAGGCCAATCTTGCCTATCTATCCTAACTATCCTAAACTCCAGTTTTGGAAAAACTAGTAGGAAGTGTTGCAGTGATATTAGGTAACAAGCCTGTATGTAGCCATGTTTCTGTGACGAATAGTGCATCTGGATTGTAATCATTTACAAAATTAAATAAATGTTGCTGATGTTTTGGAAGCGAGTGGCAGTTAAGGCTAAAAAAAAGAAATGTCTTGGTCGCAAGTGATTCCGCTGAAGGCTGAGGACTATGCATATCAGATTTTCCTTAATAAAAGCATGGTTGGCCGGCGAGTGCAGAGAAGTTAAATCCACAACACAATTGCTAGGGGTGGAGCAATCAAAATTACAGTAGCTGCAAGTTGGAGAATTCCTCCTGGGGTTGAGGATCTGGCAGCCCATATTAAGAACCAGCTGTAATTATTTCCAAAGGACTGCCGTATCTTGTCTTACCTCTGACAGCAACAAACCAGGATTCCAGGCCCACGGTCAGGCATTGATGGGCGTGTCCACTGCATGCGTCTGCTCCCCAGCCACCTTTAATAAGGCCTTCTGACCGGGATCTAGAGCTTTGACCACTTATGTCCCCAAAGATGGCCACCGCTACATGGAACAGCAAGCTCAACACATGATGGGCCTCAAGAAAGTAAAAGGGCCCCATACTCCCAAAAATACCAAAATAACTCCAAGAAATGTAAAAGCCACTATCTCCCCTAAAGTAGAATTTTTGCAAGTGTCAAACACAATTTAAAAAAAATCTAAAATAGCAGAGTGACAGTTAAATAAGTTGATGTGAAAACAGTGTGCAGAGCAAGTATCAGCAATCAATATTATGAGCAAACAGAACCCTACCTAGGTGCTGTGCATCTACTTCTCGGCCATCTTAAATAAGTCCTTCTGACTGAGAGCTAGAGCGCTGACCCACTTATAATCCCAGAGGTGACCGCCGCTAAAAGGAACAGCAGACTCTAAACTTGCTGATCCTCAAAAAAAGTAAAAGGCCCTGGTTCCCCCAAAAAACACCAAAATATCCCCCAAAAATGTAAAAGCCCTTATTTTCCCCAAATCAGGATTAATGGTTCTGGTGAATAACTATAAGTCATATCTCAGAGCCAACAGAATCCACTGGAATTGGCCTGGAAAGTTCTTCCTCTTGGTCAGCCAGTTCCCCAGGAGACATGAAAGGGGTCTCAGTGCTCTTTCTCTCCCTGGGAAGTCACTTGGTAACCTTTGGGTACCTACCTGATCCTTCCCCTTGCAAAATCAAATCACAAACATTTAGTACCAATGGCCTCCCATGACGTTAAGCTTTTTTAAGGGTCTTATTTTCAGTCAGTAGTTTTGAGGGATTCTGAGAATTGGGCTGTTTGCGAACAGAAAAAAGCTTTGTACCTCTGGCCCTTGGTCTTCAGTGTTTAACCTTCAACATGAACGCTGCTTGTTCTGCAATGGTTTTCTCCTCTGCAGGTAACTTTGGTGATCTCTTATGCAAGTGAAAGCCACATTGTGCATGAAAGATAGTGAGGTCTGGGAGAGGAATCTTTGGCAAGAATGAGAAGTGCTAATGAAATATAAGGAGGACACCTGTTCATGTTGTATCTGGAGCTGGGAGGATGCCCTGATGTTGAAATTGTAGGATATGAAAATCAAGTGATATTGCCAACTTCTATTGTGAGAAAGTGGAAAAGTACGGGAGTTGATGACATGAATTTCTCGAATGTTCTGTAGGTTTAATTGGTACTGTAAGTCGAGAGACCAGATTCCTTTTGGACTTTGAGGGGTACAGACATCTCTGCCTATGTTTTCTTTGTGTGGCTTTATGCAATGCGCTGCCTCAATTTGGAGAGATTTTACTGAAGTCTCTGCTATGCTGATACCTTCCTGCTTTCCCTGATTTAACTAGGTTTACTTAGTTGTCCAACTTTAGAGTAAGAATAATTTAGGTAACTTTAAATTTATTCATGCCTTTACGGAGGATCGAAACTAGTACACTAACCATCAAATTCTATTTCTCATCTTTTGTATTGCTGCAACCGAATTATCACTGACAGCACTACTGCACCTGCAGCACTTCATGCTGGAAGACTCCATGAATGACCAATCACAGCCCTCCTGCACCTGCCCCTGCAGCACGTTATGCTGGGACTAAATGAATGATCAATAACAGCACGTCTACACCTGCTCCTACAGCATGTCATACTAGGAGACTCCATGAATAGTCACTCACAGCACACCTGCTCCTGCAGCACGTAATGTTGGAAGACTCCATGAATAGTCACTCACAGCATTCCTGTACCAGCAGCACATAATGGTGGGAGAAATTATGAAAGATCACTCACAGTACTCCTGCAGCTGCTCCTGCAGCACGTAATGCAGGGAGCCTCCATGAATGATCACTAACAGCACTTCTGCACCTGCAGCACATAATGCTGGAGACTCCATGAATGATCATTAACAGCATTTCTGCACCTCCTTCTGTAACACATCATACTGTGAGACTCGATAAATAGTCACTCACAGCACTCCTGCAGCTCCTCCTGCAGCACGTAATGCTGGGAGACTCCATGAAAGATCACTGACAGCACTTCTGCACCTAGTGTACGTCATACTTGGAGACTCCATGAATAGTCACTCACAGCTCTCCTGCACCTGCAGCACGTAATGCTGTGAGACTCCATGAATGATCGCTAACAGCACTCCTGCACTTACAGCATGTAATGCTGGGAGGCTCCATGAATGATCACTCACAGCACTCCTGCATCCACTCTTGCAACATGTAATGCTGGGGGACTCCATGAATGATCCCTAACAGCACTCCTGCGCCTGATCCTGCAGGATGTAAAGCTGGGAGACTCCATGAATGATGACTTATAGCACCCCTGCACCCACTCCTGCAGCATATAATGCTGGGATACTCCAGGAATGATCATTCACAGCACTTCTCTACCTACTCCTGCAGCAGATAATGCTGGAAGACTCCATGAATGATCACTCGCAGCACACCTGCTCCTGCAGCATGTAATGCCAGAAGACTCCATGAATGAATACTTACAGCGCTCCTGCACCTGCTCCTGCAGCATGTAATGCTGGGCGACTTCAAGATTGATTGCTCACCACACTCCTGCAGGACATAATACTGGGAGACTCAATGAATGACCACTAGCAGCACCCTGCACCTGCTCCTGTAGGACGCCATGCTCTTCATAATAGGGTTTGCCTTACATTCCTAGGTGGATGGAAGAGCCCTGAAATTTTTTTGAGAGTGCTTCGGATGGAGTTTCATGTATCTTCTAACTCTGGATTTGGGATGCGGATAGTCCAAGCAGTATTTAGTAGCAGATTTTATGGTGATATTAATAATAAATGTATGCAGGATGTTAGGGATATTTCTTAATATCCCTAACACCTCTAGGTCAACCCCTAGAGATGTTAGGGATACCTCACACCTCTGGTCGACATGCTTCATCTGTATCTGCAGATCCTGTAGATTCTACGGCTTTCATCAGGACCTGGATCCCAGGGTTTAATTTAGCACACTCTGGGACTGATTGATAGGTGGATGGATGGCATACTGCCATGATGGCAGAGTACCTTACAGCGGATCCTGTCAATGCACTGAAAGTATGGTGGACAGATCCATCAACGTGATGGAGCTGTCCATCAAACGTTCAACTTTTTTTTATTTTCAAAAACAAAATCCCAAAGCAGGATTTTGTTTTTGAAAATAAAAACCATCAATGGCCTTTCACCGTGGGGGTTGTATCCTATGGTGTGGGAGTCATTTTACAGACTTCACTGCTCCTTACGTCCAGGTTTTACCTGACAGTGACGGATAGGAAAAACTGGCTTGTGTTTGCCCACTCTAAATAGTCTCCGTCGTCTCCATTCTGAAGTTCCGCCCGCCTCTAAATGAGGCGATAAGAACATTGCCTGTCCACCAAAGTCCAAATCAGCCCCTCTGTGTTTTAAATCACTGCTATTGGTCCTACTGCAAACACGTGCCCACAGACAGGCATACAAGTAACATCCGTGTCAGAGGACAAGTCATCTCTGCTTCAGAACCTGTAGGGAGATGTGGCATGAAACATGAAACTCACACATATAAACAGACTTATTTCAAGCACACCGAGGGAGGTAGCAAATTCATGTAGGTCGCATTGTGCCAAAGATGCCGTGCTCCATAGAAAAACATGAGAGCACTGTGAACACTTGCATAAATCACACAGCAAACTCATGCACGGGTGGTAGATGTGTGGGAGAACACCTCATTAAGTGTCATTCCTTTGAGGCCTTTCTCAGTGAGAAAGTTATCAGTTTGACCCTGATCAAGGATGTCAAGGGCCTCATGGAGGAACTACCGAGGGAGCTGTCTATAATCAAACATTAAAAAACATAAGAGAAGCTGACATTCTACGAGCTTCGATCGCCCCCCAGTTTTATCCCACATTTCAGTCCTCAGTACTCAGTGCATGAATGTTTCTGCTCTTCTTTTTTTCATGTCATAACTTTCATTTTAACTTTTTAGGTCTAGCCGCATCAAGAAAACATGGAACACCCCAGGGACTGCGAGCGAGACCGCGTGCCTAAGAAATCACTGATGAACAAATAAATAGAATATCCACTACAAACTGACCAGGGAGATGAAGAGAACCCAGATGCCCCATATTTTATGTTCTTGAGTGCATGTTTTATAACTTGTATGCAAAGATGCTGTGATTGAGCTCATGATGTAGTGCCTTAAAATATCCAGGCCATCATTCTTTTCCATACTAAATAAATAAACAGTGCTTGAAAAATAACAAACTTGGCATTTTTCCACACTTGTGTCCTGTTCTCCACAAAATGGGTAGGATAGTCCAACTGGACCGCACCTGACCGCTTTTACTGCTAGGAATGCACCTGCATCTTTTAAAGGGGTATCCATTGAAAAGAAAGGGAGTTCTGTATCTAGTAATGAGCCTCAGGAGTCTCTATGGGTTAATCATGAGTTCATTTACATCATGTGTAACTGCAGATGGTGTTCCCTCTCCAGTCAACAGCCAACTGACTCAAGAGAGAACAGCACAACATCATCGCCTTCCAACACTCTGGAACTTGGTATAGTAAAGGCATACAACCTACTAGGATACAGCACATGTTCTTCTCTTCACAAATGAAATAATAAAACACTAATGTACTAATAATAGAACCAGCTCACAAACTTTAAACCTCTTTTACTATCTTTACTCAGGACAATAATGCATTTTTTTGTTTTTTACAGATACTATACGAGAAATATGCTTTAGCACAAACATAGTCCTCAAGATACTTTGGAGGAGCCCTTTGTCTACACATCCTATGTTCTGTAACTTCCTGCATACTGTCTCCTCCTTACATCTTGATCATTTCTTCTTAAGACCTCATTATCATTCATCATCATAAAACTACTACAACTATCCAAACTTCCCTTGAAGACACTTTCCTGTATGCTCATTCCATCATTTGAACCTCTCTCATACATACAGCTGTTAACGCGTCCCTTTATGATAATTTATTACACATCAGGACTCGTTTTAGGCCAATGAATCTTTTGACCCAGTTGAGAGACACCTTAGGATGAGGTAGATAATCAATATGTCAATCAATACGTCAATAATGTCATCAATATTTATCACAACAAATACATTTCACTTTTAGTCAAAGTCATTAATCAATTCAAGATGCTAACATGACCTTTCAGCCATGAATAACCACACCAGTTTAGTAGAATTGTATAAGTTTTATTCCCTATTTAGTTACAATCTAAGAGCAGATGCGTTAATCTCAAAACCAAGAAACATAATAGCATAGTCACGATATGGCAACTTTAATAGGATTTCATTAAGGCAAGAATCACAAACATCAGAACATTACACAGCGTAAACATAGAACAATTTTAGCAGAATGTCAATAATGCGTCCGATCAGCAAAGCATAGTCTAGGGCGTTTGTCTATTTGCGTCAGTTTTGGTGAACACCTGTCCTAACCACTGATTAGCATTCGCATGTTGGGCTTCATGCAAAACAATTTAGAACACTAATTTGGAAAACATCTAACTAAGGTCTCTGTCAAAAGTAAACAATTGGTACCTAGAAAGGAAAAGCAGACAGACAAATCACAATTGCAGTCATAATTACCCTCCAAAGTTTAGGTCAGCACACAGGTTCAGTCTTCGTCTTCAGGACATCAGTCAGATCGCCATCTGTCCTAACTCAGCTCCGGGGCAGAATGGGCACTTCCCTCATAAGGAGGTAAAGTGTAACATGGACAAATCTAAGGGCGAGGATGATTTTAAGTAAAGCAACAAGTCACCAAGCAGAGTGACAAAGTTTCTGGATAAAATCAATAGCATTTCCTACCTAATTTAATTTTCTCCCTGTGACATGGGGTTTTATCCCTTTTCCATTGTACATTCCCCCAAAATTCTATTGGACATTTGTTATACCCCACTATCTTTAACCTATCAGAAAACATATTAGGTCACCTAACTCTTCACCCCATATTTTTTTACAAGTCTTTGATTAGTCTCCATAATTGACGTCTTCAGAGGTGGCACGTCCGGTATGATTTCATCTTTCTGTAATTCTTTGCACATCTTTTGGTCCGTAACTTCATTGTCTTCACCGGTTTTAATGACCTTGCACATTACATTAATCTACACTGTTTCATTTTGTTTTTAACATTTATTCTGCAAGCAAGGAAAAGCTATGGGAACGGATCTAACATGGTTACATTCGTCTTCTAGTTTGAAGAAAAAACATACGGGGTCATGTCCTTTTGTGAGTAAGCACACTGCAAGATAGAAAATACATTTAATATGAGAGCCAAGCAGCTAAGCTCCGGCTCATGCTAACTTAAGGCCTATAAGGATTTTAGCACAGATTCAGTAACGCAATCATTAGTACAAACTTATTTGAACATAATATAAACATTTTAGTCATCATTATTAGTCTACGTATACATTGACGGCCACTCCCCGAGGTCACATTTCAGGTACATGTTTAAGCAAAATTACTAATACAGTTTTATGCAGCAGTATCACACATTAATTCATAAACATTTTATGTTAATATGGATTATATAAACTACGCTCTCTCAGTCCCTCCTCTGATGATGTTCGTCATCACACAAACCTTTCCCTTTCGACCTTCCACTTAATTTTTCACTTTACGCATAATGTGCATTTCAACATCTTGTCCCTTGGGTGAACTTTCCCAAATTTCATTAAACATTTTCTCCCTTTCGTTTTCTTCATTCCTTTTATTCCTCTTTGTCCAATTTCTTTTAATTTTGTCATTTATTTTGCATGCTCCCCATAATCCTAATAGACAGGCCAGAACAATTAATAGACCCCCTAATATTTTTGCAAAAACCCCATTCCAAATATTGCTAAACCAGCTCCCTACTCTGGCAATTCCTTTTCCCAATTTCTCCCACACTCCAGGTTCCTTTAAATCCTTCAAATCTGCACTATCTTTAGTTAGGTTAGTAAGCATACCTCTAATCTTTTTACTATTGTCAGGTATATATGAGCAACAATGACGCACGTTGAGCATCTTGCAGACTCTGCCGCTCTTTGCTAAAAGAATGTCTAAAGCAAGCCGATTTTGAAGAGCCATAGCTCTTTCCGCAGCAAGTTCAGAATCCATCAGGAGTATAGCTCCTGTAAAATTTGTCAGCATGTTATCCACAATAGTAGACAACTTTCGAATCTTTATGGAGTTTAAGATAACCCCTACTGAAGGAATTATGGCTCCAAATATGGCTCCAACGACAGCAGCCGCTGTCTCTCGTTTTTGTCTAGCATGTTGTAATTCAGACGTTTTAGGTATTTGCTTTAAGTCATCAATCTGGTAAATCTTTGGGAAAACTATTCCCAAATAACATGTTCCATACCATCCCTTAGGGAGACGGTAATAAGCATTAAGTCCACAGATATAATAGATCCCAGGGATCGCTGGGTCCTGTCCATTTAACATGAATGTCCATTTACTCTGAAACAAAAACACATGCCTGCATTCACTCGTTCCCACAAATAAAGTGTCATGTTCAGATTTCGGCCTATATATACAAAGCCTTCCTACATGTAATGCATCTATAGCTAGTTTGCCTTGCATCTTTATTGCAGTGTAAGCATAATCATTTGCATATGTGTGTTTCTCTAGCCCTTTTTCTAATCTTTCCTTCAACGCTTTGCGTCTATCATCAGTGTGAGCTAAGAAGCTTTTCTCTACAGATGTTAATAAGCAAGTCAGATTGTTGCGGTGTGCATAAGCTGTCCCAAATGTAAGTGTTGGTTCAAAGAAACCTCTAACTGTTTTTATACTGTGCTCCTTAGCTAGTTTGTTCAGAAACTCAATCACTGGCACAAAAGAAAACACTACATCCAAATTTGAATACTGTAAAAGTATTGCACATGCTCTTGATTATAGAATCTTGTTAGTAGCAAACTACAACTTATCCTGAACGTTAATGGAAGACTATGATAGGTGACCCCTTCTTGTACTGATGAAGGAATCTTTGTGCACACATAACAGTTTTTCGCATCCATGGTTTCAACATACTCATTCAGCAAGCGATAGAAGACGTTAGTGGAAAGTTCCCCTTTTGAGTTAGTTCCCTCATGTAAGTGTTTTGTATCTTGATCAAACTTTTCCCACGGTGTTAGAGTTGTAGTCTCAGGTTTTGAAGCATTGTTAGTTGCTTTCTTCTTCAACCACGGTATTCCCACAATCACACCTATAATTATTATTGAACATACAATACCTAATATAAGGCTTAACCAACCACACAATTTACCCTTTTTGCTACTACCACTATTATAAGCCATGGTCTGTAAAGAATCAGATAGCAGAATAACTGAAAGAAAAACAATCAACTTGAGGACAATATAAAAGTTCTCTTTTTTTTCTCTTGATTTAAAGTCTCTCTCTCTCTGCGTGTATTTACAGCGTTTCACTCACTCCAGGACCCCTTTTGTCAAATCAGGTTAGCAGCTTGTCATAATCGGGTTTCAAAGTCAATTCAGGTTATCAGTGTCACATCCGGTAGTTTATAAGTCTCTTTTCTCAGCTTTTCAGCTTTCAATTTTAATTTCAACTTTAACACAGTCTCTTTCTCTGTTTGAATTCAGGTACCGTAATATTGACCTGGTACTTCTCGATCAAAACAGAACGCTAAGAATTCTTGTTGCCATTCAGATGTCGTTGCATATGCCCATTTGCAGTTCTTTTTCTTTTCAATCTGCGTTCGCCTTGCAATTCTCCTTCACTTAGATCCTCTACTCAGGATGTATCAGTTTCTTCTGTTATTGTTTCACCTGGTACGACCTTTTGTTTCGGGACGCTGAACAGCACCCTCCTCTTGTGCTATGGTGTTTTCTCTTGACGGACCTGCAGCTGGCTCAGGGGATGCCAGTGTGCTTTGATCTCTCTCTACTATTTCCCCTTCTTCTGGGTCTGTAACAGGTTCAAGCTCTAACCCGTATCCGTCTACTTCTGGGAGAACCTCTCCTTGATTTAGTTCTCCTGCTGCCTCTACTGAGATAGGCTCACTGTCACCTCTCTCAAACTTGTTTGCTGTTTGACGGACTAGGCTGTTCTCAGAGTGCTCTCCTGTAGTCTCAGTTCTTCCTTTGCTATTTTCTGGCCCTGAGACTTCCTTCTCTGGACTTGCTGAATCGTAAACTTCAAGTTCCTCATCAGTCGGACACGTTACCTTCCTTCTGTGACTGCCATGTATCCAGTTTGGAATGCCTGCACATTTCACAGCAGTGGTTGTTGTCAGTATTACTTGATATGACCCCTTCCAGCGCGGCTCCAAACACGACTCCCTCACGTGCTTCTTGACAACCACCCAGTCACCGGTTTGCAGGGTGTGACCTGGATCACTGATCGGTAACAATGTGTTGGCCTCCACCTGGTGGGAAAAAGAGCGAACCACATCAGCAAAACCTTTGCAGTAGTCCAACACCATATCATCCGTGATGTTCACAAGAGCATTTGCAGGTACTGCGGGCAACCTCATAGCTCTGCCCATAAGGATCTCATGGGGTGATAGTCCTGTCTTCTTATCAGGGGTGTTCCTCATCGACATCAGCACTAAGGGCAATGCATCTGGCCATTTCATATTGGGAGCTGCGCACATCTTTGCTGTTCTCGACTTCAAGGTACCATTCATTTGTTCTACTAGACTGATGCTTCAGGGTGGTAGCTACAATGCAGCTTCTGTTCAATGTCTAATGCAGCACACAACAGCTTAATCACCTCATTGTTGAAGTGTCTGCCCCTATCTGATTCTAAAGAGACCGGAAAACCAAACCTGGGTATTAGTTCTCTAAGTAACAGCTTTGCAACTGTGAGACTTTCATTTCTATGTGTGGGGTACGCTTCAACCCAGTGGCTGAAAACACACACAATCACCAACACATACTTCAATCCTCCACAAACAGGCATCTCAATGAAATCCATTTGCATCTTGCTAAATGGACTGCCAGCTCTCCCTATGTGGCTCAAAGTTACCACAGTTCCCTTTCAGGCATTCATCTGTTGACAGATGATGCACCTGTGACAGGTAACCTCTGCGGCTTGTCTGAATTTCGGGTTAAACCAGTCAATCTTGAATGACCTGATCATTGCATCTTTCCCAAGATGTGCCTGTCCATGGTAAAGCCTTGCAAATTGTTACTAAAGACTGTTTAGCAAAACCAGTTTCCCTCTCCTCTGAGACCCATAAGTCGTCAGCTCTCTGTACACATTGCATTCTCTGTCAGGAGCGTTTCTTCTCTGCTAGCACGACCCTGTCGTGATTTTAGCTCATCTAGTGTATCAACCACCCTTAATGCAAAGTTCAAGCATGTTTCATTTTCAGTTTGCGGTAACAATTCCCACTGATCCTTGAACGATATACAGTTCATTGCGCAAAACCTTGCGACTTGATCTGCATAGCTGTTTCCCATTTACACAAAGTCTTGTGACTTAACATGAGCATTGCATTTCACCACGGCAATTTAAAGAGGTAACTGAATCGCATGTAACAAGTCCTTCATGTGTTCACCATTTTTCACTGGAGAACCAGAAGAGGTTATGAAACCTCTCTGTGACCACAATTGGCCAAAATCATGTACAATTCCAAATCCGTATCTGCTGTCAGTATAGATAGTGACTCTCAGATTTTCAGATGAGTGCCATGCCTTAGTAAGGGCAATTAATTCTGCCACTTGTGCGCAATACACTCTCTCGAGCCAGAAAGCTTCAATGATACCAGCTATGGTTCACACAGCATAACCAGCTCTCAGCATTCCGACTGAGTCTCTCAAACAGGATCCGTCAACAAACATAATGCAGTCATTTTCTTTTAACTGTGTATCTTGAATTTCAGGTCGGGGCTTGGTACATAGTTCTGTTACCTCAAGACAATCATGCTCCACTTCCTCTTCATTATTAATCTCAGTACTTTCAACAGGAAATAGAGTTGCCGGGTTCAATACAGTACATCGCCAAAGGAGACATTTGGTGACCCCAGAATAATTGTCTCATATCGGGTAAGTCGGGCATTTGTCATGTGCTGAGTTTTAGTTTGAGTCAACAGAATTTCAACTGAATGTGGAACCATTACTGTTAAGGGATGTCCCATCACTATGCCCTCAGACTGCGTGAGGCTTTGACCAACTGCTGCAACTGCACGCACACAACCCGCTAAGGCTGCTGCAACAGGGTCCAAGGTAGCTGAAAAATACGCTATAGGACGTTTGCACCTCCATGGACCTGTGTCAAGACAGACAAAGAACAAGCATCACGTTCATGACAAAACAGTAGAAAAGGCTTTGTGTAATAAGGCATACCTAACGCTGGTGCCCTGCACATGCACTCTCTCAATTCCATGAATGACTCAAGCTCTTCTTTGGACAGAGTTATGGTGTACGGGTCATCCTTAGTTTCTTTGCCTGTCAGTTTTATCAGTGGTTTAGAGATGATTGAGAAGTTGGGTATCCACTGGCGACAGTAGCCCACCATTCCCAAAAACATCCTGACATCTCTCTTTGTTGTCAGGGGGTTCATCTGCAAAATAGCTGTCACCCTTTCCTTTGATATTCTCCTGGACCCTCTCTCAATCAACTGTCCTAAGTACTTCACCTCTTTTTGACAATACTGCAACTTCTTTGGAGACACTTTATGTCCGTTCTTTCCCAAATGGTTCAATAAGGCAATTGTGTCATACCTGCAGTCATCTTTTGTTCTGGACGCAATTAGTAAGTCATCAATGTATTGCACCTAAGTCAAACTGAAAGGCAGTTCCAATGACTCCAAATCCTTCTTCAATATCTGATTGAAGATGGACGGTGACTCAGAAAACCCTTGAGGAATTCTGCACCAACTGTACACCTTGTCCAGAAATTTTAAACTGAATCAAAACTGGCTGTCCTAATGAAGAGGCACCGAAAAGAATGCTTGTGATAAGTCAACAACGTTGAACCATTCCGCATCACATGGAACCTGAAACTTAATCACTGCTGGGTTCGGCACTATAGGACAACATTTTACCACAATTTTGTTTATTTTCCTCAAGTCCTGCACAATTCGAACCTTCCCACAAGGCTTTTTCAGACCCATTATTGGTGAATTACATGGGCTGCTCAATACCTCCTTCAGAACACCTTGCTTTACAAAGTCCGCAATTATCTGCGACACCTGAATGAGGACATCTTGTGCCATGTGGTATTGCGGCACCTGGGGAAACACTGCATTTGGCTTCACTTGTACTGTAACTGGTTCCACTCCTTTTATCAGTCCCACTTCTTTTCCTGTCAGGTCCCACACTTTCTCCGTCACTGTTCCCTGTAACTCAGCTGTTAAGTCAGTCACTGTAAGCATCGGGAATAAGATTATCAAAGGGTAATCTTCATTCGCGGTCTCTGTTTCTAATTCTGAGAGCTGACCATCATCCCCGTCATCATCACTATTTGTCTGCACCTCAATTCCACCATTGGAACAGGTAATCGAACATTTCGTTTTACACAGTAAGTCTCTTCCCAGTAGGGACACGGGACTTGAATCGCAGACTAAAAACTTATGCTTTCCCTGGAAGTTGCCAATCTCAACTTGCACCGGATCTGTGATCGGATTTGTCAAATACTGGTTTGCTACTCCTACCACTCTTATGGTACGCCCTGAAAGTGGTAATTTCGGAACCTCTGCACTTCTGAATGTAGAGCGTGTAGCTCCGGTATCAACCAAGAAGGAAACCTTGTGACCCATTACCTTTCCCTCTACATAGGGTCCCCTCTGATCTACTTCTAGGGATGCTGCAAGTATGCACTCTTGACTGTCTGAACTATCATCCGACCATTCATCATTCGCTCCATCTTCACCACGCAATGGGAATTGCTGTACTGTATTATTTTGACTCACTACTTGACCTGTGACCTGCTGAGGAAGCATCACCTGCTGATGTCCCATTGGAGCCAAGGGTAATTGCATTTGCTGTCTAGGTACCATGGGAACCTGCTGTTGTACCTGCTGCATTTGTGCTGGTTGAACACGCAGCATTTGCATCTGCTGCATGGGCTGTAACCCCTGCATCTGGACCATGTTATTTTTGGAAGTTCTGATTTTGATTTTGACCTCTCATGTTTTGAAATGTACCGACATCAGTGCTTTGTTGAACAACACCATCATGCACCACATTTGGGCATTCCCGCTTCCAATGCCCCACGCCCCTGCACGCGTGACATGGTGACATCTTTTTCATCCCTTGTATGTCATTTTGAACTACCACAGTGTTCAAGTCTGGACCGCGATTCACAAAACCTCGACCTCTTGGTTGCCCCTGAATCACACCATTCTCTTGCGGTTTCTGCTGCATCATCTGCTGGATTCCATTTCCCTGCATACCTGCCTGCGCTGCCCTTATCTGCATCACCATCACTTTCTCCTTCAACTTTCTCTGCTTCAGCTCAGTCTCATCACTATAGTATTTCGCATACTGCAACACCTCATCAATCGGCTTCGCTTGCCAACAGATCAAATGATTCTTAATCATCTGGGCAACCTCTGGTCTCAGCCCTTCAACAAATCTGAAAACGAGATGGTTCATGTCTTTCGGCTCAATATTTTCAGTACCACTGTAATGTTTGAACGCTTTTAACAACCTCTCATAGTAAGCATGGATCGATTTTGTAACCTCCTGTGAGGTCCGGTCGATTTTCTGTCAATCTGTCACTTTCGGCGATACTTTCTGCTTCAAAAACTCAATCACTTTATTATAGTATTTCATCACCTCCTCAGAGGGTGCTCCGGTCACCTTATCCCTTGCCGGCTCCTGTGTCGGCCAGTCTACACCTCTCTTGCACTCAAGCCATAAGTCGGGCGGAACAATGATTTCGAACAAGGTATTTAAGTCTTCCCAGAGACACTTCGCAAGCTTCACAAACCTACCTGTCTGCTGATACCACTCTATCGGCTTCTCCCTCAACCGGGGATAATCATTTGTGAATGACAAAATGTCTCCCCTAGTCCACGGTACATGGATTAGAATCCCACCAGCTGTTTCTCTCATCGGTAACATCTTTACTGATCCCGTATCTGGTGAAGCTTTAGCTTGACTTGATCCCGTACTGTCACTTTTCTCCTTATCTCTTTTCTTTGCCCATCTGCCTTCCCACTTTTCTAAGGCTCCCCATATCTGAGCACTTTGCAGTATTTCTTTTAGATGCGCATTCATTCCGGCAGACCTCATGTGCTCGAAATCCTTTGAGTCAAAGTCTAACCTGTAGCTTCTTTTCAAATGTTTAGTATTCCCAATATCGATATGGTATTTGTCTGCCAAGTTCGCCAACCTCTGATGTACCTTACTTACTTCTTTAGTGATTTTAGGGCACAGATGTCTTAATTCTGCTTCTGTGTACAACTCTAATCTGTTCACCCCCATTGTTCCCTCCACTAATTCAGCAGCCTCCACTCCTATTCTCACAAAATTCAGGTCTTCATCTTTCTCAGACCTTCCTAACTTCTCTACAGTTGCTGCGGCTTTTGGAGTGTACGTTTTTTCTAACCACTCATTCACTTGTTGTACCGTAAACAGCCTCCAACGGTGCTTCAACCGGGCTAAGGTCTAACAATGACTTCGGTCTTTCAACTGCTTGTTCTCCCGGGGCCATTAACTGAGGAGTTCCTATGGACCCTCCTCTTATTGTATCTTGGGCCATTACTCCCTGATCACACACACCAGGCTTACCTTGTGCATATAATGGTACCGGTGGACCAACAGTAATTGGTAACAATATGGCTGCAGGTGTCTGACCTGGTCCAAAACTCCGTGGAGCAGCAACTCCAAAGGTTTGATTCTCTGAAGCTGGGGCAGATACTAATGGAGGTCCTGCTGCTGGATTATACCCTGGTATTAGTTGTGGCTGTGGCTGGGGCAGCAATTGTGGAGTTGGCTCAATCTGCACTAACCTTGATTTTGTATATATCGGGTCTGGCGGCACTATCAAATATGTAGTAGTCTCTAGTACTGGGACGTTTGGATAGATTCTCTGTATCTGCGGCGGAGGTTGCAACTGTATCTGCATGTCTGGCGCAGTGGGTACACTGACACCATTCTGTGTCAAAACCGTATCACTAGTCTGTACTGTATCAGTAACTCCCTTCTCCTGCGTCTGGTTCCCAGGACCCGCACTAGTGCTCGGGACATTGTTGCTTACTGCATACGGTGGCGGGCGATCCTGTAATATCCGAATTAGGAACTCTTCCTCATCTGAATCATTTTCCTCTATCCAAGACCTCTTGGTCTCTTTAGGCTTATTAGAGTCCTTGTCTGTCTTACAGGTGGCTTTCTTCCCTTGCGTCTCATCTCCCTGTGCTATTGCTGGAAACAATTTAAGTCCGTCAACTATTCCTCGTCTCCACATTTTACTCTCGTTGTCCCATCTAGCCTCAGCTAAAGTCTTTTCTGCCCTTCTTATTCTCCTTTCGAATTTCTGTTTTCTCTGTTTAATAGCCATTAAATCCCCAATTGCTAAAGCCTCATACTCAGCTGGCCTCAGAGGTGGCTTTTGTACTCTTAACATCCACCTCAAATTCTCTAGAACTCTCGTATTGAACGTTCCGTGTTCCAGAAACGCCATACATCCCTCCTTTTCCGTCAGTTTGTGCCACTGTTTCATCCATAAGCAAGGCGCAACACCTTTTTCCTCCATGACTATATAATCTGGAGTACCCTCAGGCGGTGTAGGCTCCCCTTCACTCGCCATAATGTATGCGTCTCCTTTCAGATCGCTCTTAAAAGCTTTGATAAAGTTCATCTTTGCGTCTTTCCTTTTATTTGTATTTAATCAGAAAGTGACTTTAATTCCCAGGACACTCTTCACCCACCTTTCTCAACCTATTGCCTCTCACGAACGGCAGCCAATCCGTGCGCGACCCCTCTCGACAACTGACCTATCTCAGCGCAGCACCACTGACGTCACACTCACACACACTGCAGCTGACAAAGTCTTGTGGCTCGTCCACCCCTCACTAAATTCACACAAAACTAATGCAAAATTACTGCGAGCACCTTTAATAACAACAACAACTCAAATTTGCCGGTTTACTACAGGAAGGGTACACATTCGCTTCAGAACTTTACAGGGATTTCACTTGAAGCCTCGGCCGCTACTTCCTCCTTCTCAGTTCCCGCACACGCAAGCAGAATTCGACCCGCAAATCCTACTCTCGACTTGTCAATGGTTCGTTCTAGTGCACTTTAGAACTTGCCAAATCTCCATCGAAGGTTTCACACATACAATTTGACTCAAACTCGACTTGTCAACCACGCCCGATTGACCTAATTAAACCGCACAAATTACAACATAAACCCAAGTGTCTCCTACACTTGTCAATATACTCCTGAGTCTTAGACCACGACGGGTCCGTACATTAACAACCAACCACGTGGATAATTTTGAGCAGAAAGCGCCATACTGTGGAGTACGCCCACTCCTACAAAAACAACATTTAGCTGGCCTATTGTAAAAGGTGGGGTGAATGACCGCAAAGTCGATCTTGCAAGTGAAAGAAGATCCGAAGTTTATTCTCCAAAATGCAGACCCACAACAGAGCCAGCTGCCTCCAGCTACCGGATCAACGGCTGAATGCCCGTCGAACCAGCAGCTCGAGCGCACTACAGAACATGGAATGTCATGACAATGGAAACGCTAATAAAAGAATGCTAACCACGCTACATGTAATACATCACCTAACTAAGAATGTATTTACATCACCCATTACATCACTTCCCCCCTTTATACAACGCAAATAAATGATAAAGCTATACATATATACATATTTATACAAGAATGAAATCCTGAAATTTTGCAGGTAATTTGACTGTTCTAGAGCTACGAGTTGTTGTTGTACCCACAGTAGATTCCGAAGGCTTTGCAACAACCGCAGAGTTTGAACCTTCATACTGCACAATATCTGAGGTGTCAGATAACACATCACCTGGAGTATCTGTCGGTTCCATTCTCGAGCATGTACTTGACTCCAAACTTGATTTAGACTGTATAACATTAGCTTTTGATGGTCTATAGCCACTAACATCAGTCGACAGCAGAGAACCTCCATCATGGATAGAGCGATAAACATTTTTAAAGATTTGGACTTGTTGAGCATTAAGCGGTATGACACTATTCTTATTCCACCATCCTCTGTCTTCGATTAGAATAGAAGATTTGGAAATTTTAATGATTCTCACTGGAACAGAAAATTTAGAGTCATCCTTACATACACGAAAGGGTTTTTTGATAAGAACCCAATTGTTCACTTTAAGATCAATTGTTTTAACATTGTTCTTTCTGTCATAATACACCTTTTGTTTAAATTGTTTGTCAGAAATTCTATTTCCTAGATTAACATCCTCCTCCAGACCCTCCTCTTGTGCATGACATTTCTCATGTAGAAAATCAGATAACCAGTTTGGGGCAAGTTTGGTCCTAGGATTCCTTCCCCTTAATAATTTGAAAGGAGTAACCCCAGTGGTAGAATGAGGAGTAGTTAAGTAAGCCCACATTTGTTCCTGTATAAACTCAGCCACATCAGCATTGGATGCTAATGCAGATTGAATTCCTTCTTTGAAAAATCGATCGATCCTTTCCACTAAGCCATTAGAAGTAGGGCTATATAATGCCACTCTAAGGTTTTTAATGTCATGTGAAAGTAGAAAATCCGAAAAAAAATTAGAGACAAAATGTGTACCATTATCGGTAATCACGGTTCCAACCGTGCCTTCTAATTTAAATAGTTTACTTAAAAACAAAACAACAGCATCAGGACTGGATACAAAAGTATAGTAGACCCACTTAGAAAAGTAGTCAATAGCAACTATAAGGTATCTCATGTCTTTGGGTAATAAGTGATAAGGACCTGAAAAATCAAGAGCAAATTTATCACATGGATTCTGTGGAAGAGGAACGGGGAACATAGGTTTGATAGACGTCTTCCAATGTTTATCAGACACTATGCATTCAGGACACCTATTAATGTAGTTAAAAACGTGTTTATCCAAGCCCGGCCACCAGTAGGATAATTTAATCCTTTTAGTGGTAGCGGAAATACCCAGATGACCTTCATGTGCTATTTTAACAATTCTGTCTCTGAGATCAACGGGAGGAACCACAAAATCACCTCTCAAGCAAATTTCGCCTTCACAAGAAAGTTCCTTAGCAACTTGGCTGAAACATCTGAGTTGATGTGACAATTTCTTCTCTGGAGGCCATTTAGTCTTTAAAAACACCACCACTTTGGATAGAATTTCATCATTTAACATCGATTTTTCCACTCTTGCTCCATAATATTATTATCTGCAACTGCCAAAATATCCAGAAAGCCTACAACACATTCCTGTTCCGAATCAGTATCCACAGAGGCATCAACTGGTAAAGGTAGCCGAGACAAGCAATCAGCTCGAAAGTTCCTCCCACCCTGTATGTACTTAATGTTTAAATTGTATTCTTGTAACTTTGATAACAAACGAACAAGGCATGCAGATGCTTTTCCCAACCCATCACCATTCAAAAGGAAAGTGAGGGGTTTGTGATCCGTATATAGATCGCAACAATTTCCCCAAACGTATGTTTTATGTTTCTGAACTGCCCATGTGCAGGCTAACGCTTCCCTTTCAATCGTACTGTAATGTGTCCCCGCCCCTGATAAAGGCCCGGAAGCAAAAGCTACGGTATTTTCTTTACCATCCACCCATTGACTGAGAACAGCACCTAAGCCTTTTAAGCTCACATCAACCATGATAAATGATTTATGCAATGGATTGAAAGGTTGTAAAGCAGAGGCATTTGCAACCAAATCTTTCACCTTCTCAAATACTTCACTAAGATTCTTATTCCAATCAAATTTGATACCTTTTTTGAGCATTGATCGTAAAGGCTGAACAATCATAGCATATCCAGGAACAAATCTAGCGTAGTATTCAAAGAGACCCAGGAATGATCTTAAAGCATCTTTGTCGGTGGGAGGTAATGCTTTCCTGACTGCATCTATATTGCTACACTTAGGTCTAATAACAGTGCTTGAAATGCTATGTCCCAAATACTCCACCTCTTCTACCATTAATTTTCATTTGCTAGGCTTGACTGTCATGCCTCTGTCTTTCAGAATACATGTTTGGCCTCAGTGTCAGTGTGGATTAATATATCATCCTGAAATGCTTGTACTTCAGGTAAATCACCGAAAAGTTGATCCATAAGTTTCTGGAATACACTAGCCGCGGAGGCAAGACCAAAGGGTAAGCGTAAGTATTTATATGCACCAAATGGCGTTACAAAGGTAGTTAAATCCTGAGATAATTCAGTCAAAGTGATTTGGTGGTAAGCAGAGTGTAAATCAATGGTTGAAAATAAATTTGACCCTCCGACCTTGGAAATCATCTCCTGAATGTGTGGGAGGGGATGGCAATCAACAATTATGTTTTTGTTTACTGATCTTAAATCCACACATAGCCTCAAACTATTATCCTTTTTTTTGTGACTACAATGGGAGAAACCCATTCTGAGGAATGGGTTGGGGTCATTATACCGTCCTTCTGTAATTTGTGTAGCAATGCTTTTAGATCTGCCCTGACACTCAATGGAATAGGCCTTACCTTGTGTATTACGGGAACTGCACCATTCTTTAACTTAATACAGTGTTCATAACTTTTCACACTACCTACATGATCCATAAATACTTCGGGAAATGAGCTAATCATTTGGGTCATAGTATCAATAATAACGGTGACATTAGCAATGTGGCTAGATGACAAAGAGGTTGGTAAGTCACCTAAAATGATGGGAGAGTCATGACCAGGCCTGAGAAAGATGCCTAAACATGCTAAATCTTTCCAGCCTATAATATCCCGCCCTTTGACAGCAACATCAATTTTGGTATGAATAGTTCTACCTAAACATGTCAAATCAGACCAAAAATATCCAAGTAGATCTATGTCATATCCACCGAATGCTTTCGGAGTGATGTCAGTAGTGAGTAAATTGACAATGTCATGCCAAAACTTGAAGAAAGTCCGATCAGCAAGAATTGTAATAGGTGCTCCTGAATCTGCTAATACAGGAATTTTAAAAGAATCTATAAAAACATCACCTAAAGCAGCCTTAATAACCTTCACGGGTTTTGCGCTAGTGTCATCCAGAAGATCAACAGCTAATAGAACATTCAAAAACTTGTTGAAACACTGAGCATTTTCATCATCAAGCTCTATTGTGCTAATCTTAACTTTGTTTGAGTAATGTTTGTTGGTGTTGTGAGCAAGGCAAACACTGTGGAAATGACCTATCTTGCGACAGGAACTTTTTTCCCTATTGCAGGGCAAGAAGTATCATTACCAATGTGTAGTTTGGAACCACACGAAAGCAAATACGAGGAGTCTTCCCAGTTCGTCCACGAGAACTGAATTTCCCTACTCTGTCTTGCTTGTTAGACACAGCACAAACAGTATCATCATTAATTACATAATCAACAGTAGCACTCTGATTAGCTAAGACTCTTGAGGTGGTTATCGACCTCTAAACGCTCTTAGCGAGGTCAATCACCTCCTCAAGAGTAGGGTTCCGGCATGCTAAAAGTCTCTCTTGTATTTTCGTGTGAAAACAATAAAAAACAAATTGATTACAAATGTAGGTATCAACATTGGTTCCAAATTCGCATTTGGAAGTTAAGACTCGTAGATTGGCGACATATTCCTCGACAGATTCATCAGAAGATTGTTTGCACATAGCGAAGTTAAACCTCTCCAGTAAAACACTGGGCTCATCAGAGTACTGTTTCTTCATTCTTGCCAAACCTTCAGCGTAGCAGTTCCATGCATTATCACCTCCAGCTGGTGGGGAGATAGGAGGTAGATTGTCAAAAACACGTTGGCCTGCAACTCCAAGATGATTGAAAAGTATGGCCATTTTTCTAACTGGGGAATATTCATTCGCACCAATGGCTGTAAGATAATTATCAAATATACGCAGCCATTCAGTCCATTTGATATCTGGTTTTCCTGGCTTTTGCAAAAAAGCTGGAGGTTGTATTATTCCATAATAAGAAAAACAAGTCACTAGAATAAAAACTGAAATTTGTTTTGCCAAAATGGTGCCAAAAAAAAAAAAAAAAAAAAAAAATATGGTAGCTGTTACAACTTAAATTGAAGTAAAGTACTAGGTAATTTGTAGCACGTTCTGGAAAAATGTTAATTAATAACTTGAAGAAATAAACAAAGAAGTAACAAAATTGTTGGGCAACTGTCACCACGTTGCTATAATGATATCAATCAATCATTGCATCATCATAAGCGATCTTCTTAGCATTGGCGCGTGAGAGACGTATTGTTAAGAAACGGCTTGAAATGATGGAAATGGTGGACGCGCGCACCTTTCCACGCATGTAGAATTCCAATCCGATGTCAGGAGCACGTTGCTGGGCAACCGGCTGATAAACAAACTCATGCGGCGATCCGATACTAAAGTCACGAGAACGCGTTGCTAGGCACCTAGCTGTTCAAATGCGCACACCCTCTTGCGCGTAAATCTATAGCATCCGAAGAAACACGTTGCTAGGCAACCACCTGATGAACTCTCCCTCATGCACAGGAATCAATGAAAAGTTATGCCAAAAAAAAAAAAATGGCTCACCTGGGAATTAACAAAATAAAAGTCAAACTGAGGGGGTGATTCTAACCCTGGCGGTCGGTGATAAAGCGGCGGCCAACCCGCCAACAGGCCGGCGGTCAAAAAAATGCAATTCTGACCCTGGCGGGAACCGCCAACACAGGCCGCCGCTTTAACACTCCGACCGCCACGGCGGAACAAACAAACAGCGCGGCGGTCACCGCCACCAGCCAGGCGGCAGACAATGTACCGCCCACCCTATCACGACCCACCAATCCGCCACCTTTTCCGGGGCGGGAGCACCGCCGATAAAAACACGGCGGAAACAGACTACGAACGGGAAAACGCTCACCTCTACGCACTCCACGAGGAAGGAGGACAGCATGGAACCCGAATTGAACATCATACCTGCTCTCGTCTACCTGCTCATCTACCACGAGTACGAACTCCGGCGCAGACGTCAACGGTGAGTACTGCACCTACGACACACAGGAGGGGGGAGGACGAAAGGTTACGGGCACACACATATGCGACCCCCCCAATATGTACACACCAATGCAGAGCAACAAGTCACAGTGACACCACCCAAACACCCGTAAAAAATACAATGACATAACCAAATTTGGAATAAATATTTATGTACAAAAAAAGCTCCAGAAAATTATTGTCCAACCGTGAAAAATATTTACAATAAAAATAAATATATACACATCAGTGTATAACTGAAGTAACAAGTCCTGCACATCCTACGAATTTAACATGTCCGTGGGCCAAAGTTTTGCGAAACAAGGGCAAAGCCCACACAGGAGACCTGAGTCCTTTGGAGAGAACACTGCAGGGGCATCTGATGTAAAAACTACAGGCACCTCAGGGGGAAGGGAAGGGGGGAGCACCACAGCCACATGAGTCCACGACGCCAGATCCATGAGGAGCCACCATGCCCACTGCACCATCCTGGGGAGTGCAAAGCCACAGTCTCTCAAGTCTCGACAGTGGGTGGGCTGCCCACTGTACCATCCTGGGGAGTGCAAAGCCACAGTCTCTCAAGTCTCTACAGTGGGTGGGCTGCCCACTGTACCATCCTGGGGAGTGCAAAGCCACAGTCTCTCAATGTCTCTACAGTGGGTGGGCTGCCCACTGTACCATCCTGGGGAGTGCAAAGCCACAGTCTCTCAATGTCTCTACAGTGGGTGGGCTGCCCACTGTACCATCCTGGGGAGTGCAAAGCCACAGTCCATCAGGTGGATGACAGTCTCCACTGGTCAAGGAGGAGGAATGGTGGGCACAGTGAACCATAAACAGTGCTTGAGACGGCGGGGCCCAGCGGAGCGGTGCTTGACAGGAAGGGCCCAGCGGAGCGGTGCTTGAGATGAAGGGCCCAGCAGAGCGGTGCTTGAGATGAAGGGCCCAGCGGAGCGGTGCTTGAGACGGTGGTGCCCAGCGGAGCGGTGCTTGAGATGAAGGGCCCAGCGGAGCGGTGCTTGACAGGAAGGGCCCAGCGGAGCGGTGCTTGAGATGAAGGGCCCAGCGGAGCGGTGCTTGAGACGGCGGTGCCCAGCGGAGCGGTGCTTGAGATGAAGGGCCCAGCGGAGCGGTGCTTGACAGGAAGGGCCCAGCGGAGCGGTGCTTGAGATGAAGGGCCCAGCGGAGCGGTGCTTGAGACGGCGGTGCCCAGCGGAGCGGTGCTTGACAGGAAGGGCCCAGCGGAGCGGTGCTTGAGATGAAGGGCCCAGCGGAGCGTGCTTGAGATGAAGGGCCCAGCGGAGCGGTGCTTGAGATGAAGGGCCCAGCGGAGCGGTGCTTGAGACGGCGGTGCCCAGCGGAGCGGTGCTTGAGATGAAGGGCCCAGCGGAGCGGAGCGGTGCTTGAGATGAAGGGCCCAGCGGAGCGGTGCTTGAGATGAAGGGCCCAGCGGAGCGGTGCTTGAGATGAAGGGCCCAGCGGAGCGGTGCTTGAGACGGCGGTGCCCAGCGGAGCGGTGCTTGAGATGAAGGGCCCAGCGGAGCGGTGCTTGAGATGAAGGGCCCAGCGGAGCGGTGCTTGAGATGAAGGGCCCAGCGGAGCGGTGCTTGAGATGAAGGGCCCAGCGGAGCGGTGCTTGAGATGAAGGGCCCAGCGGAGCGGTGCTTGAGACGGCGGTGCCCAGCAGAGCGGTGCTTGAGATGAAGGGCCCAGCGGAGCGGTGCTTGAGATGAAGGGCCCAGCGGAGCGGTGCTTGAGATGAAGGGCCCAGCGGAGCGGAGCGGTGCTTGAGATGAAGGGCCCAGCGGAGCGGTGCTTGAGATGAAGGGCCCAGCGGAGCGGAGCGGTGCTTGACAGGAAGGGCCCAGCGGAGCGGTGCTTGAGATGAAGGGCCCAGCGGAGCGGTGCTTGAGACGGCGGTGCCCAGCGGAGCGGTGCTTGAGATGAAGGGCCCAGCGGAGCGGTGCTTGACAGGAAGGGCCCAGCGGAGCGGTGCTTGAGATGAAGGGCCCAGCGGAGCGGTGCTTGAGATGAAGGGCCCAGCGGAGCGGTGCTTGAGATGAAGGGCCCAGCGGAGCGGTGCTTGAGACGGCGGTGCCCAGCAGAGCGGTGCTTGAGATGAAGGGCCCAGCGGAGCGGTGCTTGAGATGAAGGGCCCAGCGGAGCGGTGCTTGAGATGAAGGGCCCAGCGGAGCGGTGCTTGAGATGAAGGGCCCAGCGGAGCGGTGCTTGAGATGAAGGGCCCAGCGGAGCGGTGCTTGAGACGGCGGTGCCCAGCGGAGCGGTGCTTGAGATGAAGGGCCCAGCGGAGCGGTGCTTGAGATGAAGGGCCCAGCGGAGCGGTGCTTGACAGGAAGGGCCCAGCGGAGCGGTGCTTGAGATGAAGGGCCCAGCAGAGCGGTGCTTGAGATGAAGGGCCCAGCGGAGCGGTGCTTGAGACGGCGGTGCCCAGCGGAGCGGTGCTTGAGATGAAGGGCCCAGCGGAGCGGTGCTTGAGATGAAGGGCCCAGCGGAGCGGTGCTCTTCTGCACGGCGGGCCCCTGTTCAGCGGTACCTGTCTTCACGGCGGGGCCCTGTTCAGCGGTGCCTGTCTTCACGGCGGGGCCCTGTTCAGCGGTGCTCTTCTGCACGGCGGGCCCTGTTCAGCGGTACCTGTCTTCACGGCGGGGCCCTGTTCAGCGGTACCTGTCTTCACGGCGGGGCCCTGTTCAGCGGTGCTCTTCTGCACGGCGGGCCCTGTTCAGCGGTACCTGTCTTCACGGCGGGCCCTGTTCAGCGGTACCTGTCTTCACGGCGGGGCCCTGTTCAGCGGTGCTCTTCTGCACGGCGGGCCCTGTTCAGCGGTACCTGTCTTCATGGCGGGCCCTGTTCAGCGGTACCTGTCTTCACGGCGGGGCCCTGTTCAGCGGTGCTCTTCTGCACGGCGGGCCCTGTTCAGCGGTACCTGTCTTCACGGCGGGCCCTGTTCAGCGGTACCTGTCTTCACGGCGGGGCACTGTTCAGCGGTACCTGTCTTCACGGCGGGGCCCTGTTCAGCGGTACCTGTCTTCACGGCGGGGCCCTGTTCAGCGGTGCTCTTCTGCACGGCGGGGCCCTGTTCAGCGGTACCTGACTTCACGGCGGGGCCCTGTTCAGCGGTACCTGTCTTCACGGCGGGGCCCTGTTCAGCGGTGCTCTTCTGCACGGCGTGGCCCTGTTCAGCGGTACCTGTCTTCACGGCGGGGCCCTGTTCAGCGGTGCTCTTCTGCACGGCGGGCCCTGTTCAGCGGTACCTGTCTTCACAGCGGGGCCCTGTTCAGCGGTACCTGTCTTCACGGCGGGGCCCTGTTCAGCGGTACCTGTCTTCACGGCGGGGCCCTGTTCAGCGGTATCCATCCAGTAGGTCAAGGGAGCCAGACCTGGGCTGGACTCCCTGCTCAGTCGCCCTCGGACCGTGACGTTTCTGGACCCTTCGGGGACGGAGTCCTGGGCTCTTTAGTGTCCTCCTTCGCAGCTGGGATGTGACATGTGGGGCCCACCTGCTCCGCGCTCCTGCTGCCCTTCCGCTCCTTAGATGGGGCTCTCGGGCCCATGCCTCCCCTCGATGTTGTGGCTGGTAAAGTGGGCGCACATTGCTCCTTGGGGGCAGCCGTGTCAGTCTTCGCACGGCAGCCCTTGTGTTTGCGGGTCCTCTTGCCGGGGGGGGGGCTGGATGTGTCCTTGCTGCTGATCGAAGTGTCACTGCTGGCAAAGGGTGGACTCCAGTACCCATGCACAACAGTGACACTCGAAGCTGGGCTGGTGGTGGCTGTGGTGCTCTTGGAACTCTTTGCAGATGGAGGGGGTAGGTCATCGGAGGGAAAGAGGTTAAGATTAGACAGGAAAAGTTTTTTAGGTCCAAGGTAAAGTGTAGGAGTAGTGGTGATGGGAGTGGAGGAAGAGGATGTGGTTGTAGGAGAGTCAGGTGTGCTGTCATTGGGTGAAGGTGCTGGTGCTGTAGGCTGTCGTGAGGTGGATGGCTGTTGGGTGGGTGTCTGCCTGCATTTGTGTGTCTTGGATGAGGGGGTGACAGACACAGTGGGAGAGGACACAGGGGACGTGTAAATGGCTGTGGGGGTGGTGACTGCACGTGTGAGGACTGTAGTGGAGGGTGAGGTGGTGATGGAAGCACTGGCTGATGTTGGGGTGCATGCAGGTGTGAGTGTAGACGTCACAGGGAGGGAGGAGGAAGACGAGGAGGAGGGGGACACAGAGGTGGTAGTGACTGTTGGAGTGTCTGCATCTGTGTGTTGCTTGGGTGAGTGTTTGTGGGATCTGTGGTGCTTGTGTCTGGATGAGCTGCCCTTGGGTGTTGAGGTGTGTGCAGGCTGGTCTGATGGTGTGGATGGGATAGGCTGAGAAACAGGAGACAGAGACAGGCTGGAGGCAGACAGAAGAGGGAGGCTGGAAACAGGGACAATGGCTGCCGTCAGTGCTGAGGCCAGAGCAGTGAACGCTCGTTGTTGGGCAGCCTGACCCGAATGAATGCCCTCCAGGTACGCATTGCTCTGTTGCACCTCCCTTTGCACACCCTGGATGGCATTAAAAAGGGTAGTCTGCCCAACAATGAGCGTCCTAACGAGGTCAATGAGCTCCGCACTGAGGGCAGCAGGGGTAACAGAGGCAGGGGCTGAGGTGCCTGGGGCGAAGGAGACGCGCGCCTTCCTGGGCGAACGGGCACGGAGCGAAGACTGAGGGGCTGCTGGGAGAGCGGTGCTGGTGCGCTGGGTGGCGGCTGTACCTGTAGAGGCGGGGGGCACGGATGTTGCCGCCACCGCTGGGGAGCACCCATCCGAGGACGTGTCTGTGTCGCTTGTCTCACCACCGATCCCCATTGTGGTGCTCCCCTCGCCCTCCGGATCACTGGTGCCCTCGGTGTCTGTTCCTGGGCCCACCGGGGCCTTGTGACCTGCAGCTCCCTCGTGCTCCGATGCCAGATCTCCTCCGCCTGATGATGCTAATGCACACATGCACAAGAAGATGAAGAAAAAGGGTGGGGGGAGAAAAAAGAAGACCAGGTTGAGTGCATGCAATGTCAACACCGTTGGCGGAGAGGACAGACACAGGAGCCTCATGCACTAAGCCGCGCATTCGGGGTACACTACTCAGTACTACTGACTAGGACAACAGGTCAAGAGACGTCAAACGCGCACATGGGTGATGCTGGACCATCAATGGCTGTACTTGTCACCCTACAGAGGTGGGGGCCGGGGGCACAGGGCCATGCCTAAGGGAGAGGACTACACTACAGAAAGCGCCCTGGCCTAATGTCACCCACAGCCCTCCTCCCCCACCCAGACGCCTCCACTGCGCATAAAGATAGGAGAATGTGCTGATACTCACCCCCTTGTGTCTGCTGTGATGTCTTCAAGCGCCCATCCAAATCAGGGTAGGCCACCGCCAGGATCCGGGACATCAGGGGGGTCATGGTGCGACTGGCACCCCTCCTAGGTTGGGAGGCCATCCCCAGCAGTGGTTCTGCGGTCTTCCTTTTTCCGCGGCGGATGTCCTCCCACCTCTTGCGGCAGTGGGTGCCCGTCTGTTGTGGACCCCAAGATCCGGACTTCCTTGGCGATGGCACGCCAAATATCGATTTTCTGATGGGCGCTCACATGTTTGACATGTACAGGGTGGGAAAGAGAAAACGTCACATTTCTGCATTTTTGGAGTACATGGCCCCCCCTCCCCAACCTTGCCATGTGGCCCATTCTCTCATCTGTCGTGCGTTGCACTCCTCATTTCCTCCCCACCCCACCAACTTACATCCCCCCCACTCCACACAGGCATAACCCATTCAATGTGCACTCAGTGTACTCACCTGTTGGTCTGGAGGACCGTAGAGTAGCGCATACTGGGGGAGGACCCCATCCACAAGTTTGTCCAACTCTTCAGACGTGAAGGCAGGGGCCCTTTCCCCAGTCGCAGCAGCCATTGTCACTTCCAGACCGAGTTCACAGCAGCACTTGCAGTATAGGTCCTCTCCTGTGGATGATCAGGTCTCGAGTGATTAAGCAGATAGGAAATGGCGGTCACGCCCGCGGCGGTGCGTACCGCGACCGCCGGCGCACATCGTCATTGGCTCCTGAATCCCATAGGCTTCAATGTTAACCAATGCATCTTCGCACAGCGGTCTTCGACCGCCTACCGCCACAGTGTGCCCCGCCAGCGCAGTGACCTCACATCCCATTGTCCCACTTCACAGGTCAGGCAGCCGCCATTTCAAGGGCCCACATGGCTTAATTTCTAATGCGTCACACAGGGCTAGGCCTTGCTTTGGCACACATACAAACATAGCAACCCATACATTTACCTGTACTGTGCAAGCTGTGTTGTACGTACCTGTGAGTGGATTGACTCTGTACTCCATATTCTCCTTCCTAGGCACCGTCCGCTGGGACTTACGATGAGAAGGAGGAATCCTCGCGTGTACCGGCCGCTGGTGGACCTGTCGACAATGGAAGAACGCCATATAATACTCCGATACCGACTTGACCGAGCCACCATCCATGAACTGTGTGCCCAGCTGGAGCCAGCCCTGATGTCCCCCATCCGCCAACCCACAGGAATTCCCCCTCTAGTGCAGGTTCTGTCTGTCCTCCATTTTTTTGCAAGTGGCTCATTCCAGACAACAGTGGCTATGTCATCTGGAATGTCTCAGCCTATGTTTTCCAAGATCTTGTCCAGAGTGTTGTCTGCCCTGATGAAACTCATGCGGAGCTACATCATTTTCCCAGAGGAGGGTGATTTGCCTACAGTGAAAGCTGATTTCTATGCCCTTGGACACATCCCCAACATCATTGGTGCAATTGATGGGACCCATGTGGCTTTAGTCCCCCCAAATGACGATGAACAGGTGTACAGGAACAGGAAGAATTATCATTCTATGAATGTGCAGGTGGTCTGTTTGGCTGACCAGTACATCTCCCATGTAAATGCCAAGTTCCCTGGGTCAGTGCATGACGCGTATGTTATGCGAAATAGCAGCATTCCCTATGTGATGGAACAGCTACAGAGACAGCGTGTGTGGCTAATAGGTGACTCTGGTTACCCCAACCTGCCGTGGCTACTGACCCCAGTGAGGAATCCCAGGACCAGGGCAGAGGAACGGTACAATGAGGCCCATGGGCGTACTAGGAGGGTGATTGAGCGAACCTTTGGCCTCCTGAAGGCCAGATTTAGGTGCCTGCATATGAATGGTGGATCCCTAATGTACTCACCAAAGAAGGTGTGTCATATCATCGTGGCGTGCTGTATGCTTCACAACCTGGCTTTGCGACGCCAGGTGCCTTTCCTGCAGGAGGATGGTCCAGATGGTGGTGTTGTAGAAGCCGTGGAGCCTGTGGAGAGTGAAGAGGAGGAAGACTCAGAGGACGACACAGACAATAGGGACAGAGTGATACAACAGTATTTCCAGTAGCCCACAGGTAAGAATCACCCACGCCTTTTCACAATTGCTTATAGCCTCCTGCATCTGTACTTTCTGTAGTTCCCCCCAGTTCTTTTTAACTAATTTTTGGTTTTCCCTTCCCTTCTCAGTGCTGTATGACTCAGTGCGTGACTTCTGCTTGGTTTGCCCATGAACTACATCGTATTGACATTGGTATGTTGTCATCACTAATTGACAGAACAGATATTGAACAGTATTGTGTAATACATTTGTTAATAATACAGCATGACTCCAAACTGATTTGTGTGCAATATGTGATTTATTTACACTGCTAGATATTGGTACATGTGATTATAAGGGTGATGGGTGGGGGTGGAGTAATGTCCATGGCAGAGTCCAGTTCTCAGTCTCACAGGTGCATTGTCCTTTTGCCTGTGGAAGGATGGAGCAGAGGCAGTTCATGGTTGGACAGGGTGGCAATGTGGGACAGTGGGAAGACTTCAGGGGGTATGTCCTGCTGGCGGGGGTCTTGACATCCTACTCTGTCGTTTTTTTGGATCTCAGGCTCCTCTTACGGGGTGGTTGTTCTTCAGCAGGAGGTGGGGTTCTGGTGGGCTGTCGTGGTGTTGGGGCCTCCTGTCCACTAGCGCCGGCGGAGGTGGTAGGCAGTTCCTGGTCCGGGCTAGTGACAGGGGCCCTGTGTGGTGCCACATGGTCCCGCAACGTGTTTTTGATCCTGTTGAGGGCCAGGACGATGGTCCCCATTGCGGTCCCGATGTTTCTCAGCTCGTCCCTGAACCCCATGTAGCGTTCCTCCTGCTGTGCCTGGATCTCAGTGAACCTGGCCAGTACCGTCGCCATCGTCTCTTGGGAGTGGTGGTAGGCCCATATGATGGTGGTGAGGGCCTCTTGGAGAGTGGGTTCCCTGGGCCTCTCCTCCCCCCCCTGTCGCACAGCAGCCCTCCGAGCTGCCCGGTTTCCCCCGGCCTCTGTCCCCTGGACGGTGTGCCCGCTGCCACTGCCCCCAGGTCCCTGTTGTTGTTGGGGTGGTGGGTTAGCCTGGGTGCCCTGTAGTGGCAGACACACCGCTGATTGACCTGTCCTAGAGACAGAGGCATGGGCCCGCTGGGTGGGAGCTGTGCTGGTGTTGGCAGAGGGGGTCGGGTCTGGTGTGGCCTGTGGCTGTCTGAGGGGAACCGACTGTCCAGAGGTCCCCGATGGTCTGGGCTGGTCATCAGGTTCAGTGTCGACAGAGCTGCTGTCCTCAATGTGGGCCTGTTCCGGGGGTGGGATGGACATTTCTGGACCCTCCTGGCTGGTGTGTTGGCGTTCGGGTCCTGCATGGGGTAAGAGAGTTTGGTTATTGTTTCTGTGTGTGCCATGGCATGCGATTTGTGTGTGCCCTTGTCCCCCAGTGCAGGCATTCCCTTGAGGGAGGTGTTGTGAGGGTAGTTAGTGGGGGGGGGCTGGGTAAGTGCAGTGGTCATGCTTAGGTGATGGGTGTCCATGGTTTGTGTTGGCATGCAGGGGTTGGTGTTGGGATGGGTGGGTTGTGCTGGTGAGACATTGTCAGGGAGGATGTGTGCTGGGGGGTTGGGGGTGAGGGTGGGGGTGTGGGTTGGCATGCTGGTGGGGTGGGGGGGATATAGTAGTTGAGATTGGACTTACCAGAGTCCATTCCTCCGGCTACTCCAGCGAGGCCCTGAGGATGCAGGATGTTCAAGACCTCTTGCTCCCATGATGTAAATTCGGGAGGGGTGGGTGGGGGTCTGCCGCCAGTCTTCTGGACCGCGATGTTGTGCCTGGAGACCATCGAGCGGACCTTCCCCCGTAGGTCGTTCCATCGTTTGCGGATGTCCTCCCGATTTCTGGGATGCTGTCCCACCGCGTTGACCCTGTCCACGATCCGCTGCCATAGCTCCGCCTTCTTGGCTATACTGGTGTGCTGCACCTGTGAGCCGAAGAGCTGGGGTTCCACTCTTAGGATTTCCTCCACCATGACCCGGAGTTCTTGGTCCGAAAACCGTGGGTGCCTTTGGGGTGCCATGGGGTGGTGTGGGTGAGGTGTGGGGTGGTGTATGTGATGATGAGTATGTTGGTGTGCGGTGCTTTGTGCTTCTATGTGGTGTGTGTGATGGTGTAGTGTGCCTCAGTGTGTATTGCTATAGATTGTTTGCTGTGTCTCTCTCTCCTTCGTCAAAATTTTTGTTGTAGGGGTTTGTGGGTGATGTGGGTGTGTGTTTTATAGTTGATTGATTGTGTGGGAGTGGTGGGTGTATGTGTATCAGGTGTGTGTATTTCGAATTGTCCAATGTAGCTGTGTTTTGGTGCTGGGTGTGTATTTTGACCGCGGCGGTGTGTACCGCCAATGGAATACCGCGTTTGAATGACCGCCGCGTGGATTCGTGGGTCGTAATGGCATGGGCGTATTTGTGTTGGCGTGACGGTGGAGGTTTGGTCATCTCCAGTTTATCGCTGCCCGCTGATGTGGCGGGCTGCAGTGGAGGTCGGTTTTTTGAAGGTTTGGCCGTTGTGGGTCAGAATGACCGTGGCGGCTTACCGCGGCCGCGGCGGTGTTATGGCGGTCTTCTGACCGGCGGTAAGCGCCTTTTACCGCCGAGGTCAGAATGACCCCCTGAGTGTCTTTAAATCCGCTCGATCATCAGTGAAAGTCGTTAAAGATTCCGTCCGTTCACTCCGTTCGGCACAGTAAATCTGTCGGTGGGTCGCAGGAATGTAAAAAAAAATGGTCAACCCACTCCTGGTACCAATTGTAAAAGGTGGGGTCAATGACCACAAAGTCGATCTTGCAAGTGAAAGAAGATCCGAAGTTTATTCTCCAAAATGCAGACCCACAACAGAGCCAGCTGCTTCCAGCTACCGGATCAACGCCCGTCGAACCAGCACTACAGAACATGGAATGTCACGACAATAGAAACGCTAATAAAAGAATGCTAACCACGCTACATGTAAAACATCACCTAACTAAGAATGTATTTACATCACCCATTACACCTATACACACATAATCTTCACAAATCACCAGCAAAATGCATAAGCTGAGCAAGCGCAAATTCTATACCACACATGCTAAAACGCCGAGAACATTCCCAACCCAATTAGACAGGCTCCGAGATCCCAGGCAAGTCATGGTGAATTCAGAAACACATCATACCTCCAATTTGCATTATCTCAGAAAAACAATTTAAACAATAAATCTCCGTCCTAGGGCCCCAAAGGGCCAAACCGTCGCTCTGCTACCAGAACTGCTAACGCGTCCCTTTACGATAATTTATTACACATCAGGACTCGTTTTAGGCCAATGAATCTTTTGACCCAGTTGAGAGACACCTTAGGACGAGATATGTTAATCAATACGTCAATAATGTCATCAATATTTATCATAACAATACATTTCACTTTAGTCAAAGTCATTAATCAATTCAAAGCACTACCATGGCCTTGCAGTCATGAATAACCACACCAGTTTAGTAGAATTTTTATGAGTTTTATTTCCTATTGGTTACAATTCTAAAAGCAGATGCGTTAACCTCAAAACCAAGAAACATAATAGAATAGTCACGATATGGCAACTTTGAGAGGAGTTCATTAAGTCGAGAATCACAAACATCAAAACATAACACGGCGTAAACATAGATAAATTTAGCAAAGTGTCAATAACACGTCAATTCAACAAGAATAGATTCAGTCGTTTGTCTATTTGCGTCAGTTTAGTGAACACCTGTCCTAACCACTGATTAGCATTAGCATGTTGGGCTTGATGCAAAACAATTTAGAACACCAATTTGGAAAACATCTAGCTATGGTTTCTGTCAAAAGTAAGCAGTTGGTATCTAGAAATGAAAAGCAAATAGACAAATCACAATTTCATTGTCATAGTTACCCTCCAAGGTTTAGGTCAACACTCAGGTTTAGTCTTCGTCTTCAGGACATCAGTCAAATCGCCATCATTCAGAACTCAGCTACGGGGCAAATGGGCACTTCCCTCATAAGGAGGTAAAGTGTAAATGGGTAATCTAAGGACGAGGATGGTTTAAGTAAACCAAAGTAAGTCACCAAACAGAGTGACAAAGTTTCTGGATAAAATCAATAGCTACCTAATTCTAAATGGCTCCCCATGTCATGGGTTTTTATCCCTTTTTCGTTGTACATTCCCCTAATATTTGATTGGTCCGTGGTTATACCCCACTATCTTTAACCTATTAGAAAATACATTAGGTCATTAATCTTTCACCCCATATTATTTTACAAGTCTCTCATTGGTTCTCCTGTTCGATGTCTTCAGAGGTGGCACGTCCGGTATGATTTAATCTTTCTGTAATTCTTTGCACATCTTTTGGTCAGTAGCTCTATTGTCTTCACCGGCTTGAATGACCTTGTACATTACATTAATCTACACTGTTGTATTTTGTTAATATCACCCTACAAGCAATGGAGAATTCTTGAGAACGGATCTAGCATGGTTACATTCGGCTTCTAGTTTGAAGAAAACAAGAGGTCATGTCCTTTTGCGAGTCAGCATACTGGAAGGTAGGAAAAATACATTTAATATGAGAGCCAAGCAACTAAGCTTCGTCTCATGCTAACTTAAGGCCTACAAGGATTTAGGCACAAATTCAATAGCGGAATCATTAATAATTAGTATAAAACGTATTCAGTATAACATTTATAAACATTTTAGTCATCATTATTAGTCCACGTATACATTGGCGGCCACTCCCCGTGGTCACACTTCAAGTGCGCGTTTAAGCAAAATCACTATTTCGGTTTCTATGCGGCATGATCACACATTAATTCATAAACATTTCATGTTAATATAGATTATATAAGCTACGCTCTCTCAGGTTTGTAGTGGACTAGAGCGGAAGCTAATTAAAATATAATGAATTTGAATTTACTGGTAAATATTTTTTCTTGTACATTAATTATTTAACTGAACATTAATTTTGTTAATTGTTATTATTTTATTTTATTTATTTAGGTAATATTAATGTATGTTTTAACTTTATTAATAATAGTGTGTTATATTTTAGTACTGGGTTTTTGGGTTTGTAGAGGAATAGGGTGGAAAGTTATTCAAATTAAAATTAATTTAGAACTCATATTTGTTATTTTCATTAAATATCTAATTCCATATTAATTATTGACATTTCTATATTATTTGTAGAGAAATGTTTTTCACTTTATTTCTGTAGTTAATCATTTTTTATTTATATTTTATTTGAAAATGTGTACAATTCTTAAAATATTAATATATGTTAAATACATTGGATTTGTTTTTAACTGTCCTTCTATTTCTCATTCAGGTTTTTTCTCTTTCTCTCTCTCTAACTCTCTCCTTCCACTCTCTTTATCACTGTCTCTCCCTACTCTCTCTCTCTATCTCTATCTCATTCTTTCACTTTCTTTCTCTCACTTTCTAAATCTTTAAAAAAAAATATTTTTCACTCTTTCTTCTTCTATCTATTTCAATCTCTACCTCCTCTCTCTCTTTATATTTCTCTAACTCATCTAATTCTCTCACTCCTCCTACTTCTCTCTTTCCGCTGCTGTATCGCTATATCCCTCTCTCTCACTAACGCTCTCTTTCGCTCTCTCTTTATCTATTGTTCTTTACCTCTCTCTCTCTCTCTCTCTCTCTCTTTCTCTGCCTCTATTTCTTTCACTCACTCTCTAGCTCCCTCTTTTCTATCACTCTTTCGCTCTCCTTCTTTCTCTCATTAGCTCTTTCTATTTCTCTTTTTTCACTCTCTTTCTCTATCTCTTTCTATCTTTATCCCTCCCATCTATCTCGCTACCTCCCCTATCTCTCTCCTTTCTTCTTCTAATCCTCTTTCTCCATATCGCTTTTCCTCCTTTCATTCTATTTTCTCTCTATATTTCTCTCTTCCTCTCTATATTTCTTTCTTTCCCTGTCTCTTTCTTTCTCTGTCTTTCAAACCCTCTCTATTTATCTATTTTTTTACACTTTTTTAATGTCTCTTTCTCTCTTTCTCTATCTTTTTCTCTCTATCTCTTTTAAAAACTCTGCTCTCCCTCTCTCTCTCGATCCCTTCTCTCTATTTCACTTTCTCCTCATTTCTTTCATTCTTTCTTTCTCTTTTTACCTATTTAGATCACTGTCTCAAGCTCCTACTCTCTATCTCAATCTTTCCCTCTCTTTCGCTTTTTCTTTCCGTCTTTCCTCATCCTTTCTCACTTTCTCTTTCTTTTTCTCTCTTTCTCTAGCTCTATCTCTCTTTCTGCCTCCTCTCTCACTACCTCTCTCCCGCTTCTAACTCTTTCTGTCTCTCTATGCTCTATCTTCTTCTCTCTCATATTCTCTCCCTCCTCTCTCTCTTTCTCTTTATCGCTCTTTCTCTCTTTTTCTCTTTCTTTCTCTCTTTCACTTTCTCTATTGGTCACTCTCTTTATTTCTCTATTTCTACCCCTCTCACTCTCTCTATTTTTTCTTTCTCTTTTCCTATCCCTCTCTTTCTCTACATCTGCCTCTTTCACTTTCTTTACTTCCCCCTCTTTCTTCTATCTTTCTGTTTGTCTTTCTTTGATTTTATCTCTCTCCTCTGTTTATCCCTCATTCTCTCTCTCTCTCCCTATATATATATATATATATATATATATATATATATATATATATAAAGCTTCTACTACTACTATACTATATTTGCTGTTCGTGCTGTCTCTATTGCACTCCTTCCTATTACGCTCATTCTTATCTTGTTCTATCTTTCTTTCTATATATGTTTCTGTTTCTCTCTCTTCCTCTATCTCTTTCTTTGACTTTCTGTTTCTCTCTCCCATCTATCTCTCTCCATCCTCTAACTCTCTCTCTTCATTTATTCCTCTCTCCCCATATCTCTTTCTCTCCTCTTTCTCTAGTTTCCTTCTCTCCTGCTCTATGTTGCTCTCTTTCTCTCTCTATTTCTCTTTATCTCTTTTTCTTCCTATCTCTTTCTTTCACTCTATATTTATCTCACTCTCACCTTTTTCTTAATACATTTCTCCTCTCTTTCTCTCTCTATTTCTCTATTACTCTCCGTCTTCTCTCTTTATTTTACTCTTCTCCATCTCTTTTGCTCTACGCTCTTTCTCATTCACTTTTCTCTATTTCTCTCTCTTTTTCTCTCTTTCTTTATTCCTCTATTTGATTATTTCTTTCTCTTCATTTACCTATATGTCTATATCACTCTCTCAATCTCCTTCTCTCTGTCTCTCTCTCTTCCTCTTTTTCTTTCTCCCTTTCTCTCTCTCCTTCTCATTATTTCTCTCTTTATTTCTTGCTCTTTTTTCTATTCCTCTATCTTTCTCTCTGTTTTCCTCCTCTCTTTCTATCGCTCACCTTCCCCTAACTCTTTCTCTCTCTGCTCAATCTTCTCTTCCTCTCTCTCTTATATTCTCTCTCTCTCTTTCTCTATTGCATATTCTCTTTCTCTCTTTCACTCTCTTACTTTCTATTTTTCTATTTATCTCTCTTTTTTTATCTCTATCTCTGGCACTCTCTATTTCTTACTTTCTCTGTCTCTTTCTCTACCTCTCTCACTCGTTCTATTTATTTCTCTTTGTCTATCTCTTCTTTTGCTCTTTTTCTATCTCTTTCTCTATTTCTCTCTCCCTGTCACTCTCTCTCTCCTCTGTTTATGTTACTCTGTCTTGGCACTATGCACTATTGGGAATATTTATATAATTGCACTTCATCACTTTCTGCCATTATCTTTTCTCGCGGGACTGACACGTTACATAACTATATTTTTTTTAAAAACTAGTATTAGTATGGTGATCTCTAAGGACTATTTTCAACATTACAATCTAATATCAAAAGTATATTTCTACTAAAGGTTTTCAAAAAGCTTATATAAAATTTTTATATATTTTAATAATCTATCCTTATTACAATTATAACCATAATTCAAAACAACATAACTTCCTTGTAACACTATAACCTTAAAACACCATTAATATTGTAGGGAACCTTCTAGTTTATTTCTCTCGTCACTTCTCCACAGCTGTATCCTGTCTTTTAAAAAAATATATATATTAGCCAGCCATCAACTCAAATAATAGAGTGGTTAAAGTGGAATTCTATTTTCAGTGGCATAACCATTTAAATTAGAATGTAAAATAGCAACATTGCTGAAGATAGAAAAACATGCTTAAATTATATGCAAAGCCACTGGAATTAGATAGCTGGAAAGGACAAACCTAATCACAAAGGAGACCAATTTACATGCAAAAAAAGTCAAATTAGCCATTTGCAATACCAATAGCTCAAACTCTTACAATTGTGAGACCTATGGCATTGAAAATGCTTATTTGAATGGAGATCCTAATTTAAGAGTATTCATTTGATAACCAACTCCAGTAATACCTTTGTTCACCCCGTTCACCCTGCAATCCAGCAACATTGTTAATCGAGTTAAAGAAAGCGGGATGTAACTCATTTAAGATTAGATACGCTCCGAAGTCTCTCGAGAACATCAGAAAAAAATGTATATAGATAAAACCCTAGAAGAATTGTTGTATGGGTATTTTAGTTAGGTTCTAGACACGTTGTTTTAGCTAACTAGGCATGCCACTGTGCACTTTCACCATATTACATTTTACACAGCATTGACTTGTTTTTCTAGCAATAGCCTTATTTGTGGTGCTGTTTTATTTCACTCTATTTTCTTGTCCTTTCGCCTAGGAAAACATTGTGTTCTTAGTCAAACATGCAGCTCACTTTATGCTTTCTCCAAGGCTACAGTCAGATAGGGTTGCCGACAAATGTGGTATGCTGTGTCTCCTGCATTCACAGAAAACTACACATTCATACGTGGGGACCATTTCTTAGAATGTCAGCGGTTTTATTATAAAACACCCCTTAGTCCCAGACACGTTAGAGGGAGATTCCAGCCAGATGCTTAGACGGCCGTGTCCTGAATCGGATGGGGATGGTTTCTTTCTAGACCTCAGGCCTTTTCATTAGGTATGAGGGATGATGTTCTCCCAGGGTGAAACCCGATGGGCAGATTAGGTTTAGTATGCTATGCTCATACTTAACGTAGATTAGGGGCTAAGATCCACTGCCTTGTTCAGACAGCATGGTAGGACTATTCTTGTGTTTTACATTTTTAGTTACATGCCTGCTTCTATTGTCTCTTATTATCCTCGTTATTGCTATGCACCTGCTTTTATCTAAGATGCAGATATTTTCATAAATGCTTATTTAAATATATTCTGCCTCTGTTGTCTTTGCCTGAGTGAGCTCTTGGTAACTGAGAGAACAGGATACGATCTGATGTACCACGATTCCCTGGGGAGTCTATCTAACCATGAGCTCGGTTGCCACAATCATCTCGTTCAGAGATGGGGAGCTGCTACTTAGCCGGAAACCCCGGATTAGGCCGACAGATGTCACCAGGTTTGGAATTGTACTCAGTACCCACAACCTAGGCGATCCTACCGCCCAAATCCAGTGGCCTCATTACCCTAATGAGAACCTACATGACATGGCGCCACCAATGTTTGGTCAGGCATGAAAAATCAGATCCTCCTAAGCATCTAGGTCTCACTGAAGGATAAAGACACATCAATACTATATACGGAGACATCCGTGGTATTGAGAATTTCCTCCTCAGCTCGGTAGGTGAGACCTATCCTAAGCTAGGTTGTTCAAGCTTGAACCATAAAAGGATTAATCCCCAGTTGGTGTCCTTATCTCTTAACACAATAAACCAGTAATATGGCGAACCCTCAATGGGTAGCAATAGCAGTAAATATGAGTGGCCCCCTTACTGCCAATTTATTGGCAAATGGCTTAATGGCCCAGGGCTGTCCAGTTACATTTGTTGTTGAAGCTCACGCAGCCTATAGAAAAGAACCATTTTATTCCTAGGCACTATGTGGCTCAGATTACTCCCTGTATCCTACGGGCCCTGGAATGTCCCACCAGGCCAGGGGCCAGTGCACCTCCCACAACTGGGCCCCAGGGCAACCAGGGGGTCCCCACTGCAGCAGGGCTCCGCGCCGTGAGAATCCCAGCCAAGCAGCCCAACTGTGCCCGGGCTAGCGCAGGTTCCCCACATGCACCTGTTCTATGAGAAGCCCAGGCGGGAGGGGGGAGGTTAAGGCCCAGTCGTATGTTGTAGGCCTTGTCACAGCCTGGAATCAGTCCCCATCAGTGGAGAGGGCCCCTTCGTCCCCGGCAGTCACGGGCCTCGCTCTCAGCTCCCCTCGGCACAAGAGGCACCAAAGGGACGGGCAGCACCTCCAGTCAGGCTGCCCAGGGAGGCCGCCACCTCTCCTTGTCGCCACCGGGTCTCGGCTGCAGAGTTCAGCCGAGGAGGGGGTGGGCAGCCCCCTTCGTGGGCCGCCGGCTGGCAGAGCCCCCCAGACCAGGTAATTGCTGCCGGTGGTCGGTGAACTCACTGTGCCCCCCGCAAGCAGTCCCGGGCAGGTGTTTCTCTCAGGGGGCAATTCCGTCAGGATCTTAATGGCCAGCTCCTCGTTCCTCTGCTCCTCCCTGCAGGCATAGGATTAGCACCACCACTCCGGGCCAAGCCCGTGATCGGCCTAGTGAGTGGGGCCCGGAAGACACCAGGGTCACTCCAGCTCCGGGGCCCCCCAGCACCCGGCCATCATGGTCAGGGTTCCCTCGGGCCGTGCAGCTCAGCGCCGGATGAGGCCTTGCATGTCTGCCATCCGGGTCCCCCCGATGACCCAGGCCTTTATTTCCAGCAAGGGGCTCATGATGACTGCCCTGTTCGATCCACGTTTCCCCCACAGCTGGGCGAGGATTTTGGTTCAGATCTGGTGGGTCCCCAGGTGGCGTGGATGGCGGCGGATGACCGAGGGGTCCGGAGCACTCTCAAACTGCGACTGCCATCTTGGAGCCTTAATCCACGCCCCGGGAAATATTTTTTCAAAGCAAGGATTTGAGATGGACTGCGAATTTGCTGTAACATTTTTTTTAAATGTGGGTTTTGGCCCCACAAGGCCCCTACCTTGGCCCCTTCTGTTTTTTTTAACTCTTTTTTTCTTGGACTCTAATATGGCTGCTCCCATATCATTGTTGATGTGGTGGCAGCCAGTCATAATTCCTCTTGAGATCTGTTCACTGCATGGATCCTCTGTGGTGTGAAACATACAAAGTTTCTGAGCCTTAATTTCTCAAAAACTGCTAAATGGATTTTGCACCAAATCATAAAAAGCACGCTTTCTGAACCAAGATCTAAGTTTTTGCGGAATTGTTGTTTAATTTTCCTATGGATACATGAATTATTAAAATGTATTTTTGGACTCCCCTCTACTCCTCTTGTTCTCTGCCCCCGCTTGACAGATCACCCCAAAACGTTCCAGGAAGTTGCTAAGGTGGATGAGACTTTTTTTTGGAAAGTTCTGTAAACATTTGTTGAATGATGTCGAAGTTACTAGCAAACCAAAAATTGCTTTTAACTGATATGTATACAACAAACAAAAGTATATTAACCTAAAAAATACTAATATAAACATGTTAAAATAAAGTGTAATTAGTTATAGTGTACACTACAGTTAAAAACAAATCCAATTTATTTAACATATATTAAAATTTTGAGAATTGTACAAATTTTCGAATAAAAATATAAATAAAAAATGATTAACTAAAGAAATAAAGTGAAAAACATTTCTCTACAAATAATATAGAAATGTCAATAATTAATATGGAATTAGATATTTCATGAACATAACAAATATCAGTTCTAAAGTAATTTTAATTTGAATAACTTTCCACCCTATTCCTCTACAAACACAACAACCCAGTACTAAAATATAATACACTATTATTAATAAAGTTAAAACATACATTATTATTACCTAAATAAATGTAAAAAAAATAATAACAATTAACAAAATTAATGTTTAGTTAAATAATGAATGTACAAGAAAAAATATTTACCAGTAAATTCAAATTCATTATATTTTAATTAGCTTCCGCTCTAGTCCACTACAAACCCAACAACCAACTAGTAAAATAAAACATACTATTATTGATAATAAAATGAACAATAACATTAACAAATACATGTAAAGTATATAAACAGAATAATAATCAAACAAGTAATCAAAAAACACTTACCACTAAATTATGACTGAATTAACTTCTCACCCTATTTGACTACAAATCTAGCAATCTGCTACTAAACTAGTAGCGCAGAGAACTTCAACAACAGTGCACACATGCAATGACTAAGAATCCAAAGCAAATCAGCAAGAACAGTTTGAAGAGGCTCCATGTTAGCTCTTACCTTTAAGTGTTGGCAATTGGCAGAATAAGAGGAGCGGGCAAGCATTCAATCTTTGTGAGAGGGGACAAATGCTCCTTTTCAGGTCCTGGGTTAGCCCATGGTAGACCCCAGGCAGCAGACAAAGTGACTAATGCAGAAAACTTCAATTGCACTTGTGCAATTGCTCTGAATCCCAACACACAGTCAGCGGAGCATTATACACAAGTATGTGTATAGCTTAAATCCATCTGAAAAGTAGGAGAGCACTGTACAAGGTCAAAGGCAAAGACAGAGTCAACTAGTGCACAGACGGGGAGTTGGATTCTGAGACTGAAAATGGACTGATAATTTGTTGTGATGTAGTGGTCTTTAAAGAAGAGTTTCTTCACCTCTTTCATAAATTGGAGCAGGGTTGGGTGTTTCTGGAGAATGCAGGAATACTGTTCCACATCTGGTTGCAAGGAAGGAGAAGGCCCATTATTTTTTATTTATTCATTTACACTTCTTCAAGCCCAGTCTGGTGTAGTCCTGACAGAGGCCAAGACTTCAGCAGACTGGGCTCCTGCCAAGCACAACCACATGTCACCATAGATGGTGAGCTTCCCACCCAGACTGATATGCATGACTGTCATAAGGCCTTTGTGGATGATGCACTAAATTGATTAAAGGTGAGCTCCCACTCCAGAAAATTTTCTGATAATGAGCACAATGCTTCAGTAGTTATTTATTTGCAGTAGAGACAACAATTTCAAAGGCTTATGTTTCAATTAAATTAATGATCATCTTGAAGCTGAAAGAAAGTTCCAAGAGTCGGCAGCTAAATAGTCCAAGCAACTTTTATCAAGGATGGAGAGAAGGTAAAGAGCAATATTCGGTGAAAGAACAGCCAACACGTGTTTCACCCCATAGGCGAGTAGGCGGGGGCTTTCTCAAGGCTGTGGAAAATATATATGGACAATTTAAGTCACATACCAGACTTTACCAAATTGCAAGCATGCTTTCCGTGCATATCATGCAGGGCATGTTGTGCTCTGTGGTATATACTCTTTTGTAAATCACAGTAGAATGTTCTCTTTGCTCTGCTTTGGTCTGATGTCATAGTTTGACATCATGTAGAATGTGGAAGGTTAGATGGATTTGAGCAAAGCTGAGAGTAGGAGAGGAGTTGTGCTGTGGATGGGATGCTCCATTAAAGACCTGATTTCACACTTATTTGGATCCGTATTTCATCTCTTCTACACTGGCGACGAGGATGGGATGTGCACGGATGAGATCCTCTGGAGCATCCTAACATTTTGTTTGTGGCTACTTTGTGCTGGATTTTACCATTTGAATTCTATTATTTCAGGTGGTTGTGTTTTGAGATTTTGCCCTGCGAAAAGTTAAGGTAAAATATATATATATTTTTTTTTTTTGCCTCAATTCTTACAGGGTATCAGCCTTTGTTTTTTTGGGGGGGCTGATCATGTTTTGATGTGTTTATCCAGACCAGTTAGCATTACTGCTACCAAATCTATGCTAATAATTTTTTTTTCCAGTTTGCATTCACACTCAGGAGAGTGTGAAAGTTTATTGATTTTCACCAGCTGAGCCGTCTGCCTTGTTCAGAACTAAACAAACAAGGGGTTTGAATTTGTTTAACTTCAAGAGGATTTACATTCCTGCTCAGCAGAGCGGAAAGATTCTTTCATCTGTTTCAGGTTATTATGCTCCGGAGAGTATAATGTTTTGAACAATTTTCTTTCTTCGCTCGAATTGGAACTGTGTTTATTTACTTTTATCTGCACTTAGTAGAGCGCTAGCAGGATGAATTGAACAAGAAGTTTAAAATCGTTCAATCTTCAACTTTAATTTTACATATATATTCAGAAGAGTGTAAAGATTCAGTAATTTTTTCTGTGTTATTATGCTCAGCAGGGCATGATGTTTGAACGTTTTTTTTTTCAGTTTGACTCGCGCACGGTGTAGCGCCAGCAGCATTCCATGTTCCAAGCACGCTTGAAGTGTTTTGTGTTTATTTCAATTTCACGTTCAGGAGAGCGTGAAGTTTTTTTTGTTGTTTTATTTTGAACTGCTATGAGAAGCTTTCAATACATAAACATTTGACTTCAAAGGAGTGTTACGATCTCTGTTTTGCTCTAGGCTGTTTGAAGTGTTTGGAGAACGGTGTCCTGGGTTACATCAATTTCACATTCAGGAGGACGTGAAGAGTTGCAGACGGCTATGTTTTTCAATTATATTTGACATCAAAGGAACGTTATAATTTCTGTTCTGTATTGGGAATTTGCAACGCTAGGAGAAGGGCGTTTCTACAGTGTTTCATCAGTTCAAGTCAACGGACACTCGTTTTTTTTAACACACTGCTGCAAAAGATTTGTTTTATGAAATACTCAACTTGTTTGGTATAGGCATTATTGGAATTTTAGGATAATTTTAAAGACAACTCACGTAGACATTTTCTGCAGGTTCTTTCAGAAGTATGCCAAATCTATTGAGAAACAAGAACTATTTCCTTTAGAAGTCTGACTAATTGCTATCGGTTACTAAACGAAGTGGACTGTTCTACAAGTTTTACATACTTTTGGGAATTTTTTTTATTTTACTGTGATAATATTTTATTCTATTCTATTTATTGTTTAGTTTAATTTAGTGTTGGCATTATGCAAAGTGTTACTCCACCACCTTTCTTTTTAACAACACCTGGTGAGCCTTTGATAAAGTGGTCCAAATGGAAGAAGACTTTCTTACATTATGCCAGGGTTTGTGGTTCTAATTTAACAAATGAACGTAGAACTGCTCTTCTCATGCACTGTCTTGGGTGTGAGGGTCAAGAAATATTTGAGAGTCTTCCGGATCCAGGTGAAGAAGCTACAGACCTCAATGAGTTTGAGCTTTGTCTAAAAAAACTTGATTTACATTATCTACCCAAAGTGAGCACCATATTAGAACGCTATCACTTTGGGATGAGGGAACAGAGACAAGGTGAGAGCATTGAAGAATATGTTACAGCTCTTAGGAAGCTTGCATCGACGTGCAAATTTGGTAGTACAATTGAAGAAAGAATTAGAGACCAATTTATGCTGAGATGTGCAAGTGATAAGATTAGGCAGGAGTTATGGAGTAAAGATGACCCTACATTACATGAAGTAATCATCTTGGCCAAAGGTGTTGAACATACGTTGGCTTGTGTTGAGGAATTAGAAAAGCAAAGGAAAGTAGAGGTGAACAAAATAGTGATGAAAGGAGAATCTGCAAAGGATAATGTAGCTCAGCGTGAGAATGAGAAAATTGATCAAACTGTTGAATATCGGTATAAGAATACCAGATGTTTCCGGTGTGGGAATTTGGGACATTTTGCTACTTACAAAAAATGTCCTGCTGTGAACTCTGCCTGTAGAATCTGCAATAAAAAAGGACATTTTGCTAAGTGTTGCAAATCTGCAAAAAATCATACATCTGTGAAGACAGTTGAAGACTGCATTTTGACTGTTTCACTGACTGCTGAGAGGAAAAAATATCCTAAGGATTTTGTCACAATCTTAGGAATATCAACAGAGATGTTGTTTGACTCGGGGGCATGGTTGACATTGATTTCTAAAGAGTTTTTTGACCAAAATTTTAGTCACAAGGTTAGTCTGAAAAGTCCTGATCTGGTTCCTGGTGGATATGGGGGACAGGTCATTGATCTGAGGGGATATTTTGAAGCGGAGATTAGCTAGAAGTCCAACACAATTTTTGGGAACATTTACGTTCCGGTCAAGGGAGGCAGTGTAATAAGCTGGCCTCATCAGGCTAGGTTAAAAGTCATTTTGGATCCTAATTCTCCTTCTCCGGTGATGGTTAAAGATGAATATGTGAAAACTTTAGGTCAGGTATGTGAGATAAGTACGGGTAGAGAAGAATCTGTTAGAGAATTTGTTGATGAATTTAAAGAAGTGTTCAGTTCGAAGTTGGGTTGTTTGAAGAATTATTCTCATCAAATAAAATTGAGGAAAGGATCAGTTCCTGTTACTGCTAAAGTGCGACCGATTCCTATTTCGTTGAAGGAAGATGTAGAAAGGGAAATTAAGAGGCTGTGTAATGAAGGGATCATCGAGCCTGTAGAAGCTACAGAGTGGACTTCACCCATTGTGGTGGCGAGGAAACAATCTGGTGAGCTGAGGTTATGTGTGGACTTGAGGAATCTTAATAAATGTATCATCAGTGATCAATTTCCTCTCCCCAACATCACAGAGATGGTCACTTTATTAGCTGGGTCTAAGTTCTACACGAAGTTGGACTTGACCTCAGCATATCACCAAGTTGTGCTTCATCCTGATTCACGTGATTTTACTACATTTATCACTCCTTTTGGTACGTATAGATTCCTAAGAATGCCATTTGGATTGGTTTCTGCGGCTGCAGTTTTTCAAAGATTGATGTATAATCTGTTTGGTTCTATGACTGGTGTTAAATGTTTCCAAGATGAAATTTTAGTTTATGGAAGCACAATGGTTGAGCATGACGAGAGAGTTAGGAAAGTTCTTACTATACTCAGAGATCATGGACTCACACTCAAATTGAAGAAGTGTCATTTCAAGGAAACTGAGGTGGATTATTTGGGTCACAGGATTACTGCTACAGGATTGCATCCTAAGAAGGATTTAGTAGATAGTATTATACATCTTCGTACACCTGAGAAAAAAGAGGAATTGATGGCTTTTTTAGGAATGGTGGAATTTCACGCGAAGTTTTTACCAGATCTTGCTTCTAAAACTGTGTGTATGCGTCAGCTCTTAAAGAAAAATGTAGAATTTGTATGGAATGATGCATGTACTAAGGAGTTTGAAAGCATCAAAGCTCTTTTATCTTCTGTGGGGTGTTTGGAATCATTTGACCCCAAGAAAAAGAGTGTAATTATGACTGATGCAAGTGAAAAAGGCTTGGGTGCGGTGTTGTTGCAGGAGGATGATGATTTAATTCGCAAACCCATTGTGTTTTGCTCTAGAACATTACGTGGACCAGAGTTCAATTACTCAACGATTGAAAAGGAAGCCTTGTGTGTACATTGGGCAGTTAACAAACTTAGGAACTTTGTATGGGGAAGTAAATTTGAAGTTTTTACGGATCACAAACCATTAGTGGAAGTATTTATGAGGAAAGGGTTAGATTTTATCTCAGGCAGGGTGAGTAGATGGGTGATTAGTTTACAGGAGTATGATTACACTGTACATTATGTCCCTGGTTCGTATAATAGAGTTGCAGATTGTCTCTCTAGATTGAGTTCAATGGAAGAGGAAAGTTCGAGTGGGTATGGTTTAAGGGATGTTTCTGTGTGCAGTGTGACTGGTGGTATTGTAGAACAGGATGAATGGAAGAGAGCTGTTGCAGAGGATGAGGTTTTGCAACGTGTGTGTGAGAAGATCAAGAGTGGTTGGACACATGATACAAAAAAAGATGTAGATTTGTGTGGTTATTGGAAGGTGAAGGATGAATTATCGATTCAGGGTGGTTTACTGTTACGTGGTCTTAGACTAGTAGTTCCTATGGTTTTGAGAGATAAAATTGTTAATCTGGGACATGAGGGTCATCAAGGTATGAGCAGGACTAAGGCTAGAATTCGTTTGGATTATTGGTGGCCGGGAATGGATTTGAGAGTGGAGCGGGTAGTAAGAGAATGTATTGATTGTTCCAATAGTGACAAAGTGTATAAAACTAGAATTCCTCCAATGTGTGTAAGGGACATGCCACTAAAACCCTGGCAAGAAGTTGCAATAGACATTGTGGGTCTTATACATGGTAGGGGTGGTGTCACTTATTTGATAGTGTTAATTGATCATTTCTCTAGATGGGCTGAAATTGGCTTATGTCACAGTACGGAGACTAAAAAAATAATTGAGTTTCTCAATGACATTTTTGGGCGTGAAGGTTTTCCCAATACTGTAGTCACAGATAATGGGCCACAGTTTGTTTCAAGAGAAATGAGTGAGTTCTTTGGGAAGATTGGCATAAAGCACAAAAAATGTTCTCTTTACCATCCAGAAGGAAACGGAATAATTGAAAGATTCAATAGGTGCGTTAAGGAATGCATACAATTAGAAAATACTTCAAATAGGGACTGGAAGGAAGGTTTGAAAAAATGTCTTTATGCATATAGAGTAACTCCTCATTCCACTACAGGAGAAGTTCCGTTTGATCTTTTCCGTGGTCGGAAAGCTAACACATCTTTAGCACCTGCATGGGTTTGTTGGAGAAAGAATGTAATTGGACAAGACATTATGGATGAGAAAATTGTGCGTGAGAGTCTGAATGTACAAATGAGGAAACTGTATTATGACCATAAGAAAGGTGTGTATCATAGTGACATAAAGATTGGAGACCAGGTTTTGATTAAAAGACCGACACTGAGTAAAAATAAAAGTAAATTTCAGGGACCTTTTGAAGTTGTCAAACTTTTCAGAAATGCTGTAAAGATAAAAGATGGAAGAATTTGGAATCTTAATAGAATTGTAAAATTTAAAGGAAATTGTTAAGAATGGTGTTTTCACTAATGCATTGTATTTATTAGTTTTCTTTGTGAATTTTCAAAAAAAAATAATAATAATAATTTGTATATAGTTATCAAAACTATCATTCTGTCTTTAAGGAGGGAGGTGTGTGGTATATACTCTTTTGTAAATCACAGTAGAATGTTCTCTTTGCTCTGCTTTGGTCTGATGTCATAGTTTGACATCATGTAGAATGTGGAAGGTTAGATGGATTTGAGCAGAGCTGAGAGTAGGAGAGGAGTTGTGCTGTGGATGGGATGCTCCATTAAAGACCTGATTTCACACTTATTTGGATCCGTATTTCATCTCTTCTACATGCTCCCTCTTGGTGAAATCTGTAAGTATAACGGTATAGTGCCATAACAGACTCCCCAGTGTAAGCCAAGGACTGAAGTCATGAGGGAAAATTAATAAAGTGAGGCCATAAATGAAGTTAGGAGAGTACATTATACTACTCTTATTCTTGTTGTGAGAAGACAAAGGGAAAGAAAAAGTGGTTATAGTCCTATTTAATGGTAAATGAGGAAATGTGAGAATGCAAGCTGGCACTCACGTCATGTTAGTACATGCTTAAGAGCGATGTATATGAGCAAATGCTATTAAGAACAAAATAGTGTGAAAGAAATAAGAAACTCTAAAGGATTGATAACGTACCCAATTCAGAACATAATGACAAACTTCTGACATCAATTGTCTCAATTGTCGATAGAAATCTGAACGTAGAAACCAATTATAAGAACTCACTTGTACAAACAATATTAGCTAGATGTCACAAATAACTAAAAACATACTGGCATTTAAGAAAATTAACTACCCCCCTCTCTCATAATCAAATAAGAGCGACATGCTCATGAAACACATTGTCACCATGGACCTTTAAATCCCCCTGAAACCTTGTCGCAAATTTCTAAACCAACTAAATTGAATTATATTCCCTATCAAAACGAGGAAATGTCATCATTAAACTAAACATATGTGAGCAGCATGCTCATAATTGGCTTAACCACAAGGACCTGTTTATGCCTTGGTACAGTGCACTCCGTTTAGCAAGCCAGAGACATTAGTGAAATTAAGAGGATTGGCTGAAATAAGTGAGTTCTAAACTCACAGTAAAATAGATAAATCGGAAATGGAAAGAACTAATGGTACCTGAAAACGCGGTAAGCACGAAAGAATAACGGCGAGAAATCGCCGGCGTGTCCTGCGTTCAATCGCTGCAGCCGCCTTCTGGCTGCAGCGCGGTTTACATAACCGAATGTCCCTTCTCTGTTTTGAAAGTAACGAAACATAGGAGGGACGCGGCGTGCAGCATACACAAAAACAATGGCGGCCATATTGGGAAAGATCGGGACAGGAGCTTCGGTGACTCCCTCTGAGCAGAATTAAGGAAGACAATATAGAGAAATACGAAATTAAAAAAAGTTTTTAAAAAAGGGATGTGCTAAGCGAAGGAGTAGATAGTGAAGGAGGGCCTAAGAAGAAACTAACAAAGACATTATCAGAAGGAAAGACTTATTAGAAAAGAACTGAGAAATAATTAGTAGAAAGAGTATATTGGAAAAAAATTGTTAATTAGGAGATATTTTATGACAAAAGTAATGTCAAAGCTCGATAGAGAGACAATGAACTAATGTAAAGAAGAAATGGGCATGGGGACGGGGATAATCAGAAAATGGAAACATACTATTAAATTACAAAGGGAATGCTGAGAATCATACTTACTATAATGTGGTCAGAAGAGATAGAAAATAAAAACCAAACCAAACAAAGAGAAGGAGAAGCCAATAGGGAAACTAATTTAGACTCATGGAGAAAACCAACAATTGAAAAGAAAAAAGAAGTAGTAATAGGTCAGCAAATATCAAAACTGCAGTCCAACAGAACAGTTAAAACAATACATTTTTTACAATAGCCAATAGTGCCATTCATGATCCTGGTTCAAACCATTGTTCACTGTATCGTATTGAATAATCATCCTGCTTTCTTCTTGGCGTAAACGTAGTTGTAGATTGCCACCCCGTGGGGACGAAGTGAGACGACGTATACCACTGAATTTGAAGAATCGTTCATTGTGATGGAATGTTTTATAGTGCTCCACTAGGGGCGCCTGAGTCTCCAGCTTTAGAATGTTCCGAAAATGTTCTTGAATACGAAGTTTTAAAGGACGGATCGTGCTTCCAATGTAAGCCTTGTGGCATGGGCATACGATCAGATAGACCACATTTCTGCTTTCACAATTAATAAAATCCTTAATCATGAGTTTATTATCGTTGATGTACAGTGTAGTCGATCTATTAAGTCCCTATTTGCATATCGAACACTTGGTACAGGTAAAGAAACCTTTGGGTTTGGGAAAATAAGGTTCAGAAGCTGTTTGTTGAAAAAAGGAAGGACAGAGTTTATCTCGAAGATTGGGAGCCCGGCGAAACCCTATTTTTGGGTGTTGAGTAATGTACTTTTGAAAGGAAGGGATACTGCTAATGAGATGCCAGTGCTTACGAAGATGCTTCCGTATTAAATGATCACCATTATGAAATTGGGTAATAAAACGGATAGTAGTATCCTCTTTACGTCGTGGTGATGAATTGATCATCTTAATACGGTCCATTTCACCCAAGTTGCAGATGGAAGAGGTCAGTAACTTGTGATTGTATCCCCTATTCAAAAGTCTCTCCGTTATTTGTGAGGAGAACAGGTCATAATCACTAGAATTAGTACAATTAACTCTTGCTCGTCTGTATTCACCTTGTGGAATGTTTTTAATGATGCTTGGGGGATGACAGCTGGTGGCGTGCAGGATTGCATTTGCCGCTGTTGATTTTCTGAAAAAACGTGTCTGCAATTTAGCGTGTTCCACATAAATCAGTAAATCAAGGTACTCAACCTGTCAGTCCGAAATATTATATGTAATGTCAATGTCCCATTTATTTGGTACCAAGGACTGCAGGAATTGAGTTAGTAGGGTTCTTTGTCCTTGCCAAATCAGCAAAATATCATCGATATAGCGTCCCCAAAAGATGATATTATGGTAAAAGCATTCATTTTGATCACTCCACAGCCACTCTCGTTCTACAGCTCCCATAAGAATGCAGGCATAGGGAGGCGCAAATTTGGCCCCCATCGCCGTACCCTGTAATTGTAGGTAAAACTGACCATCAAAGAGGAAGTAGTTGTTCTCCAGGCAGAACTGTAGCATGTTCAATATCATACAGTTGTGAGTAGTAAATGACACTGGTTTGGTCGAAAGTGCTTGTCTGACAGCTTCTAGGCCGTCCTGGTGTTTGATGGAAGTATAAAGGCTGACTATATCTATGGTTACTAAGAGATAATCAGATTGCCAGTCAATATCTTGAAGTTTGCGGATGATATCTTTCGTGTCTCTTACATAGGATGGTAAATTGATCATGAAGGGCTGGAGTACTTGGTCAATTAGAGTCCCTAATTTTGAACAGATGGAATTGACTCCTGATATTATAGGTCTACCTTTGGGGGGAAAATCTTTTTTGTGAATTTTAGGCAATAGATACAGGGTTGGAACAGTAGGGTGAGAGAGAAAATGGGCAGTTCTTTCTTGGTGTGAAATGACTTGACGAGAGAGCCAATGGTCCAGGAGTGCTGAAAGGTGCTGTTGTATGTATGCTGTTGGATTCGAGTCTAAACGTTTGTAACACTGAGAGTCATGTAGTTGGCGATAGGCCTCAAGAAGGTAGTCTGAGGTATTTAAAATGACAATATTTCCTCCCTTGTCTGCTTCCTTAATGATAATATTTGGATTCGTTCTTAAGTTGGTCAAAGCTGAAATTTGTTGGCGAGTAATATTAAGGGGGAAAACTTTTCGCTTGTCACAATAACGTTTGTGTTCTTTGTCTAGGTCTTTCAAAACTGCTTGTGCAAACAGATCAATGGAATTCCCTGCTGGTAGGGTGGGAGTGAAAGTAGATTTTGGTCTCATGCCCGAAGGGTAATACTGATTGGTGTTTAACTCCAGTTGTTCCACTAGTGTGCAAAGAGAGAGGTCTGGTTCAGAAGTATTAGCTAGATTACAAAGAAGCCCAATATCTTCAAGGTCCCGGACAGAGAAATCTTGGGAAGGAAGTGAGGAAGAGGGCCGAAGAGAAGAAAAAGTAGATGTAGAGAAGAAAGACTTAAGTTTGAGTTTACGTATAAACTTGAAAAAATAAATTTTGGTTTGCGTTATGTTCCAAGAGTTAGTGGGACAATAGGATAGACCTTTGTTGAGGATATGTGATTCAAATGGGGAGAGAGGATAGTCAGAGAGATTAACGACTAGTTGGTCATCGTGTTTGGGGGCCGGAGATTCTTGCTGCGTGCCCGTGTCTGTATACCGGAGGTGCCCGGTGTAGCCGTTGTAGTATCTGGTGGTTTTGGCCGGGATTCTTGTAAGAATCCAAGGCGAAAACGCCTTGCTTCCTCTAAAAAATTAACCTTAGGTCTAATGGAAGAATCCCTATCTGAATCATCCGATGTTTCAACTTCTGAAGAAGGAATAGTGTCTGGACAACTTGTAGTGTCTAACGGGGATTAGAATCCTGAACATGATCATACTTCTTGCTAAAAGTATACACTCTCCCCTGCTGGTAATCACAAAGGTCACGTCTGAATTTCCGAATTTTCCTCTGAATAATGTCTGCCTCATAATTGTCAATTATGTTATTGAGAATAGCATCGTTCTTAGTTGAAATGTCACCCCAATTGGCCTCGTCTATTCAGTGAGTAAGTTGGTCAACTTCTAGTTTGTGACGTTCATACTGTTCCTGAGAGATGTCAATGAGTTGGTGTATCATATTCATCGAGGCCATTTTTAAGTTGGCTTCCCACTTCTGAAGGCTCTCTTGGGAGGTGGTATCAGTAGGTGGAAAAATCAGTATGCGTAATCCCCGGGGGATTCGATCATTTTCCAAATATTTTTTGAGGGAAGCCACCTCCCACCATTTAGCTGTTTCCTTTTTAAGTGACTTTTCCAGAGCCAAAAAAGTGCTTTTTGCGGAAGTCAAATTAGTAGTACCCGAGTTGGGAGTGCCAGCATCTGAAGTATTGAAAACTTGATCCAGTTTAACATTGCGTTGTTCTCTTCTATTAAGCGTGAAAGACATCATGAAGTAAGGCTTAAACAGGAAGTCGGTACGTATGCAACTAGTTGCTACAAGGAATGAAGAGAAAGAGTCCAGCCAGTTGACTTCCTTAAAATGCCGAATTAATTAGGATTGTTGTGAGAACTCCAGCCGGAGGCCTGGACCCTAAACCTCCCGAGTAATTAAGGTACTAAATTGATTAAAGGTGAGCTCCCACTCCAGAAAATTTTCTGATAATGAGCACAATGCTTCAGTAGTTATTTATTTGCAGTAGAGACAACAATTCCAAAGGCTTATGTTTCAATTAAATTAATGATCATCTTGAAGCTGAAAGAAAGTTCCAAGAGTCGGCAGCTAAATAGTCCAAGCAACTTTTATCAAGGATGGAGAGAAGGTAAAGAGCAATATTCGGTGAACGAACAGCCAACACGTGTTTCACCCCATAGGCGAGTAGGCGGGGGCTTTCTCAAGGCTGTGGAAAATATATATGGACAATTTAAGTCACATACCAGACTTTACCAAATTGCAAGCATGCTTTCTGTGCATATCATGCAGGGCATGTTGTGCTCCCTCTTGGTGAAATCTGTAAGTATAACGGTATAGTGCCATAACAGACTCCCCAGTGTAAGCCAAGGACTGAAGTCATGAGGGAAAATTAATAAAGTGAGGCCATAAATGAAGTTAGGAGAGTACATTATACTACTCTTATTCTTGTTGTGAGAAGACAAAGGGAAAGAGAAAGTGGTTATAGTCCTATTTAATGGTAAATGAGGAAATGTGAGAATGCAAGCTGGCACTCACGTGATGTTAGTACATGCTTAAGAGCGATGTATATGAGCAAATGCTATTAAGAACAAAATAGTGTGAAAGAAATAAGAAACTCTAAAGGATTGATAACGTACCCAATTCAGAACATAATGACAAACTTCTGACATCAATTGTCTCAATTGTCGATAGAAATCTGAACGTAGAAACCAATTATAAGAACTCACTTGTACAAACAATATTAGCTAGATGACACAAATAACTAAAAACATACTGGCATTTAAGAAAATTAACTACCCCCCTCTCTCATAATCAAATAAGAGCGACATGCTCATGAAACACATTGTCACCATGGACCTTTAAATCCCCCTGAAACCTTGTCGCAAATTTCTAAACCAACTAAATTGAATTATATTCCCTATCAAAACGAGGAAATGTCATAATTAAACTAAACATATGTGAGCAGCATGCTCATAATTGGCTTAACCACAAGGACCTGTTTATGCCTCGGTACAGGGCACTCCGTTTAGCAAGCCAGAGACATTAGTGAAAGAGGATTGGCTGAAATAAGTGAGTTCTAAACTCACAGTAAAATAGATAAATCGGAAATGGAAAGAACTAATGGTACCTGAAAACGCGGTAAGCACGAAAGAATAACGGCGAGAAATCGCCGGCGTGTCCTGCGTTCAATCGCTGCAGCTGCCTTCTGGCTGCAGCGCGGTTTACATAACTGAATGTCCCTTCTCTGTTTCGAAAGTAACGAAACAGAGGAGGGACGCGGCGTGCAGCGTGCACAAAAACAATGGCGGCCATATTGGGAAAGATCGGGACAGGAGCTTCGGTGACTCCATCTGAGCAGAATTAAGGAAGACAATGGGGGTTATTCCAACTTTGGAGGAAGTGGTAATCCGTCCCAAAAGTGACGGTAAAGTGACGGATATACCACCAGCCGTATTACGAGTCCATTATATCCTATGGAACTCGTAATACGGCTGGTGGTAAATCCGTCACATTTGGGACGGATTACCACCTCCTCCAAAGTTGGAATAACCCCCAATATAGAGAAATACGAAATTAAAAAAAGTTTTTAAAAAAGGGATGTGCTAAGCGAAGGAGTAGATAGTGAAGGAGGGCCTAAGAAGAAATTAACAAAGACATTATCAGAAGGAAAGACTTATTAGAAAAGAACTGAGAAATAATTAGTAGAAAGAATATATTGGAAAAAATTAGTTAATTAGGAGATATTTTATGACAAAAGTAATGTCAAAGCTCGATAGAGAGACAATGAACTAATGTAAAGAAGAAATGGGCATGGGGACGGGGATAATCAGAAAATGGAAACATACTATTAAATTACAAAGGGAATGCTGAGAATCATACTTACTATAATGTTGTCAGAAGAGATAGAAAATAAAGAGCAAACCAAACAAAGAGAAGGAGAAGCCAATAGGGAAACTAATTTAGACTCATGGAGAAAACCAACAATTGAAAAGAAAAAAGAAGTAGTAATAGGTCAGCAAATATCAAAACTGCAGTCCAACAGAACAGTTAAAACAATACATTTTTTACAAAGAGAAGGAGAAGCCAATAGAGAAACTAATTTAGACTCATGGAGAAAACCAACAATTGAAAAGAAAAAAGAAGTAGTAGTAGGTCAGCAAATATCAAAACTGCAGTCCAACAGAACAGTTAAAACAATACATTTTTTACAATAGCCAATAGTGCCATTCATGATCCTGGTTCAAACCATTGTTCACTGTATCGTATTGAATAATCATCCTGCTTTCTTCTTGGCGTAAACGTAGTTGTAGATTGCCACCCCGTGGGGACGGAGTGAGACGACGTATACCACTGAATTTGAAGAATCGTTCATTGTGATGGAATGTTTTATAGTGCTCCACTAGGGGCGCCTGAGTCTCCAGCTTTAGAATGTTCCGAAAATGTTCTTGAATACGAAGTTTTAAAGGACGGATCGTGCTTCCAATGTAAGCCTTGTGGCATGGGCATACGATCAGATAGACCACATTTCTGCTTTCACAATTAATAAAATCCTTAATCATGAGTTTATTATAGTTGATGTACAGTGTAGTCGATCTATTAAGTCTTTGTGGATGATGCACCTGGTTTTGGAGATGGTAGCAGGATAAACAGAATAAAATGAAGCAGATGGAGCAGGGGAAGGAGATGACAAAATAGTAGCCTAATTTATCATGGTCAGTATGGCATCTACGTTTTTAAAAACTAAACCAAGAGTATGACCTAGAATATAGGTTGATGCATGAATTGTATATTCCAGATTTTGCCCATCTCCACTCAAACACAGATAAAAGGCTCGGGTGCAAGATACCATCACCCACATTTGCATTTTCTAGATTGTCTATAGGAAGCTGTCTATCATATGGTTTCACACCACAAGTTGTTGTCCCAAGATGATGTCCTAGTTGACAGGACAATGCTAGTAAGTGAATGCCACAGTTTTGGATGAGAGGGATCCAGAAATGCAAATTATTGTGACCCACAAAGCTTTCACTTTCATCAATGCTTGCTCCACGTGAAGCTGGGAATGAGGCAACTTAATCTGACAGCCAAGGCAGCTAGAGTTGATGATAGGTGGAGAGATGACTTCACCCAGACAACATCCTGCCAGGACTGCCTCCCCACAGTTGACTTCATAAACATGGAGATTAAGGGGATATATATATTTTAGGAAAAACCCTGTGTCTTGAATTGGAAAATGTATGAGTTAGACAAAGACCGGATCATGTAGTCCTGAATCATATCCTGTGACAGATGGCCTTCGTGTATCCCACTGTGGCTAACTTTACCAATCTACTACTTTTTTTAAGGCTCAGCATTTTCAGCCCCGGTTTTTAAGTCATCTGTGTTCTATGACTGAAGTCTGCACTAAAACTCTAACACGATCCTTTCACGACTGTATAACTAAAGGATCATAAGGTGGCCAGGTACTTCAATGGGCTTTAGTTTGTGCACTCCTCCAAACAAAACACCACAGAAAGATGTTGAAAAGAAATATTCAAAAGTTAAATGGTTAGCAAGAGGATGACATACCCTAATAGTAGATTAATGCAAATATACAGGACACACCTCAGAAAAATAATAGAAAAATAAATTTTAATATTTAGATACTAAAACATGCATTAATGTTTGTGCAGATTAAGATAATTTGGAGAGCATTTTTTTCTGACAAATTAGTCAACACCTCTCTAAATCCCTGGATAATCTTAAAACCATAAAACCTTAACAATGATTTTTAGTGCTGTTTAGATCCCTCTCCTCAACTGTAGGTATTGCTTAAAAAATATTTTTTAAATGATTGTCCACGAAGAATAGAAACAAAATTTAAGGTATATGTTTGATCCTTTTGTCACAGGTATGCAAGCCCGCACATCTCAGTGGTTCTTTTGTGGCACGTCTGTGGTGCCGTAGGAGGGCCACTTCCCATCTTCAGAGAGGTTGGCGTAGTAATCTGGCGGCGGTCCAACAGCCTGCACGGAGGGGGCGTCTGCACCTTGAGCATAAGCATTGTATTCCATCCGCTGAGGCTGCAAAAAGGGACTTTGTTACTTAAGACATGTGACCACTGCCCTCTTTAACATCAATAACATTAGCACCACCACCCTTCTCTGTGAGCTTCAGGCATATGTTTTGATGCCAACTAATTATTACCATTAATACACCCACAGCAACAGTCAGTCGTTTCTCCCTTCTTAGATTTTGTCAAAATGGTACTTATGCTATTCAAGCAAAATTACTGTAAATAACATACCAAAAGGGCCTGGGAGGTTGTGAAATTACTAGTGTGTGCTTGATTAAGTGAGAAGAGATGCATGCATAAAACCTCAGGAATAGAGCTTAGCTTCCTCACAAGCTAATAAATGATTGATTTCATTGGTGGGCTACTGGTCGCCTGGTAGAGACTAGTTGAGGTTTGTACAGATTGCAGGTCTGCAATCTATGCAATGGATGCAATTGTTGGTCGAGTAACCAAATAAAGTTAGCAACCTTTGTAAACCAAATGAATAAAGAATATATGTAGGATGTAAATTGTTGAAAAGCAGTAATATGACAACAGGAGAACATTCACATAAAAGGTCTTAAAATAGGAATATAACTTTGTCAACATACCTCTAGATTGACCAAAGTATGCACAGCACCAAGCACCATCTTTTTGATACTTTACTTTCATTTAACAATCCTATGAGCTTGGGTTACTATACTCTTCCTTTGCTTCAAAAGAACCAATGCACCTGATAATGATTTGTAAATACAAAATACCTTACCTAGATGCAGTGATTGTGGTACATTGATTGAGCTGGCAAACCTATATTTTATTATTTAGGTGTAATGGTAATAAAGAAAAATGTACTTACCTTCGGTAACTGATTTTCTAGAAAAAACTCGCTCTACCCACAGATTCCCAACCTTCCACATTTCCCAGGTGCTAGGTGGGTAGTTGGCATTGTGCGGCTCTGTCCCATCTCAAACTTGACGTTATGGCCCCTTGTATGCGCCACCACCACATGCTGACGACATCCATTTCTTTCCGATCTCAGTCTGTGCCGTCAGACGTACAGCCAGGGAAATCAGATGACACTGTGCAGATTGTGTTTTGATTTAGCACCTCATTAAAAGGACTATGAGTCTATTCCAAGAATGGGGAGGAGGCTGGAATGGTCAGTAAGGAATATGCAGTTAGACAGAGTCTCTACCAGAAAGGGTGTTGCCACAGGTAAGTAACTTGTTCTTCTGATAGAGACTTCTAACTGCAGATTCCTCAGCTTGTGAATAAATACCAGATCAGTAAACCTCCTCCTGTGGCTCAAACCAGGAAAACCTGCAGGGAGATCCGGTGAAGTACCTGGCCCCCCGGACTTGGCTATCCTGACAATGATGCTTCATGAACATGGAAAGAGACCTCCACATCGCAGCCTGGCAAATCTCCACAACTGGCACACTGCACAACAGCGCAGTAATAGAATTTGCTCTAGAAGAATGAGCATGTAAGCCTTCTGGTGGCTGATTCTTAGCTAGCCTATAGCAGATTTTGATGCATAGCATAATCCATTTTGAAATGGTCCTCTTCTGCACTGTTTTGCTTTCCTAACCCCTGAACTGCGGTGGCTTTTTTCACCCCAATGCTGAGCCTGCTTTAGCTATCTGGGGTAGCATCCATATCTGTTTTTCTTCATAAGGTATCCAAGCTAAATTTGTGTCTTTTTACTCCCCAACATCATGGAGATTCTTAATGTACCCACGGTTTGTGGATTTCCCTGGAGGGGACCAAGGAAACTGGCAAAATAAAACAAAAGTTTGAGTTTTGGGGGGAAAATAGGAAAAGAGTGCTGCGTCAAAACATGTCTGTTTTTCTCCTAAAAATGGCATCAACAAAAGGTTTGCTTTGCTAACACCACCATCTTCCCAGCTGTCAGAAACATGCATTGGTGAATCCAGAAACCTATTTTTTTACCACAGTTTTGGCATTTTTCTAGGAGGCACCTAATTTTTCTGAACTTCTGTAATTTCAATCTATGTCCAGTGTATTGTGCATTGTGGAAACCTGTGTGAAACCTATAGGGGATCCCTCAAATCTCTAGATGTCTTGAAAGTAGCCAACATTCTTAATTCAGAAAGGTGTCATTTGCAAAGAGCCTACAGGTTTTCAAAAAGAAACTAACTGGTAAAATAAAAACAATATTGAAAATGAGTTGGAATTTGTGACGTTTTCATCTGTAAATTCTCATCATGATGACTGATTCACTTAAGCAATATACCATTATGTCCGCTAGACCCTTCTGACTGCGGGGATCTTTAGGGTTTTGGGGTTTTCCAAGAACTCGAGGTAACTGTGTATAGAGTAATTCATATGGTAAAATATATAGTGAAAATGGGTATCAAGGAAACCTATATATTTCCAAAATGCATACCAGATATGGAGTTTAGGAGCAGTGGTTATTTGTACACCTCTGAATTTGTGGATACCATACTAGTGTGTGTATTTTTCCAAATATCTTCTTTCTTACATTCTGGCTTACATTTGGAAGGCACAAAAGCAGAAAAATCCAAATAGTGATAACAAATGTTCTACTGTTCTGTATTCCTACATGACTCCCGACAGAAATGGTACCTCACTTCTGTGGGTAGGTCTAGCGACCATGACAGGAAATGGGCTGAAATCGCAACGTGGACACATCACATTTTTTCACTGAATAAAGAAAACTTTTTTTTGCAATGTGGGTAGCTGTGGATTTTGGGCCCTAGCTAAGCAGAAATTAGACACGTGGGGGAATCCAGGGTGGGGTGACGTGTGTGACTCTCCAGGTTTTTCCAGTCGGAAGCCCTCACAAACCTCAAAGTTTGACAAAAGAAATGCACGTTTTCCTCCGATTTCTGTGAGGTAAACGTCTGGAATCTGCGGGAGCCACATACTTCCTACCACCCAACATTCCCCCATGTTTCCCAATAAAAACAGCACTTCACTTGTGTAGGTCGGCCTAATGCCCGCGGCATGAAAGGGCCCAAAACACAACATGAGTACATCACACTTTTCCACTGAAAACTGACCCTTTTTTTTGCAATGTGGATAGCTGTGGATTTTAGGCCACAACTCAGCCGGCACCTGGAGACCCCAGCAACCTTGCACATTTCTGAAAACTACATACCGGGGGGGATCAAGGGTGGGGTGACATGTGACTCTCACCAGCCTTTCTTACCCAGAAGCCCATGCAAACCTCAAACTTTGACTAAAAACACACATTTTGCCCAGGGACATGTGTGGGAAAGTTCCAGAATCTGTGGGGATACACAAATTTCATACCACCCAGGGACCCCGCGTCTCCCGATAATAACAGCACCCCACTTGTGTGGGTGGGCCGAGAGATGGCGACACAAAAGCCCTAAGGAGCTACGTGGAGAGATCAGTGATAGGTGCAGTTGCCGTATTTTGGGCCGTTCTCCCTAAACCTAATAACCACATTTATGAGAACTAGATCGCCAAGGGATTCAGTGGTTGTGTGCCTTGTGTGGATCCCACAAGGTTCTCTTAGCTGCAATGCTCTGAAAACTTCAACTTTTGCTTAAAAGAACACATTTTCCTTACATTTCTGTGACAGAAACTGCCGGAATCTGCAGGAATCCACAAAAGTCTCACTACCCAGCGATACCCCACTTGTCTCGGTAAAATGCTGCCTTCCTTGTTGGTTGGGCCTTGTACACCCAACAGGAATAGATCAAACCAAGTTCAATGGGAGGCCCGTGTAAAGACTACCATTGACCCTGGTTTGATTCGTTCTTGTTGCAGTCACTAGGCCTAGCCACACAAGTAGGATTACCATTTTCATCAGGACATGTGGAGACATGCAGGGTGGAAGAGACTTTCTGGATCCCTGTGGATTCCGGAACTGCATGTCACTGAAACGCAAGGAAATCTGTGATTTTAGGCAAGGTTTGAGGTTTGCAAGGCATTGTGGGTAAGAAAATGTTGTCCGATCAATGCAAAGCACACCACTACCCTGAACTCCCCAGGATGCCTAGGTCTGGTAGGCTTCCCCAGGTGGAGTCCTACCCAAGCCCAAAAAGTGCAGCCATTACCATGGCAAGTGGAACTTTATTGGGATTTAGCCCCACTCTTCTGGCACATATGTAGAAACACTCACAATAATTAAATGTCATCTCCCTTATCATTAGGATGGGATGTGTTAGTCCTCAGGGGAACACAATGACTGTTGAGGCTTTAGGGATGAGGGTGGGTCCTGATGTCAGGATTAGCCAGACCCACCCCATAATTTTATAAAAAAATCTCTATTCCTACCATATGTTGGGCTTTCTGCCCCCAGGGGCAAATTGGAGGCAAACCCTCCGTCTGCTCCTAGATCGGGCAGAAACATTGGTTTGTCCCTTTAGGGAGTGGGAGTTTGGCTTATTTCAGAGTGCAATGATCGCATCCCATTCTATTGCCCTAAATCGCAACCTCCCCAAATGGGACAAACCTTCTCTCTGCCCCCAGGATGCAAGAAGACACTATTGTCTCATTTGGGGTGGTGGTGTGGCTCAACGCCAAGGTAGGCCGCCCCCTACGTTTGTTTGGTTTGGGGCAATTAGGAACTTCCTGGTTGCTGCCCCTCTTGGGGAAAATTGGGTGCAAACCCACTGTTTGCCCCCTGGGGGGGGGAGATTGGGGGGGGGGGGGAGGAAGGTTGGAGTGATAGAAAGACTGGTTTGTCCCTTTTGGGGAGTCCAGAGTGCACTCCTTTATTTTGCCCCAAATGCAAAATCCCTATGTCTGATGGTCTTCCTACCACCATGCCCCCAGGGGCAGTTTTAGGGCAGTCTTCCCAATTGGGAGAAACCTCCTATCTGAACCCAGGGAGGAAGAAAGACAGTATTGCCCCTTCTGAGGTGGGGTATGGTATGACGCCTGGGTAGGTTGCACTCTCCTTTTGCTTGTTTTGGTGCCATTTTGAATGTCCTAGTGTCTGGTGAGCTTTCTGTCAACCCCCACTGCTCCTTTTGCGACACATTCTCTTTATCCCTGGTGTCTAGTAGGCTTTCTGACCCCCCCCCTACCCTGGGGGCTGATTGGGGGTAATTGTCCTCATCCGCCGTCTGGCATGCAGAAAGCCTGCTTATGCCTTTTTCAGTTGGGGGCATTGCTATGCCATTGTGGGCAGCCCATATCCCTTTGGTTTTTTTCAAATGTGTCCCTAAAGTCTAGCCCCCTTGGGGGCAGATTGGGAGTAATTGCAATGCAGTGCAGTCCCCACCCAATCGCTACCCCCAAATCCCTGGTGTCTACTGGGTAGATGCCTGCTTGGGGATCGCTCTCCTGTGGTGAGCTCCAAGCAGTGTTGAACTAGGCACAGATACCACTGGAAAGGAGAGATTCTCCCCTTTCTAATGATACCTCTCCCAAGAAAATCCGTGCTCTAGGGGCTGAGACATGCCCCGAGCACTGATGCAGTGAAAGTAAATTGAGACAATTTCACTTTAGAGTTAATGACGTCAGTGCTCCCTGCACACTGATTGTCATTACAAAAGAAAAAAAAAAAAACTTAGGCTGCTCGGGAAGCTCTTACCAAGCAGGCCGAGCTCAAATTTGAAAAAGAAAGGAATACCTCTGTTGCACCAGAGGGTCCTTCATAACCCTCCCTAGTGTTGGCCAATGACTGTCACCGGAATGGGACATTGGTCGACACACACACTTAAGGGGCTAACCCCATAGAAAATGACAGAAAGTCAGTCCCAATAGATTTAGATATTGGCAGAACGGTGACAGAAATAATAATAATATTCCCAAGGGAAATAATGAGATTTGGATTTCGGCAGACAGGATATCCGTCACCGTTGTCACAGAGTAACCCCTCCACCAATATCTAAATCAGGCCCTAAGTGACGGTTTAGGGTCAAGGGGATAAAGCCATTCTTCCTCCTTGGGAGGATGAGGAGGTACGCAGAAAGCCAATATGGTGACAGATTGCCCTATGTAGAAGGGAGGGGCAACCTTGGGTATGAATTCTGGTTCTGTCTGGGAAGAAAGATGTACATGTGCGGCCACAGACAATGACTGCGTTTTCCCTCACCTGGTTGATGTTATGGTGATGCAGAATGCTATCTAGGAGGTAAGAAGGGAAAGAGAAGTACTGTGCGTGGGTTCAAAGGGAGTGCACATCAAGTAGGTAAGTACTAAATTAAGGTGCCAATGCAGCATGAGAAATTGAGTTTGCGGGAAAATATGGACCAGCCCCCTCAAAAAACACATCACAACAGATGACTTGAAGAAGGGTGGTTGGTCAGGTAAATGTAAGAAGGTTGAAAGTGCCTAGGGATAATCTTCAACTGTTGGCAAAGCATGGCCTTGCTGGGTTAGTGATAAACAGAAGAGGAACAAATACAATCACTGACCAATCAGGGGTTGTTTCGAGAAGAGCATCGAACAACAAACTTTTTCCAACATCAAGATAGGATCACTTTGGTAGATGGACATTGGGCTGTCAACATCTGTAAGGAAATGCCTCCTTGGCATGGTTACCCCCTGACTTTTTGCCTTTGCTGATGCCAAGTTATGATTTGAAAGTGTGCTGAGACCCTGCTAACCAGGCCCCAGCACCAGTGTTCTTTCCCTAAACTGTACCTTTGTCTCCACAATTGGCCCAACCCTGGCACCCAGGTAAGTCCCTTGTAACAGGTACCCCTGGTACCAAGGGCCCTGATGCCCGGGAAGGTCTCTAAGGGCTGCAGCATGTCTTATGCCACCTTGGGGACCCCTCACTCAGCACATGCACACTGCTTGCCAGCTTGTGTGTGCTGGTGGGGAGAAAATGACTAAGTCGACATGGCACTCCCCTCAGAGTGCCATGCCAACCTCACACTGCATATGGCATAGATAAGTCACCCCTCTAGCAGGCCTTACAGCCCTAAGGCAGGGTGCACTATACCACAGGTGAGGGCATAGGTGCATGAGCACTGTGCCCCTACAGTGTCTAAGCAAACCCTTAGACATTGTAAGTGCAGGGTAGCTATCAGAATATATGGTCTGGGAGTCTGTCAAACACGAACTCCACAGCACCATAATGGCTACACTGAAAACTGTGAAGTTTGGTATCAAACTTCTCAGCACAATAAATGCACACTGATGCCAGTGTATATTTTTTTGTGAAATACACCCAGAGGGCATCTTAGAGATGCCCCCTGAAAACATACCGACTTCCTAGTTTTGCCAGCCTGCCACACACGAGACATGTTGCTGTTCACATGGGGAGAGTGCCTTTGTCACTCTGTGGCCAGGAACAAAGCCTGTACTGGGTGGAGGTGCTTCTCACCTCCCCCTGCAGGAACTGTAACACCTGCTCACCCCCTTTGTTACAGCGCCACAGGGCATCCCAGCTAGTGGAGATGCCCGCCCCTCCGGCCACTGTCCCCACTTTTGGCGGCAAGGCTGGTGGAGATAATGAGAAAAACAAGGAGGAGTCACTCCCCAGTCAGGACAGCCCCTAAGGTGTCCTGAGCTGAGGTGACTCTTACTTTTAGAAATCCTCCATCTTGCAGATGGAGGATTTCCCCAATAGGATTAGGGATGTGCCCCCCTCCCCACAGGAAGGAGGCACAAAGAGGGTGTAGCCACCCTCAGGGCCAGTAGCCATTGGCTACTGCCCTCCCAGACCTAAACACACCCCTAAATTGAGTATTTAGGGGTTCCCCAGAACCTAGGAAACTAGATTCCTGCAACCTAAGAAGAAGAAGGACTGCTGAATGAAGCCCTGCAGAGACTACGGAGACAACAACTGCTTTGGCCCCAGCCCTACCGGCCTGTCTCCCCACTTCGAGAAAAACTGCAACAGCGACGCATCCCAAAGGGTCCAGCGACCTCTGAAGCCTCAGAGGACTACCCTGCATCTAAGAGGACCAAGAAGCTCCCGAAAACAGCAGCCCCGTTCAACAAACCTGCAACTTTGCAACAAAGAAGCAACTTTTAAAGACCACACGTTTCCCGCCGGAAGTGTGAGACTTTCCACTCTGCACCCAACGCCCCCAGTCCGACCTGTGGAAAACCAACACTACAGGGAGGACTCCTCTGCGACTGCGTGCCCGTGAGTAGCCAGAGTTGACCCCCCTGAGCCCCCACAGCAACACCTGCAGAGGAAATCCAGAGGCACCCCTGACCGCGACTGCCTGCTTCAAGGAACCTGACGCCTGGAAACCACACTGCACCCGCAGCCCCCAGGACCTGAAGGAACCGAACTCCAGTGCAGGAGTGACCCCCAGGCGACCCTCTGCCTAGCCCAGGTGGTGGCTACCCCGAGGAGCCCCCCCCCTGTGCCTGCCTGCATAGTTGAAGAGACCCCCGGGTCTCCCCATTGATCTCCATTGAAAACCCGACGCCTGTTTGCACTCTGCACCCGGCCGTCCCTGTGCAGCTGAGGGTGTACTTTCTGTGCCTGCTTGTGTTCCCCCCGGTGCCCTACAAAACCCTCCTGGTCTGCCCTCCGAAGTAGCGGGTACTTACCTGCTGGCAGACTGGAACCGGGGCACCCCTATTTCCATTGAAGCCTATGTGTTTTGGGCACAACTTTGACCTCTGCACCTGACCGGCCCTGAGCTGCTGGTGTGGTAACTTTGGGGTTGCCTTGAACCCCCAACGGTGGGCTACCTTGGATCCAACTTTGAACCCTGTGTTTTATTTACCTGTGAACTTAACATTTACTTACCTCCCCCAGGAACTGTTGATCTTTGCACTGTGTCCACTTTTAAAATAATTTATTGCCATTTTTGCCAAGACTGTACATGCTATTGTGACAATTCAAAGTTCCTAAGATACCTGAGTGAAATACCTTTCATTTAAAACAGTGGTTCCCAACCTGTGGTCCGGGGACCCCTGGGGGTCCGCAAAGCCTTCTCAGGGGGTCAGTGAGAGCATAGAAAATGAAAAAAATATTAACAAATATTGACAAATTAAGTCCCCAGCTTCCAGCATTGACTCAGGCAGGGGTCCCCGGATTCCGATGATTTTTCAGTGGAGGTCCCTGGGTTCCATTAATGTTAAAGTGGGGGTCCACAGAAATCAAAAGGTTGGGAACCACTGATTTAAAGTATTGTTTGTAAATCTTGAACCTGTGGTTCTTAAAATAAACTAAGAAAATATATTTTTCTATATAAAAACCTATTGGCCTGGAATTTTCTTTGAGTGTGTGTTCCTCATTTATTGCCTGTGTGTGTACAACAAATGCTTAACACAACCCTCTGATAAGCCTACTGCTCGACCACGCTACCACAAAATAGAGCATTAGAATTATCTCTTTTTGCCACTATCTTACCTCTAAGGGGAACCCTTGGACTCTGTGCATGCTATTTCTTACTTTGAAATAGTGCATATAGAGCCAACTTCCTACAACATCTAACCAACAACCACTCATGGAGGTGTAGATTGTACAGACTTGGATGCAAGACACAGCACTGCTGATGCCACAGGAGATCCTCTGAAAGGGTCAGCCGGATTGATGGGCAAACACTCTTGGGCTGAAAGTTGTGGTATCAGAGTCCCTAGCCCATTCTAGAGGAACTAGGATGTCGTGGGCTTGGTCGTACTTGATCTTTTTCAGTAATCTTAGCAGCAGAAAGAGGGGTGGAAAGACATACAGGATCCATACTCTGGGCTTTGCACATTCTCTACAGTGGGGAATAATGGCTGAGTTAATCCACTCTGGTATTTACAGATCCTTTCAAGTGCTATGCACTCACAGACATGCCATGACCATCCAGTCAATTGGATACGCAGAGCTTCCTGGCAATAAACACATGACCCCTTGCTGCTTTATTTGTTGCAATACCACATGGCAGTCGCGTTGTCAATGAGAATCTGCACCCACTCCCCTTGAGAGGAACACAGTGGCAAGCAAATCACTTGCAGTTTCAATGGGTTCAGGTGGAGGCGAACTTACCCCGGAGACCAGAGTCATGACCGTTAGCTCAGCAGAATAGGTAGCATGGTCTGCCACCAGACCCATCGCTGCTGAGCAGCCACTACTGCAGATATTTTGCAGTCTCTGACACCTGGACAAACTCTGATATACCTCCTGGGGTGTTGAGCCCACTGAGACTCCAGATCCCACTGCAGAGCCCATATGTGCCACCTGGCATGGTCCACAAACAGGATGCTGGAGGTCAAGAGAACCAGAAGATTCAGAGCTGCTTTCACTCATCATATGTTGAATGTCCTGGGCTCGCTGAAGTGGAAAGATGCATCAAAAGGGCACTGTATCCAGGATTGCTGGAACAAAAGGGTGCAGTTGTGTAGAAATCATGTGTGACTTCGGCACACTGACATAAAAGCTCAAGGAAATCAGTAGATCGGCTGTATTGTAGAGGTAGCCTACGAATGCTTGAGGCAAACTGTTGGACCTGGCTTTTTGACAGGGACATCCCCAAACATTTTGCCTCCTTCCTCCTATTTTGTCTGACCTGTTGTTGTTGGCTTTTGACCTCTGGGCACTTTACCACTGCTAACCAGTGCTAAAGTGCATATGCTCTCTGTGTAAATTGTACTATTGATTGGTTTATCCATGATTGGCTATTTAATTTACTTATAAGCCCCTAGTAGAGTGCACTATATGTGCCTAGGGCCTGTAGACTATATGCTACTAGTGGGCCTGCAGCACTGTTTGTGCCACCCACTTCAGTAGCCCCTTAACCTTGTCCCAGGCCTGCCATTACAAGGCCTGTGTGTGCAGTTTCACTGCCACTTCGACTTGGCATTTAAAAGTACTTGCCAAGCTTAGAACTCCCCTTTTTCTACATATAAGTCACCCCTAATGTGCACCCTAGGTAACCCCTAGAGCAGGGTGCTGTGTGGGTAAAAGGCAGGAAATGTACCTGTGTAGTTTTATGTTCTGGTAGTGTAAAACTCCTAGATTCGTTTTTACACTACTGTGAGGCTTGCTCCCTTCATAGGCTAACATTGGGGCTGCCCTCATACACTGTTGAAGTGGCAGCTGCTGATCTGAAAGGAGCAGGAAGGTCATATTTAGTATGGCCAGAATGGTACTATAAAACCCTGCTGACTGGTGAAGTCGGATTTAATATTACTATTCCAGATATGCCACTTTTAGAAAGTGAGCATTTCTTTGCACTAAAATCTTGTTGTGCCCTTCAATCCACGTCTGGCTAGGTTTAGTTGACAGCTCCTTGTGCATTCACTCAGACACACCCCAGACACAAGGTACTCAGCCTCACTTGCATACATCTGCATTTTGAATGGGTCTTCCAGGGCTGGGAGGGTGGAGGGCCTGCCCTCACACAAAGGACTGCCACACCCCTACTGGGACTCTGGAAGATAGGATTGAACTGAAAGGGGGCTTGGTGCATTTCTTAGACACTCTTTGAAGTCACCCCCACTTCAAAGGCACAACTTAGTATAAAACAGGGCCTCTGCCCTACCTCATCAGACACTTGCTGGAGAAGAAACCTGAACCAGAACATACATCCTGCCAAGAAGAACTGCCTGGCTGCTCAAAGGACTCACCTGTCTGCTTTTCTACAAAGGTATGCTGCCTTGCTGTTGGCCTGCTGCCTTGCTGAACTGCCTGGCTGCTTAAAGGACTCACCTGTCTGCTTTTCTACGAAGGACTGCTGCCTTGCTGAACTCTTGTCTGGCTGTAAAAGTGCTCTCCAAGGGCTTGGATGGAGCTTGCCTCCTGTTCCCTGAAGTCTCAGGACCAAAAAGACTTCTCTTTTTCACTTGGATGCTTCGTGCGCCAAAATGTTCGCCGCACAGCTTGTTCCACGGCGAGAAAAACGCCGCACACCGACGCTGATCGGATCGACGCCTTCGGGACGACCGAAACTTTGACGCATGGCCTTGCAAGGACAACATCGCCCGACTTCCAAGGAGAAAACGACGCAACGCCTGCTGTGAGAGTGAAATTTCGACACACAGCCCCACGGAACGACGCGCAGCCGGATAACAAGCAGGAGAATCCACGCACAGACCCGGGACATCTGGTAATCCCCGCGATCCACAGAAAGAGACTGTCCGCGCGCCGGAAAACGACGCATTACTTCCCAGCGTGAAAAATAACGACGCAAGTCCGTGTGGGCTGGGGAGAAATCGACGCACACACCATTTTTCCACGTATCTCTTCTTCTGCGGCCCTTTGCAGAGATTTTCCACCAGAAACCAGGTACTTTGTGCTTGAAAGAGACTTTGTTTGCTTTTTAAAGACGTAAGACACTTTATATCACTTTTCAGTGATATCTTTACAAATTCATATTGCATCTTTAATCGTTTTGACCTGCAAATACCCAGATAAATATTATATATTTTTCTAAACACTGTGAGTGAGGGTTCTTGCTTGGACAGAGGGTAACCTGACTGCCAACCAAAAACCCCATTTCTAACACAAACCCACTGTCAGTAGCCAGTAGTCGAGGTATGGGAAGAATGGTTTTGTCAGCCTCCTCAGATGGGTTGTGACCACCACCATCACATTGGTGAGCACCTGAGGTGTGCTGGAAAGACCAAAAGGAAGCACAGAGAATGGAAAGTGCTTGCTGCCTACTTGAATCTGCAGGTAATGCCTGCGATACTGTAGGATGGGGAAATGAAAATATGCATCTGGCAAATCCAGCCCTACCGTCCAGTCTCCTGGTTCCAGCACAGACATGACTTGGGCTTGAATATTTTGAACTTGTCCTTCTGGAGGAAAATCCAAGATATGGCTGTCTTCATCCTTTTTCAGCATCAGAAAGTAACATGAGTAACAATCAGTACCAATTTCTGATTCCAGGATCCTCTCAATTGCTCCCTTGGCCAACAGAGCTTGATCTTCTGCACGGACTATGGACAAGTGATCTTTCGGGAGGTGTTGAGGTATGGGTGGCATGTATGTGGGGTAGGATAGAAAGGGGAAGGAGTAAACTTGTTCGACAGTCTGGAGCACCCTTTTGGTCTGATGTGATGCTCTGCCATCTACAGGGTAGGCCAGAGCTTCAGAATCCAACTATTGGATCCATGTTTGGCATTGGTGATGCTGGTAGTGGCAGTGGTGTTCATCATGGCATCAAGATTGGCATTGGACCTTGCACCCTGAATGGAGCCAGCAGCACCATGCTTAAGAAAGGGACCAACCTCAGATGGAGGCCGAGAGGTGCGGTCAGTGTAGGAAAGTACCATCTTGCCTGGCATGTTACCCCCATTTTTCACTGTATATATGTTGTTTTAGTTGTATGTGTCACTGGGACCCTGGTAACCCAGGGCCCCAGTGCTCATAAGTGTGCCTGAATGTGTTACCTGTGTAGTGACTAACTGTCTCACTGAGGCTCTGCTAATCAGAACCTCAGTGGTTATGCTCTCTCATTTTCTTTCCAAATTGTCACTAACAGGCTAGTGACCATTTTTACCAATTTACATTGGCTTACTGGAACACCCTTATAATTCCCTAGTATATGGTACTGAGGTACCCAGGGTATTGGGGTTCCAGGAGATCCCTATGGGCTGCAGCATTTCTTTTGCCACCCATAGGGAGCTCTGACAATTCTTACACAGGCCTGCCACTGCAGCCTGAGTGAAATAACGTCCACGTTATTTCACAGCCATTTTACACTGCACTTAAGTAACTTATAAGTCACCTATATGTCTAACCTTTACCTGGTAAAGGTTAGGTGCAAAGTTACTTAGTGTGAGGGCACCCTGGCACTAGCCAAGGTGCCCCCACATTGTTCAGAGCCAATTCCCTGAACTTTGTGAGTGCGGGGACACCATTACACGCGTGCACTACATATAGGTCACTACCTATATGTAGCTTCACAATGGTAACTCCGAATATGGCCATGTAACATGTCTATGATCATGGAATTGCCCCCTCTATGCCATCCTGGCATTGTTGGTACAATTCCATGATCCCAGTGGTCTGTAGCACAGACCCGGGTACTGCCAAACTGCCCTTCCTGGGGTTTCACTGCAGCTGCTGCTGCTGCCAACCCCTCAGACAGGCATCTGCCCTCCTGGGGTCCAGCCAGGCCTGGCCCAGGATGGCAGAACAAAGGACTTCCTCTGAGAGAGGGTGTGACACCCTCTCCCTTTGGAAAATGGTGTGAAGGCAGGGGAGGAGTAGCCTCCCCCAGCCTCTGGAAATGCTTTCTTGGGCACAGATGTGCCCAATTCTGCATAAGCCAGTCTACACTGGTTCAGGGGACCCCTTAGCCCTGCTCTGGCGCGAAACTGGACAAAGGAAAGGGGAGTGACCACTCCCCTGACCTGCCCCTCCCCTGGGAGGTGTCCAGAGCTCCTCCAGTGTGCTCCAGACCTCTGCCATCTTGGAAACAGAGGTGCTGCTGGCACACTGGACTGCTCTGAGTGGCCAGTGCCACCAGGTGACGTCAGAGACTCCTGCTGATAGGCTCCTTCAGGCGTTAGTAGCCTATCCTCTCTCCTAGGTAGCCAAACCCTCTTTTCTGGCTATTTAGGGTCTCTGTCTCTGGGGAAACTTTAGATAACGAATGCAAGAGCTCATCCGAGTTCCTCTGCATCTCTCTCTTCACCTTCTGATAAGGAATCGACTGCTGACCGCGCTGGAAGCCTGCAAACCTGCAACATAGTAGCAAAGACGACTACTGCAACTCTGTAACGCTGATCCTGCCGCCTTCTCGACTGTTTTCCTGCTTGTGCATGCTGTGGGGGTAGTCTGCCTCCTCTCTGCACCAGAAGCTCCGAAGAAATCTCCCGTGGGTCAACGGAATCTTCCCCCTGCAACTGCAGGCACCAAAAAGCTGCATTACCGGTCCCTTGGGTCTCCTCTCAGCACGACGAGCGAGGTCCCTCGAATCCAGCGACTCTGTCCAAGTGACCCCCACAGTCCAGTGACTCTTCAGTCCAAGTTTGGTGGAGGTAAGTCCTTGCCTCACCTCGCTGGGCTGCATTGCTGGGAACCGCGACTTTGCAGCTACTCCGGCCCCTGTGCACTTCCGGCGGAAATCCTTTGTGCACAGCCAAGCCTGGGGCCACGGCACTCTAACCTGCATTGCACGACTTTCTAAGTTGGTCTCCGGCGACGTGGGACTCCTTTGTGCAACTTCGGCGAGCACCGTTTCACGCATCCTCGTAGTGCCTGTTTCTGGCACTTCTCCGGGTGCTACCGGCTTCAGAGAGGGCTCCTTGTCTTGCTCGACGTCCCCTCTCTCTGCTGGTCCAATTTGCGACCTCCTGGTCCCTCCTGGGCCTCAGCAGCGTCCAAAAACGCTAACCGCACGATTTGCAGCTAGCAAGGCTTGTTGGCGTTCTTTCGGCGGGAAAACACTTCTGCACGACTCTCCACGGCGAGAGGGATCCGTCCACCAAAGGGGAAGTCTCTAGCCCTTTTCGTTCTTGCAGAAACCTCAGCTTCTTCTGTCCAGTAGAAGCTTCTTTGCACCCGCAGCTGGCATTTCCTGGGCATCTGCCCATCTCCGACTTGCTTGTGACTTTTGGACTTGGTCCCCTTGTTCCACAGGTACCCTAGATTGGAAATCCACAGTTGTTGCATTGCTGGTTTGTGTCTTTCCTGCATTATTCCTCTAACACGACTTCTTTGTCCTTAGGGGAACTTTAGTGCACTTTGCACTCACTTTTCAGGGTCTTGGGGAGGGTTATTTTTCTAACTCTCACTATTTTCTAATAGTCCCAGCGACCCTCTACAAGGTCACATAGGTTTGGGGTCCATTCGTGGTTCGCATTCCACTTTTGGAGTATATGGTTTGTGTTGCCCCTATCCCTATGTTTCCCCATTGCATCCTATTGTAACTATACATTGTTTGCACTGTTTTCTAAGACTATACTGCATATTTTTGCTATTGTGTATATATATCTTGTGTATATTTCCTATCCTCTCACTGAGGGTACACTCTAAGATACTTTGGCATATTGTCATAAAAATAAAGTACCTTTATTTTTAGTATAACTGTGTATTGTGTTTTCTTATGATATTGTGCATATGACACTAGGTGGTACTGTAGTAGCTTCACACGTCTCCTAGTTCAGCCTAAGCTGCTCTGCTAAGCTACCATTATCTATCAGCCTAAGCTGCTAGACACCCTATACACTAATAAGGGATAACTGGGCCTGGTGCAAGGTGCAAGTACCCCTTGGTACTCACTACAAGCCAGTCCAGCCTCCTACAGTCAGTATCAGAGACAGGGAGCCACCTGGGATCCTCGGGGCCCAAAGGAGCTCCAGCGGGAACAGATGGGGTACCCAAAGCTTTTTTCTGGAGCCTCTCAGAGCTGACTGAGTTTATTCACTGTTACAGTCCACTCAAGAGGAAGTGTTAGCAGGAACATTGCTGGAATCTGTTCCACTGAATGGTTCTGTCACCTAGAGGTACCCCCGGCGTTGCAGGACTCCGTATGGTGCAAGTGGCGGTGCAAAGGATGCTTTAACTACTTGCGCTTTTTATGAGATCCTTTCACTCATGTGAGTTGGCTCGGGATTGAGAGCACGTTTGTGTCCTCGATGGGGATGGCTTGTGGTTGCCCCTCACCGACATCTGTTGTCACAACACAGCTTGAAAACTCTCATTTTAGGGCTCACACCTGCACACATTAGAGAAATTTTAGATATTTTCCAGAGGGGGGGAAAAGTTTGATAAATGATAACATTGCTAGCTCTGGCTCTGCATCAGAAAGGAACTGACATCAGTTCGTGGAGATGGTGCACATATGGCGGCACCAACGTCACACCTGAGAAGGGATAAAGCCAATGCAGATGGAATTTTTTAGAGTTTTCAGATTTGATCTGGTGCATGTGTGGTTAGAAGTCTCTATCAGAACTACACTGCTACATACTAAAGATGCCAAGAATGGAATGAGCATGAAGCTGCTATTTGCTAGGACAGACATTGTGAATGAAGTCTTCTTTCAACCAGTAGAAATGATTTCTCTGAGAAGCCAATAAATCAATAGGCATTGACACCACTCTTTCCTCTACCACAAAATGTATTTTTGGAGCCATGGGTCAGTAGAATGTGGTTGATATAAAACCTGGATCTTTCCTGTGTTATTCATCAATCAGGCCATTACTTAAACCATTCATTCTCCAGCCCCTCCATGTATGCCTCCTTGTAGTCTGCTTGCTTGCTTCTATGTCTCCTGTAACCAAATGTTTGTGAGTTTGTTGTAGACTCTGTGTCTTCCGTGTTTTCCCTGACAAGTCCTGGTATCTCTCTAAAATATTTATAACAGTTTACAATTATTCATATATTGGTTGCATCAAGATTTATCACTTTCTTTGCTCCATTTCCTTGGTTTCTGCCTCATCCCATCTCATGCTTCCTCCTTGCCGATCACGACCCATATTACAGACAGAGCTACGGGATTAGTAAGCCCTATCCAGTGCTTAATTTGCAAAAAAACAAAAACAAAAACAAGTTAGAAATAAAACATTAAGATCAGGTGCTTTAAATGTTTCTTAGGAGGCCACTGCTCAGTTCCATCCACTTCCACAATTGCCACTGATCCAATTTTTTTTTAAATGTATTTATTTATTTATTCAATTTTATAAACCTACAACGACAATCCCAGGAGCGGAGCAAATACATACACAGATAGTCTGGCAGTGTCCAGACAGCAGCTGTTTGAAGCAGCCAATGATAAGATACAAGAAAGATATTCCAAACGTGCTCAAAGCATCAAATTCCATTCACCTCCTTATTCACTAAGCATAAGAAATAGCATTAAAGCACACCGCAAAGATAGAAGCTAAATGCTGGCCCACTCCCAGGACAGAAAGGAACAAAAACAACAACTAACAAGAGAGTGATGAGGGGCGGCGGAGCGGACACAGGCAGCAGAGTCATCCAACCTGACAACGAACATGGTGCTGACGAGCAACGACCCAAGCCAATCCTCCATGTGCATGACCACTCAGAAGGAAAAAAGCACATCACTTTTCATTTATGAGACTCCAAGAAGGAGCGTAGCGGAACCCAAATATCCCTCGGGCGAGAGCACTCAGGGCCAGTTCCCAAAAGGCCGTTAATTGCTCCTGGCAGAACACCGCATCTCGCAGCCAATCAGCCCCACGCGGAGCCCTGCCCCTCCCCCAGCACATCGCCACTCTTCGTTTAGCCAACAATAGCAGCATTCCGACCAGTTTTCGCCATGCAAGCGGCACCCCATCTACCAATCCAAACAGTGCCATCACAGGGGAGAGGGGCAGATCCAAGCCAGTCATTTCCGCAATCGCCTGCATCACCTCCAGCCAAAAGGGAAGCACTTCCTCACAATTCCACGGCAAATGCATGAAATCAGCATCCGGCGCGCGGCACCTTTCACAATGTGCATCTGCACGCAGCCCCATAGCATAAAGACTACGAGGGGTGTAATATAAGCAATGTAGAAATTTAAAATGAATAAGCTGCAGTCGATAGTTCGGCGACAGCGCTCTCAATTGTGCGCAGCAGCTCTTCCACATTGCCTCAGAAATATCCTACCCAACAGCCAGTTCCCACCTTGCCTTGGCAACCATGGCTATATCGCTCTGCTGTTCCTGCAAACACCCATACAGCTTGGTAATGAGTCTACGCGGCAACTGCGCACTCCATAACATCTCCAGCGCCTGGCATGGCTTCGGCAGCACCACAAGGCCAGCAAATCGCGCACGGAGCATCGCATAAACACGCAAAACATATAACCGATGTAAAGCATTGTCTGCTCCAGCACTAAGCGCCTCCTCCGGAGAGATCAATCACTCCCCCTTAAACCAATCTACCAGCGAGGACAGCCCCGAGCCAGTAAGGAAGTCTTGCAACTGCACATCCCGGGACATCCTCTCATCGGCGACATACAGCACCGGCATCGCAGGAGCAAAAGGCTCACGCATCCCTGACTGGCGAAGTAAAGCCACCCAAGCTCCGGAGGTGCACGCAACTGTGTCCACCCCCCGAGACCGGGGCCAAGCCAAGCACCCAAGTACCCTCGGCAGCCTATCCACCCAGCTTGAACGGCAGCGTCAGCTTCTCCCAGGCAATCCTGGGCTGCCCGCCCGCCAGACCAACCGCACCAGAGCCGAACGGAGCCGGCGCAAAAAAACAGCAGTAAACGCCAACGGAAGGTTTACAAATAAATACAGAAATTTTGGCAGCACGACCATCTTGGCAATGCCAATGCGTCCTATGAGCGACAGCAGCAGTGAGCGCCACCCTCAAGCCAAGCTACCAACCTGCCATAATTAGCAAGCCAAAGTGTTTCTACATCACAACTCAGCCAAATTCCCAAGTATCTGACCGGACCGCTCACCCACTCAATGGGATATCGCGACAAAAAGCTCACAGTTTCAGCAGTGAGGGGAAGCACAACCAATTTAGACCAGTTTATCATTATACCAGAAAAGGCGCCAAATTGGACGACCTCATTGAGCAGGACATCAAGGTTTGTACTCGGCTCACGAACATACAATGCAATATCGTCGGCATACATCGAAATTAGTATAGGTCGCTGTCGGAACGGCAGCCCCCTGCTGTTATGGTGCTGTCGCAGAAAGGCCGCCAACGGCTCCATTGGTATTGCAAAAGTAACGGGTACAAAGGGTAGCCCTGGCAGGTCCCCCGGGAAGGGGTCAGAAACACTACCATTCAGCCTCAGTCGAGCAACAGGGTCTGTATACAGCAAGCGAATCAGCTTCACGAATTACGCGCTCACGCCCACCCTGCCAAGCAACGCAAACAGATATTGCCATGCCAGTGAATCAAACGCCTTTGTGGCATCCAAGAACACCGCCACAGCCTCCTCCTCCACCGCAAGGCCACCCACAACCGCAAAGAACTTTCGCATATTATGCATTGTCGACCGCCCCAGCACAAATCCAGACTGATCAGGGAGCACCAACCGCGGCATCAACGGCTGCAGCCTCGCCGCTATCATCTTAGCTAAAATGTTATTGTCTACATTGATAATAGAGAGCGGGCGATACGAGTTGCAGCTATGGGGATCCTTTCCAGGCTTAAAAATCGTGACAATCAGAGCCTCCCAAAGGGAGGCAGGGAGAATCCCGGTCTCCATCGCCTCAGCATAGACCTCCAACAGGTGGGGGGCTTAAATATCGGAATACTCTTTATAAAAAGCAGGAGTCAAGCCATCTAATCCCAGGGACTTGTCACCGGGCAAGCCGCTGATTGCTGCCTTAACCTCCTCCACAGAGAAGGGCGCATCAAAATAAGCTCTATGTGCATCTTTAAACCAGAGCAAAATAATCTCTGAAAAATAATCCTGTGCCGCTTCACAGTTCAGCTCGGTGGGTGCGGAGTACAAATCCGTAAAGTATCTAGTAAAAACCTTCATGACTCCCTCCGTTCCAGCCACTCGCTCACCCTCCGGCCCATCTATTTCAGTAACATAGCCGCTAGCCCTGGGTTTACGCAGCATGTTCGCCAGCGTGCGCCCGGCCCTGTCCCGCTCACCATAGCGCCTCGCCTTGGCGTGTTTCCCCAAAAAGCAGACTTCCCACAGGGATGCTTCTTCATAGCGAGATACCGCACTGCTCAGAGCCGCCAACGTGTCACCAGCCCAATCTGCCACTAAATGCGCCTCCAGCTCAGCAATTCGCGACTCCATCTCGGCCAGCTGCCGCCGCAGAGAACGGAGCACTCCATGCTGCTTAGACAGACACACTCCGCGGATAACCACCTTGAAAGCCTCCCAGAGCGTCCCAGGAGAGCCCACCGACCCTCTGTTCTCATCAAAAGATTTAATGATAGCCTCGCGAACCTCCCCGCGAAATGCTGCATCCCGGATTGCCCCCTGTGGCAGGCGCCAGGCAAAAGCAGCACTCGGCTCCCCCCGGTACCACCAGCTCCAGTTTAACTGGGGAATGGCCAGAGAGGGTCCGGGCCAAGTGCTCCACCGACCGTGTCCAGAGTTCCACATCCCTCGTGCCCAGCCAGCGATCTATGCGGGTCCAACTATTGTGTACATAGTTAACACACGTGCCCTCCCTCTGATCTCCATGTTTCACCCTCCATAGGTCAATCAAGGTGCCATCGCTCATTACAGTCGTTAAAGCAGTGGCAGCAGCGGAGTGTCGCGCCCAGGCCGAGCTCTCCTGCTCCCTCTCCGGGTCCAGGACCACAATAAAGTCTCCCCCCCAAATCACAGCGCCACTTCCCATCGAGTCGATCAGACGCCACACCTCGCAGAAGAATTCAGGGTCGTCAGCATTAGGACCGTAAACCGAAACAAGCCTACAGGGCCTATCCAATAGCGTTCCACTCAGCAGAACATATTGCCCATTCGGATCCACTATGACTCAGTGAGTGCGCCATTGCAACCCCCATGCGCAGCAGAATCGCCACACCACATGCATAGCGCGAGTACACTGCGCCGTGGCACTCACCAATCCACCCAGCTTTCAAACGATTCAACGTGGACGCCACCAAGTGGGTCTCCTGCAGCATGCATACATCTATGTGCTGGTGCTGAATATAAGCATACATGAGCCGCACGTTGCGCCGGTCAGTCAAGCCACGCACATTCCAGGTAAGACAGCTAATCAACGTCATCCTCCCCAGCACCACTGGAACAACCAAGCCAGTAATCCCCGCCACCAAGTCAATATCCACCGCCCACAAGTCGCATCCTAAAAGAAAAGAGAAAGAGAAAGAAGCCAGTAAACAAAGAGAGAACAAGATTCAATGAAGCTCACCCCCCACCCACGCAGACCCCCCAAACGGGTCAGAGCAAAGAGCCACCCCCGAAACCCACAAAAAGGAGATCAAAGACCCACAACATAGTGACAGGACTCATCCAAGGATCGTAAGACTAGCCACCCAACCCGCCAACCGAGCAGACGGGCTGGGGTGGGCAGAGGGCCTAAGAAGCAGTAATGTCAGAGCGGCACATGAAAGGGAAATAAAGGCGTCACAGCAGCATTCCCGTACAGTCATCAAGACCTATTAGCCCTCCAGTCCCAAAGGCATTTAATCAGTATCACTTAGTTTCGCTCGCTCTGCGACAGGGTCACTCGCTCCCTCAGTTGCAGACCTCTGGGGAATCGTCTTAACAAACTTAGCCACCAGCTTTATTCCGTAAAGAAATGCAGTGCACCCCCGTCCTGTACTCGAAGCTTTGCAGGGTAGATGAGAGAAAATCGAGCATCAGTCAGGCTTAGGGAACGTTTAAATGGTAGAAATGCCCTGCGTGCCACCTGTACACTTGGAGTGTAATCTGGGAAGAAGATCAACTCAGAGTTCTTGTACAGCACCGGACGCCTTTCTCTAACCAGCCTCAGCACAGCGTCTCTATCACGATAATTCAGTAAGCGGATAATAATAGGTCGCGGTGGGGTCCCAGCCGGCAGCCGAGGTCCGAGCGACCTGTGAACCATCTCCACTACCAGCATTCGAGAAAGCTCTCCAGGAAATAGATCTGCAAGCATTTTCTCCACAAAGTCCTCCATCCTGCCCATACCCGTGGACTCCGGAAGGCCAATCATCCTAATGTTGTTGCGACGAGACCGCACCTCAAAATCTTTGTTTTTATTACTTATTACCTCCAACACCCGTTCCATCCGCAACAATCGTTCTCGCTCTCCATGCTGCTGATCCTCCAGTTCCGAGGTGGGCGACTCTAAATGCTCAAAACGAACATCATGTTCATCCACCCTGGCCCTAATGCGGTCCATCTGTTCAGTCAAGTGGTCCAGTTTAGCATCTATGCCAGCCAAGCTGCTCTTAAGATCTAAAAACATGGCCTTAACTGATGTGTCTGAGGGCCCTTCCTCTATCGGCACCTCCCCAGACTGTGAGGCGGACATACCACCTTTCATTTAGCCTCCGTCAAAAGAAATCTTCGCCTGCCTCTGCTCCGCCTTTCCCATAATGACTGCCTCCAAAAACCCACAAAGGATAACTCACCGCAGAGGCCCAAAAGAAGGGAAATCAGCACAAGTAGTCTGCCCCTGGAACAGCGTCGTGCATGAAAACTCCAACAGTAGGGCAGTACCCTCAAGCATCAAGCCTCTCATTCACATTTGCAGCCTCCGTGCACCATCAAGGTTGGCAGCTCACCTCCTGACTAACAGCAGGCAAAATGTGAATTCCAGAGTAGGCCTCCGCAATCGCAAAAATGTCGTCACCAGCTCCAAAAAAGTTCCAACATGCAAAATGCAAAGTTCAAAAAAGGCCCCACGGCCTGACCTGCCCGGCGATGGGGCTGCCCAGAGGGCCCCCCTGCAGGCACCCCCATCAGGGAGTCCAAAGCGCACCCAGCCCGACCACAGGGCCGCGCCCAGATCCCCCCACAGCACGAGGGCACCTCGCAATCACCAGCTCTAGGGGCCCCCCCAGTCAAACTCTCCACAGTCGGGCAGGCCCCCGCAGGCCACCCGAAAGCCCGGCGCTGCTGAGCCCGCCGGCACCAAAAGCGGAGCAGCACCTCACCACGCTAGGCCGCAGCGGCCGTGTGTCACAGGGCCGCGGGGGCCGGAGAGGTGCGGGCCACGGTTCGATGAAACTGCCGAGCCGGCCCCCCCAAGCATCACCTCTCATCCGACCCACTCCAGCCGGTACGCGGCAGCCGCCACCCCGCCACACCTCAGCCGGCGTGTAGCCAGCCCCAAAGTCCAGACGTGCCTCCAACGCCGTGGGCCTGGCGCAGGCCGAGCCCGCGTCTCCGCTGCCGGTCGCCGCAGGGCCCCAGCCAGCCCAAATTCTAGGACGGGCAGATGCACCGTCCCACGCAACAATCCGTCCGGCCAGGGGAGCGCTATTCCAGCCGCTCCGACAGGATAAGTGTAGGAGAAAGCCCTAAGCCCGGCAGAGCCTCACAGAGTGAAGGCCATCTTGCCGGCAGGCTAGCCACGCCCCGCCACTGATCCCATTTTAACTGACGCGAGTGAGGCTTTCACAAGTACAGTTTTTGGTGCTTACAAGGTATTTTCATAATAGGGATGTGCATACTTAAAATTTCACAATATATTAGGGCTTGTATAGCATCCTGTGGCCCCAGACTATTTTGGGTGCTGCCTGTGGTGTACTTCTGTCCGTTGAAGGTCCAGTGGATCAGGAATTAACTGCCAGAACAGTTGCTGATGTCCCCACAGCACATCCCACGAGGAGCTTGACAAGAGCTAACCAGATGCTATGTTTCATTTACATGCCGCCTGTCTGGCTCCATGAATTCTGTTCAATCACTTCTGGGTGCAGGCCCATTAACTGGTACATGTTTTTGGAAAGACCCAGAAAATCATGAGTGCAGCAACCACTGGGGCTTATTTTTTGGTCTGGCGTTAGCCAATACATTTTGATTTTACCAAAATGATATGTATAATATGCTTACCTACAGGGCCTTTCAGCCTTCTCTCTTCATCCATTGGTCTGTTCACATTTTGCTTCCGCCCAATGGAACATATAGGGGGTGATTCTGACCCCGGCGGTTCACTACCGCCGGGGCCAGGGTCGGCGGGAGCACCGCCAACAGGCTGGCGGTGCCCCGCAGGGCATTCTGACCGCTGCGGTTTGGCCGCGGTCAGAAAGGGAAAACCGGCGGTCTCCCGCCGGTTTTCCGCTGCCCTGGGAATCCCCCATGGCGGCCGCCATGGGGGATTCTAACAGCCCATACCGCCATCCTGTTCCTGGCGGTTCTCCCGCCAGGAACAGGATGGCGGTATGGGTTGTCGTGGGGCCCCTGGGGGCCCCTGCAGTGCCCATGCCAATGGCATGGGCACTGCAGGGGCCCCCGTAAGAGGGCCCCACATTGTATTTCAGTGTCTGCATTGCAGACACTGAAATACGCGACGGGTGCCACTGTACCCGTCGCACCTTCCCACTTCGCCGGCTCAATTCTGAGCCGGCGTCCTCGTGGGAAGGCTCTTTTGCACTGGGCTGGCGGGCGGCCTTCTGGCGGTCGCCCGCCAGCCCAGGGCAAAAGCCAGAATCACCGCAGCGGTCTTATGACCGCGGAGCGGTGTTCTGGAGGGGGGAACTCTGGCGGGCGGCCTCCGCCGCCCGTCAGGGTCAGAATGACCCCCATAGTATGGTTCAGCCTACCCAAGCCAAGGGTTAACATCACTGGGTGACTTCAATTCGCTCTTTCACAAGGAGTACAACCACACCCACGAAGTTCCCTTCAGTGCCAGTTTTTTGTTTTTACTTTATAATTAATTTAGTGTTGTCTTTGTGCTTAGAGCCTGATGTGATAGCAAAATGCTTTTGATGGGAGCACAGGACACATTGCAGTTTTATGAGATCCCATCTCCTGCTAATAGTGTTGTAAATTCCTTTCGGAGTGTATGACTGATGCAATTTCACATCAGCTCACATGACCTCTGAATACACCCTAATCAGTGTTCTGTATCAACCTTGCCAAATCTAACAGGCTTCCTTTCTTGTCTTCTTTCCCTTCTCTCTTTCCTTTGTTCCATCTTTTTTTACCTTTCTTTTCTTTCTTTCATTCTTGTCTTCCTTCTTTTTTCTTTTCTTCCTTCTTTCCATCTTGCTCTCTTTCTTTCCTTCCTTTTTTACTTCTTTCTTCCCATCTTCATTTAGCTTTCTTTTCTTCGTTGTGACTTTCCTCCCTTCCTTTCTTCATTTCTTCTTCCCTGCCTTCTTTTCTTCTTGTCGTATTTATGTTGTTCTTTCTTTTCTTTATTCTTGTTTTGTTTCTTGCCTTTATTCTTGTTTTCTTTGTTTGTTTTTCTTGCCTTCCTTCTTGATGTCTTCCTTTTTTCCATTTTCTCAAAGGCAAGAAGCTGGCAGCCAATGCCAAACCAATTGGATTGTTTTTAGATGAAAACCTGAAAAGTTACTCCTGACAGCGGACGTACATCCAAGTTCTGCAAAAACTGCAATTTCCCTGTAAACACAGATGCTGCCAATGCAAGGTCTTTTTGGGCCACAGGTCATCTCCTGCTGACTGGAGGTCAGGTCTGAAGTTCTGACAACACGCAGTTGAGTTGAGTGGCCATCCTTCTTTCCCGTTGTAGGATCTCTTCTCAGTAGGTTTTGAGGATCCTCACCGTCTCCTTGACGTCCACAGAGGTCCTTGATTTTTCTGCCCATCCTCACTTCTTTCTTGGTAAGAGTCAAGCCTTCTAGGATCACAGAGTTAGGGACGTTCTTCGATCGCAGGCCTTCTTAATGTCCTCAGCCATGCAAGCCTCTTTCTTGCTTTCTTCTCTTATTTGTCTTTTCTCTTTCCTTCTTTCCAGCATATTCTCTCTCTTTCTTTGCCTCCTCTCCTTCTTTCCTTCTTTTTCTCTTTTCTCGCCTTCCTTCTTTCTTTCTTGCCTTCCTTCTTTCCATCTTTCATTCTTGATTTCTTTCTGTCTTTCTGTTTTCCTTTCCTTTGCTGCTGCGTTTTCCTTCCTTCTTTCCTTCCCGTCATCTTTCTTTCCTTCATTCTTGTTTTTTTTCTTGCTCTCATTTTTTCCTGTCTTCCTTTCTTAATATCTTTCTTTCCTTCTTTTCCTCTTTCTGGCTTTCTTTCTTTCTTACTTTCTTTCTCAAAGGCAAGAGGATGGCAGGTAACGCCAGACCAACTGCCTTCTTTTAGGTCAAACCCTGAAGTTTACTCTATTGCTGCAATATATTTCTAAAACTGCCAATGGAAAGTCTTTGCGCGTCACAGATCATCTCCCCCAGACTGGTTTATATTGCTCTAAAGTTTTGCCAACATGCAGTTGAGTGGCCATCCTTCTTTCCCCTTGTGGAATATTTTCTTGGAACATTTTCAGGGCACCTCCCTTTGACATCCATGGAGCCCTTGAATTTTCTGTCCATCCACATTTCTTTCTTGAGTTATGTCTTCTAGGGTCATGCAGTTATGGATGTTTCTCGATCACAAGACTAATAAATGTCCTCTGACATGCATGGTCATGCTTAACGTGGCACCTACTTTTCACCCTAAAGTATTTTTTGACTTTCACCCTGAAAAGTAAAATATATTTTCATTAGCCTTACCAGGTGTAGACTTAGGTTACATGCACTGGATTTGGATCCCTTTGGAACCAGAGCGTCGCACTCGGAACAGCTGTATCACCGCAGTTGCATGGAGAAAATGTATGCATCTCGTCCACTGCAAGTGCTGAACACGATGCATCATTTCGGCTACACCTTGCACCTTCATCAACAACGACGCATCCCGAAACAAGATACTTTGGTTCAGCAGGCCCAAGTGGGTCCCTGTTCTGGCCCGCGTTCTATTGTGGTCAGCCTGAAATTTTGACTTTGCCCTAGTCCAGCGAGACCAGATCTCCCATTTAAGCGATTTTTGCTTCTAAGCGCTATTTTACATTTATTCTTTTAAAAATTCATTTATTTAGTTCTACTTATTGGATTTTTGTCACTTTGGTCTTGTTCTATTTATTAAATGAAGATATATTTTCCTAACCTGGTGTGGATTATTTTTGTGTGGTGTTTCCACTGTTTTACTATCTGAAGTGTTAAAGGAATACTTTACACATTGCCTCTTAAGTTAAGCTCAACTGCTCTGTGCCAAGCTACTAGAGGGTGAGCACAGGTTAACCTAGGATGTGTTTGTTACTTACTGTGACTAGGACTTCGGTTTCTGATTGGGCAGAGTGCATCCCACTGCCAACCAGAAACACAATTTCTAACATTCTTCAAATGGCCAATCACTTGGATTGCCAGGGTGCCACAAAATTCCGAAAGGATTCACTAGGTACCCCTCCCTGGAGAGAGGATCCAAGCTACCTACGGAAAAATCCTCTGTATGGTTAAAGACGTGTACCCCTGCTTTGATTGCCCGAGTGGACTGTTGGCTGGATCCCTAATGCTGACTTTTTGTCATAGGCAAACACGGATCATGTGGGTGTGTCATGACATAGGCTTATCTCACGGATTACAGTCTAGCTGAACCACAGGTGGTGCCCAAGTGCAACCCTCATGGTGGTGGAAGGCTACCGCCTTCACCAAGAGTTAAGCAGCACAAGCGTGTGGTGGCAGCATACTGTGTAGTGATCTGTAGCAGTGAGCAGGACCTTTTAATTCAGTGCCACTAAAGTGAGACCTAAAAATTCACTCACCTCTTTGAAAAGTTGAGCTGCTGTGTGCTTAACTCACCCTTGGTCTACATCTTGTGGATGTAGGGTGCTGCACAGCACAGGAGTAGGGACTCTGCGCTGGATGTATCTGTGTCTGGGAAGGGTACTGTACAGGGCTAAAGCAGTATTCTGTAGGACGTGCAGCGAGTCCATGTGCTGAGTGTATGCATGCCTGCGAGGAATACATGACATGAAAGATACAGTGCTGCGCATTGCATGCACAATGAAAGCATATGTGGGGTGTACATGTGCTTGCGTGAAGTATAATACATGAAGAGTGAAGTTTTGTGCAGCAGGCACATGGTGAGCCCGTGTGATGGCAGTGTGTACTTATAAATAGCAGACCCTGATATAATACTGAAAGACTACAGCACTGAGCAGTGCGCACAGACTGAATGTGTCCGTTGAATGTACATGTGTCTGTATTGGTACAATACATGGAGGTAACCGTACTGGAGATTATGTGTGCTGTGCACGTACAAGGAGTGCAAGTGTGCTTACAATGGTACATTATGTGGAAGTCCCTTGGTTCCATTTTGGAAAGCCCAGGCCTGCTGGCTGAAGACATTAGGAGTGGAAGAATCCCTATAGACAGATTTGTGTATTCCTGCATTCCTGTGAGCTGGGTGGGACACACAATGGAGCAAGGGACTCTCCTTTTACATTATAAAGGTTGCGCTTTGATTCAGTGATCGATCACAAAGAAGAGACTGGGACATATCTCAGGAAAGGAGACGGGTCTGATATGGGAATCATAAAGAGTAGGGCTGGGAGCCTGGGATTAACATTTTGATGCACATATCACAGTGGCTGACATCCAGATGTGAGCTCTGGTCACTCCCATGGATGGTATTGTGGGTCAATCATCTTCGGAGTCTTGTTGGTTGTGTAAGACAGGAAATATTAAGGAAGAGAGAAGTGGATATTTCAAAATTTGCCATCTGCCAAGCAGCAAGGCAGGATGTGTGAGAAGGGGAAACTCTGCGAGACTTCTGCCTGTGACCAGGACTTGGGGCAAAGGGCTGCTAGTGTCCCTGCTAGGTGAGGGGACATCACCCAGGAGAACAAAGACCACTGGCTTTGGAGCATGGAGCTCAAGTGGCTGCCTGACTGCTAAAACCAGTGTGCCCTGTGCGGGAGAGGAGAACGTTGGAGGAAGTGAGGTCCAGTGGGAGCCCTACCATGAGCCCACCACAGTTAGGCCCAGTAGCTGGTGTGCCCCAGGCCCTCTGAAAGGGGTTCTGACATAACTTTTCACACATTGCTTCAGATAAATTAATTAATTTGGGCAGTTTTCGATGTTGAATGGGGTTTCGTCCGCACCCTGCTTAAACTTTATTTCTCTTTTGGCTCTCTGTATATTTTAGTGTTCAAAGTTACCTTAAAATGACACTGCACTCTACAAACACTTTTCCATTACCGCATGAGCACTAGGGAAGTTGAAAACAGATCCAATTACAGAAAGGAAGAAGCTGAAAATTCACATGTGCATCTCCAAATAAGCATATGAAAGATTGCCATGAACATTGTTTTTTTTTGGTGCTGGAGGAAAGTCTGTGTAAAAGGGTTAAGTTCTCTAGATCTAGAGTAAGTGGAGGAAACACCACTTGATGAGGTATCAGGGAAAGGAAATCCCTGCTCTAGGTTTACAGGATGCAAGGTTGATCTAGCTTCAACCTTTCTCATCCCAGTGATCACTGGGGTTGATTTGGCTGATCTGGCAAGCTAGGCTGGTGTCCCCTTCCTCCCTAACCACTTCATGTGTACTGGGTTGCAGGGGGCAAATCCTTCCCGCTAGAAGAACCGGTCTCCAGTCTGTCTCCTGGAGTATACGAGTAGCTGTGCTTCACTGCAAGAGCCTCCAGATAAGTCTTTAGGTTTACCCTGAGCACACGTGATGGGAATGCCAAGGTCTCTATGACGATGTACAAGAGAACACCAACACCCATGACAAGGTAATAGTGACCCCCTGCCCAGCCCTACGGTCCACATTCAAAAACACATACATGACAACGTTCAAGGAAACCCCAATCCTGGAGTTCATGCTCAACAACGTCAATGTGACAGATAAAGAAAACCATAACACCAATGTGACAGTCAAATCACACAGCAGAATGTCGGACCCCAGCAGATCCTTACCTGAATGCCATGCGAGGATGACGGATTCCCACGCAGCCACATGCCAGTAAAGACTGAGGTGGCAACCGAGATGCAAAACTCCAATAGTGCAAGCGTAAGAAGGAATAACAAACTCCCAATCTCTAAAACCTGTAGGAGAGGATCAGAAAAATAAACATAATTTCACAGCCACGGAGACCCGCCAAAACTCTCCTGACCACCTCCTACCTGGCTAATGCTGACACCCCATGTGTGCCATGGAGTACAGATTAACCCTTAGTTTCTCATTTCTATTGCTTCCCCATGGTCTCTACTACTGATACCTAACATAATTTAGTGCCTTTCTTGTTTTCCTAGTATGAATCCTCCTACTAGTACGTTCCATGGACTCCTCTTTCCATGAACATGGACTTGCAATAGTATGAGTCCTCTGCTCACATTTGAGGCATAAGACAAAAGTAGGCAATCCACTCAGAAGCATTTGTGGTCAGTCAACTTAGGACTAGTTTAATTGCCTCTTGCAAATTATTGGTCCACAATTCTGCTAGGAAATAAGTGGTCAGCACACTTCACAAAATGCATTTGCAACAATATTGCACAAAGTTAAATGACAACAATTTTGTATTTTAAGGAAACTATAGGACGCATTATTTGATATGCCAGTCTTCTGAATACAATAAATTTGTGAAGCTTCTAGGTAACATGAATTTAACATATGCCTGCAGAAGATACATTTGCGTAATTTAAGTATATGAATTTATAACACTTTGGTACATCATGAATTGGTACCACCCAAGCGCACAGACAACAAAGGAACTGGGAGAGGGAGGAGTACTCGAGAGTGACCACAACACTGGGGGAAGGGGAGAAGCATATGGGCAACAGACAGCAACATGGAGAGCAGAGGGAGAGAGGTACTCAAGGCAGACAGCTGGAAAACATATCCTATGGAGTGCTTAACCAGAAAGAAAAAAAGTAGTGCTTACAATGTAGGCAGTGAAAGCATTTCCAATCAAAAGTGATGGTAACAAGGCTAAGCTTCATGGGAGGGACAAACACAGCATTGCCACTTTGGACATGAATAGGATGCAGGCAAATGAACAGCAGCAGACTGGGGCAATTCAGCCGCTGGCAGCTGGAGGATGTTGAACAACCGGAAGGTTGGGGGGTGGGAGGGAGGAGCAACCAGGTGGTGGACGGGTTGAGCTACCAGGAAGGGGGGTGTTTTGGGCAACCGGGAGCAGGAGAGCGTGGGGGTGAGCAACCTGGAAGGGGGAGGGGGGAATTGAGCAACCAGGAGCAGAACGAGGGGGGTGAGCATTCAGGAGCAGGAGGTTGGGGGAGGGTTGAGCAACCAGGCGCTTTCAGCAACCAGGAGCGGGAAGATGAGGCTTCCATTAACTCACACCTCAACAACTGGGAGCAGAGGAGTAGGGGGAGGAGCAACAGCCGGGAGCAGGAGGTTAGGGGAACAAGATCTGGGAGTTACAAACAAATAGGAGCGGGTGGGTGACGGGGGTAACAAACAGAATCAAGAGAGTAGGGTGTTAAACAAAGGGGAACAGGAGGGTGGTGTGGGCAACAACCAGGAGCAGGAGGGTGAGAGGGAGCAACAAACAGCAGATTTAACAAACAGGAGCGGGAGGATGAGGAGCAGCAACAACCAGGAACAGGAGGGTGCACAATAAACAGGAACAGGAGGGTAAGGTGGACAACAACTGAGGGGGTAAAGTGGAGCAACAAACAGGAGCAACACAAGAGGAGCGGGAGGGTGGGATGGACAACAAACGGGAGCTGGAGGATGGTGAACAACAAACTGGAGCAGAAGGTTGATGGAACAACAAACTGGAGCAGGAGGGTGGGGGAAACAAATGGAAGCAGGAGGTTGGGAGGGCAACAAACGGGAGCAGGAGCGTTAGGGGGAGACAATGGAGGGCAACAACTGGGAGCTGCAACAACTGGGAGACGCTGCATCTGGGGGTGGGAGAGTGGTGGGGGATTAGCAACCGGGAGGGTAGGTAGGGGCAGCAACGAGAGCAGGAGGGTGAGGGTTTAGCAACAAAAGCGGTAAATGTAAAAGCAGCACTTGAGGGAGTAGCACATGAGCAAGAAATCAATGCGCGGGGGCACTCGATGGTGAGCGCAACACGGAGGAGAGCAGAGGAGAAACACACCAGCAAGAGAGCAACATGGAGCACAGATTGGAGAAGAGAAGTTCATAAACGAGCCAGTTGAAAAACACATCCAGTCTCATGGCGTGCTTAAGAAGAATAAGTATAATCGAAAAGAAAAGTGAGCAGTGGAAGTGCACAAGAATTCTCTAGGGGAGTAAAGAGGCTATAGGCAGGGTCAGACTGGCCTACGGGGCACTCCGGCATTGCCCAACGAGATGTTATGACATGTCAGTGCATGGGCCGCTTTTCTTGGCTGGTTGTGGGCCTGTTTTATGGTCTTCTGGGATGATTTTTACTGTTGGCTTCCCTGATATTAAAAAAAACATTACCAGCAGTAGCTCAAATCAATGCAGTCTTCGATACCTTTCAAAACACTTATTGAGTGAGTCTTTACAACTTCAAAATCACCCCAATTTGCAAACATGGGCCACGTTTTTAGCTTCTAATTCACCAATGGGTGGTCACTTATTTTGGTGCCCGGACCTATTTTCTGACCCAGCTCGACCCTCACTATGGGATAAACACAGAAGAGGAAGTCAAATGCACATAAGGCAATGAATACAAAGCACATTAATGAGAGTGACAACAAGTCAACAAGTGGTAAGCAAAGGGCAGGCTCTAAGCATATCGTACGTTGACAATTCGCAACATAACTAACTAATCCTGCAACAAAGTTGATGAGACTTCAGAGTGGCAAAAAGTTCAAATCAAAGACTGCCCTCCTATTCTAGTTTTCTTCATAAATAATGTGACAATGAATGATTTTACAGTACTGAGCATTAGGTGAGGGTAGATTTTGCGGGTTTGGATGCTGAATAGTGGAATATGGCAGTGGTGTTGGCAGTGGAGGCTGAAGAAGCTTCCTGTCACTACTGACTATTGTTCCCAGGGCTCTAGATGTTAGGGAAGGTGCAGCTGTGCCTGTGTTGAAGAGGCTAGGACTATCCATGGAGGCAGGGGATGTTGGTACACGAACAGAGATAACTTCCATTTTGAAGGTGTTCTGCTGAGTGGGTTCTAGAGCTACCCAGCCTCCAGGCAGTGAGGTATTCAGTAATTTGGCAGGATGGCATTATTGACATGGTTTGGGATTGTGATCATAAAATTTATAGAAGAAATATTAAGGAGAATGGAGAAGGAGATGCTAGAGGCACAAGAGGTAATGCAATCACACTTTTAACCAAAAACCCAAGTGCTCAAAACCTTAGCAAGCTAAATGCAGACAAGGTCATACATTAAATCGCCTGAGCAAGCCAGACGCAGACATACACGAATGCCTGAGCTGAGAACATTTGTTTGGAGTTTGGCAACACATTTATAAAGATCACCAGACAGTACTCACAAGGAAGGCAGCTCTGTACATCTTGCACTGGTTGAAGGCAACGCCCACTCCCTCATTCATGCAAATGTCATAGGAATGACTGGTAAGATCGAAAGAGAAGATGACGACTGCTGCAACAGCCTCGACAGCAGCGATGATATTCAGGACCAAAGTCACAATTAGCTGGAGGAAAAGGAGACTTAGAATGAGAAGATGTGCAGTATGTGAGTGTGTGTCAGCTGCAGAAAGGGGAGATTTCAAGTGATGCAGCAAGCAGTCTGTCAGCTGCAGACAATGCAGATTTCAAGTGAATCAGCATGCAAGGTTTGTTAGCAGCAGACTGTTGGGATTTAAAGTAAGGCAGAATTCAGTGCCTGTCAGCTGCTGAAAAGGGAAATTTAAAGTAAGACAGTATCCAGTGTCTGTCAGATGCAGAAAAGGGAGACTGGAGATGAGTTAGGAGCAGAGAGGGAATATTTAAAGTAAGGCAGAATTCAGTGTCTGTCAGATGCAGAAAACAGAGATTTAAAGTAAGGCAGGATTCAGTGTCTGTCAGATGCTGAAAAGGGAAATTTAAAGTAAGACAGTATCCAGTGTCTGTCAGATGCAGAAATGGGAGATTTAAAGTAAGGCAGGATTCGGTGTTTATCAGCTGCAGAAAAGGGAGATTTAAAGTAAGGCAGGATTCAGTGTCTGTCAGATGCAGAAAAGGGATATTTAAAGTAAGGTAGGATTCAGTGTCTGTCAGCTGCAGAAAAGGGAGATTTAAAATAAGGCAGGATTCAGTGCTTCTCACTTGCAGAAAAGGGATATTTCAAATGGGGAGGCATGTAGTGCCTGTCAGCAGGAAATTGGGGTGAAAGGTAATGCAGCATGCAGTGTCTGACAGCTGCAAAATGGGGAGATTTAAAATGAAGCAGCATGCAGGATCTGTCAATTTCAGAAAGGGAATTTAAAGAGAAGCAGCATGCAATGTCTAGCCACCGCACAAAAAGGAAGATATAAAGCGAGGCAGCAAGCAGTGTGTGTCCGCTGTAGAAAAGGGAGATTTAAAGAGAGACAGCATGCAGTGTGTGTCAGCTTCAGAAAAGGGACATTTAAAATGAAAAAAGCATGCAGTGTCTGCCAGCTGCAGAAAAAGGAGGTTTAAAGCTAAGCAGCATTCAGTGTGTGTCAGCTGCAAAAAAAGAGACTTAGGGCCTGATTCTGACCTTGGCGGTCTTTTCGCAAGACCGCCGAGTTACCGCCGCGGCAAAGACCGCCGACCGCGGCGGTATGCCGCTGCGCGTATTCTGACCGCTGGGAGCGTTCCGCCGGAATACCGCCAGCAGCCACACTGGCGGTCGGCGGGAAAGTGGAGACTGGTCAACCTCCACCGCCACGCCAGCGGGCGGGGGGTGCTGCTGTGCCTTTGGACAATGTGTGTAGTTCGGCGGGTGCGCATGTCGGCATGTATGTGTGCGGGTATGTGCCACCGTTGTGTATGTGTGTGTGTAGGGGGTGTGCATATGTGCATGTTGGGGGTGCGTGCATGTCGGGGTGCGTGTATGTGCATGTCGGGGTGGGGGGGGCAGGGGGTTCGTACCACCTCTGGGGGGTGACAGGGGGGTGGAGGGTGTGGGGGGAGGACTTGTGGGGGGCAGTGGGGGGTGGGGGAGACCCCTATCAGTGCCAGGGAAGGAATTCCCTGGCCCCGATAGTGCCTACCGCCATGGTTCGCATGGCGGTTCCCGACCGCCAAAAACCGCGGCGGTAAGCAGGGTCATGATGCGGTTGGCGGTCTTGGGTCGACCGCCGGGCCGGAGTGTGCGAACTCCAGCCCGTCGGTCATGACCGCCGTGGCGGTCGGAGTGGGGAAGTGGCGGTCGATCGCGGCGGTGACCGCCGCGGTCAGAATGCCATTTTTTGGACCGCCAGTCTGTTCGCGGTCCAGCCGCCGCCTCTCCGCCGACCGCCAAGGTAAGAATCAGGCCCTTAATATTAGGAAGCTGTTAGTATCAGACAGGTGCATGAAAGAAAGATTTAAAAGCATGCAGCATGTAATGTCTAGCAGCTGTAGAAAAAGCGAGATCTGTAGATGAAATATAGTTGATGGAAGTTGTCTACAGATATTCTGAGATTTATAATTAGGTATGCAGGTGTACCAGCTGTAAAAAAAAAAAATATATTTAATTTAGAAAGGGGAGGTATACCATGTGAGCAGTAGAAAACACAGGATTTAGAAAGGGTGAGATGTGTAGTGTATGATATTTGCAGAAATAAGGGATATTCAGAATGTGGAGGTAGGCAGCATGTGCCAGGTTATAAAGAGGAGATTAAAATTAGGTGGTCTGTGGAGTCTCTCTGGAAGAGTACTGGAACAGGACTTATGAGAGTCACATGGCAGTGTGTCACAGTCGTAGGAAGCCAGAGATTCAAAGGCGGGCATGAGGTGTGAAGTTGCACTAAAAGGAGGATTATGTAGGGGGAAATCAGCACCACCTGACAGCTGTTAAAGAAGAGTTTCCTGTAGAATGTTAAGCAAACAGCGTTAAGTTGGCACTTATTGACAAATGTCAAACTGGAGCAGGTTTCTCGGTCACTGAAGGTAAAAGGTGCCGAGTGGACAGACTATTTAAATTGTGACTGCAGGGGGTTTCCATTTTGTTTTACTCTTTTGAGGGTAACAGTCTACACACCCATTGGACTTGAAGTTTAGTGGAATAAAAGGTAAGATTTTTATTTTTTTTATTTCCATAAGTGAATACAGACTGGAAAAGTGATTTTTCAGCAATGATATATGTATAATGATCAGTAAAAATGAATAATTGAGAGCCTTCTTAACAAAGTGTAGAGATGCAGGGCCCTTCGGTGGTAGGCGCAGCAGCAGTGTTAACTGATATCCACTTGGAAGGAGTATAAGAGTGTAAGTGATCAGTGTCTCTCAGCCAGAGAGGCTGATGGAATTAGAAGGTATTTGGAGTCTCCAATAGAGGTGCAGTCAGAATTGGAAGTGATGTATAGCCTCTCCCCTGGAGGTAGAGTTAAAATAGGAAATTATGAATATATAGTTCCACCAATGGTGGTGGGGTCAGAATGGGAAGAGATGCATAATTCCTTCAATGGAGGTGGAGTCAGTAGAGTAAGTGATGAGTTGCCACTCCAATGGAGTTGGGGTCAGAGTGGGAAGAGATATATAATTCCTTCAATGGAGGTGGAGTCAGTAGAGTAAGTGATGAGGTGGCACTCCAATGGAGTTGGAGTCAGAGTGGGAAGAGATGTATAATTCCTTCAATGGAGGTGGAGTCAGTAGAGTAAGTGATGAGGTGGCACTCCAATGGAGTTGGAGTCAGAGTGGGAAGTAATCTATAGTCTTTACAATGGAGGTAGAGTTACAATACGGTCTTTGCATCAGCTCTGTTAAGTTAGTTAGATTTGTGTTGTAAGATGCACAAGAACATGAAGTGCTCTTTGTCCTCTGGTTCTCAGTTGTCTTTAAGGGAGCTGTATTCCTCTCTTGGTTAACCACTTCCAGCCTTGATGATGCGTCTGTGGCTACGAAACATGTGTTCACTGTTTTTTCATCACAGTATGATTGTTATTTTATATACACTCATGTGGTCCTGTATTTTGTGACATTTCAAAGTGGTTCTGTCTTCATCATACACTTTGAAATGAAAGGAACATTATATACATTTTAGGTGATTTTATTTATGAATAAACTGATAGAATAAAAGTAATAAGACAATTTAGACACTGCAGACCTGCACTATAACTTTCTGAGGTGTCTCTCTCCGAATCCCTTTTCTTCTTTCATGATATATGCATCGACAATAGGTAAATGGTGTTAAGAGAGTCCACCTTAGAGCTGGAGATTTTCTGGACACCTCTATCAACCTTCTCAGTTCATTTTATATTGAGATTTAATGTATATCTGCTATATAGATGCCCCCTGTAAAAAGTGTGCATATGAGTGTAAAGGTGCATTCATGTGTGTATAAGGGTGTGTGTGCGTGGGAGGGAGGGTGTGTGCATACATGTGAATCAGTTAAGAAGATGAAAAGCGTTTGCTGGCTTTATTCTGCCCTCTTTGCTCACGGGTCTCAACTATACTTACGTGGTTACGTGACCTGCCCTGATGGGCTGAAAGAGAAAAAGCTCCACTGACTATGAACTGTTCAAGGAAAGAAAAGGAAAGTTAGTTATCAGTAATAATGAAATGGTACTAATGGAGACTGTGGCATTCTATCCACCCCACTCCATTCCATTTAGCTAAATTGTAGTCATTTGTACAAGCATCTCTCGTAGCACAAGTTCATTCTTTGAAGTAAATAACACCTTACATGACTGCCTGTGTGTTTTCAGACTGAGTAGAGACAAATACCACATTTATGGACATAGCAAGATAAATTTTGAACCACTGGCAGTATGGGTGGCCCACAATGCGGTCAATTTTTCTGACATGGTGGTAGCAGAGACATTAAATCGGGGGTTGTAGGAAAGTACCATCTTGCCTGGCATGTTACCCCCATTTTTACCTGTATGTCAGATTGTTTTTGCCCTTGTGTCACTGGGATCCTGCTAGCCAGGAACCTAGTGCTCATAGTTTGTGGCCTGAATGTGTGTACCTGTGTAGTGACTAACTGTGTCACTGAGGCTCTGCTAAACAGAACCTCAGTGCTTATGCTCTCTCTGCCTTTAAAATTTGTCACTACAGGCTAGTGACCACTTTTACCAATTTCAATTGGCACACTGGAACACCCTTATAATTCCCCAGGTACCCAGGGTATTGGGGTTCCAGGAGATCCCTATGGGCTGCAGCATTTATTTTGCCACCCATAGGGAGCTCAGACAAACCTTTACACAGGACTGCCACTGCAGCCTGAGTGAAATAACGCACACGTTATTTCACAGCCATTTTCACTGCACTTAAGTAACTTATAAGTCACCTATATGCCTAATCTTCACTTGCTGAAGGTTAGGTGCAAAGTTACTAAGTGTGAGGGCACCCTTGCACTAGCAAAGGTGCCCCCACATAGTTCAGGGCCATTTCCCCAGACTGTGCGGGGACACCATTACACGTGTGCACTACATATAGGTCAATACCTATATGTAGCTTCACAATGGTAACTCCGAATAATGCCATGTAACATGTCTAAGATCACGGAATTGTCCCCCCCATTCCAAATCTGGTATTGGGGTGCCAATCCCATGCATCCCCGGGGCTCCACTATGGACCCCGGGTACTGCCAAACCAGCTCTCTGGGGTTTTCTCTGCAGCTACTACTGCAGCCAACCCACAGACAGGGTTCTGCCCTGTTGGGGTCTGGGCAGCCCAGTCCCAGGAAGGCAGAACAAAGAATTTCCTCTGAGAGAGGGTGTTACACTGTCTCGCTTTGGAAATAGGTGTTAAAGGCTGGGGAGAGGTAGTCTCTCCCAGCCTCTGGAAATGCTTTGAAGGGCACAGATGGTGCCCTCCTTGCATAAGCCAGTCTACACCGGTTTAGGGAACTCCCACAGTCCCTGCTCTGGCGCAAAACTGGACAATGGAAATGGGAGTGACCACTCCCCTGTCCATCACCACCCATGGGGTGGTGCCCAGAGCTCCTCCAGTGTGTCCCAGACCTCTGACATCTTGGATCCAGAGGTGTGAGGGCACTCTGGAGCCCTATGAGTGGCCAGTGCCAGCAGGTGACGTCAGACACCCCTCCTGATAGGTGCTTACCTGACTAGGTGGCCAATCCTCCTCTGAGGGCTGTTTAGGGTCTCTCCTGTGGGCTTTTGCTCAGATAACGACTTGCAAGAATTCACCAGAGTTCCTCTGCACCTCTCTCTTCTACTTCTGCCAAGGATCGACCGCTGACTGCTCCAGGGCCCCTGCAAAACTGCAACAAAGTAGCAAGAAGACTACCAGCGACATTGTAGCGCCTAATCCGGACGGCTATCTCAACTGTTTCCTGGTGGTGCATGCTTTGGGGGCTGTCTGCCTTCATCCTGCACTGGAAGCCACAAAGAAATCTCCCGTGGGTGGAAGGAATCTTCCCCCTGCTTCAGCTCGCACCAAACTTCAGCGTCACCGGTACACTGGGACCCCTCTCATCCTGACGAGCTTGGCCCCTGGAACACAGGTGGTGGACCCAAGTGACCCAGATTGTCCAGTGGTCCAACTGTCCAAATTTGGAGGAGGTAAATCATTCATGCACAGCCAACCCTAGGTCCCCAGCACTCTGGTCTTGCGATGCTCAGCTCCCTGAGTTGGTCTCCGGCTTCGTGGGACCCTCTTTTGCAGTGTTCAGACGACCGCTGTGTTCAGACTTCTTGAAACCATGTTCAAGTACTTCTGCGGGTGCTACCTTCTTGTGTGTGGGCTCTCTACGTTGCTGAGGGCCCCCTCTGTCTCCTCTCCTTAGTGGCGACATCCTGGTCCTTCCTGGGCCCGGGCAGCACCCTTTTTCTTCAACCGCAACTCTTGCAGCTAGCAAGGCTTGTTTGTGGTCTTTTGCCAAAGAAACAACTCTGCATCCTCCAGCACTGCGTGGGACATCTTCTGCACGAAGGAGAAGTTCCTAGCACCTTCCGTTGTTGCAGAATCTTCAGCTTCTTCCATCCAGAGGCAGCCATTTTGCACCTTCATCCGGGCTTTAGTGGGCTCCTGCCCCCCCTGGACACTTTCTCGCCTCTTGGACTTGGTCCCCTTCCTTTGCAGGTCCTCAGGTCCAGGAATCCGTCTTCAGTGCTTTGCAGTCTGTTGTGGTCTTTGCAAAATCCTCTATCACGACTCTAGTGTGTTTCTGGGGAAATAGTAGTACTTTACTTCTACTTTCCAGGGTCTTGGGGTGGGGTAGCTTGGACACCCTTTGTGTTTTCTTACACTCCCAGCGACCCTCTAAACACTACACTAGCCTAGGGGTCCATTCGTGGTTCGCATTCCACTTTCCTAGTATATGGTTTGTGTTGCCCCTAGGCCTATTGCATCCTATTATATTCTACAGTGTTTGCACTACTTTCTGACTGTTTTACTTACCTGATTTTGGTTTGTGTGTATATTTTGTGTATTTTACTTACCTCCTAAGGGAGTATATCCTCTGAGATATTTTTGGCACATTGTCAGTAAAATAAAGTACCTTTATTTTTAATAACCCTGAGTATTGTGTTTCTTAGGATCTAGTACCTATATGATACAAGTGGTATAGTAGGAGCTTTGCATGTCTCCTAGTTCAGCCTAAGCTACTCTGCTATAGCTACCTCTATCAGCCTAAGATGCTAGAACACTATTAATCTACTAATAAGGGATAATTGGACCTGGCACAAGGTGTAAGTACCATCAGGTACCCACTATAAGCCAAGCCAGCCTCCTACAGGGGTGGGGGTCAATATAAGTGAACTAAGCAGTTGCCTACATCACCGAGTTTAAGACCTTCTTAGGAGAAGCCCAGAGAGTAGAAATGGAAATACCCTGTCTAGAATTAATAATTCCAGCCAGTACACCCACCCCTGGTTCTGGTCATCGTGAGTTTTCATTCCAGTAATGGGAAAAACATGGTAGACTCAAAATTAGAAGGTCCCTTTATTTGCATGAAGTTCCTGATTCAACTGGAAAACTTGGTGATTTTACCAAACTATGTAAAACCTACGCTAGGATGGGACGGTATACCCTTTAGTGGTACCGCTCATCTGACTCGCAACAGGGCCCAAAATGGGTTGCGCAGTATAGTCTCCATTTCATACTTCAGGACCCAGAAGCCACGTTTTGGAGTTAGACACTTGCAAAAACTTGAAATAACGCTCATGAAGCAAACCAGCAAATTCCGTACCAAGTAAATGATTTGGTCATAACAGGAAGGAAAGCAGGTGTAAATTATCTGAAATGTCTACTCACCATAACTCCAGCCCAGGAGGGCACTTTTGAGAGCAGCGTGATGCTGGTTTGACCAACATAAGCAGTGCGCAGGAGGCCTCCAAAGATGATGTGTATGGCACCAACTATGATCTGTACCACCTGAAGCCAAGATCAAAAGCACTCAATTAATAAGTATAATAATATAATGTACACAGTGAGAGTGAGGTTGTTCTTTTTTCCTTCTTCCTCCTGACAATTCATTTTGTCCTTTGGCCAAACTTTCCCTCAAACTCACTGTTTACCACCGGACACCCACCCATGCTCCTGCATCTTTTAAGGTCATAGTAAACATAGAAAGGTAAAAGAGACTACCATAACCATGTGTCCTATTTAGGTCTGGATCAACTGAGAGCTTCCATCAAGAGCAATACTCTAGAAAGGTTTGGGACTGGAGTACCTCAGCTGTGGCTTTTTTGGGCCAGCTGTCTTCAGCCACTGCTCGAAACAAACATCTGGCTAGGATATTTTGAGGATATTAACATTTTATAGAAGTGATTGGCAAAGAAGTGAGTGTCTCAGCTGTTGCTGAGTTATACGATTGCTGCTGAGTGTTGCAATGGCTTGAGACTGATGAGTGCTGTGAACATTCTGGCTTTGTGCTGAGTAGTGAGTGTGTTTCAGCACACACTGGAGTCCAATGAACAGCAAACGCCAGTACCATCTGCTGCACAACTGGCTCAAGCCTCTCTCCCTTATGCAGTCAGGTAGGTGGACAACTGCTTGCCCACCTATTGAGGTGCAAGAAGCCGCCATGGCAGTGGAACCGCAGCAAGGGGCTCAGTGACGCAGTGTTCTCTTGCAATCTGAAACAAGCGGGGCACTGAGCTGCCCGCAGTTGGGATCATCTGAAGATGAAGCCAGGTGTGATAAAGCTGCCAGGGACTTAAGAGGTGGTTGATATGTAAGAGTGAGTGTCTCTCTTTGAGAAGTTCTTCTGTTTCATGGTCGCACAGTGCAAGAAAAGAATTGGATTTAGCTCAGGTTCTTTGCAGATTAGTACAGTGACCTCGAGCTGTCCAGAATCGCAAAGCACTGCCCTCAGATTGGACAGCTGCATGGCACAGAGGAGTTCCTGAAATAGCTTCTGCAAATGCTCACCAACACCAGATTATTGAACCTTTCAGTCTTCGCATAGATTTGTTTGCCTTTTGCTGTGTGACCATGAGCTCAATATTTCAACCATTGATGTATCCATCCATCCATCAATCGACCCACCCTCACACTCATACAGTATTTATCAAAGCACTTGACATGCACTCACTCATCCATCCATGGACTAGCTCTTCCATCCAACCCTCGGCTCATTCTTATAAACACTCACTTACAGATGAAAACAACCACACACGCAACCTCGCAATTCTTGAAGAACCAATTTCACCCATGACATAGCTAAACCTATTGACTCTTCCAGCGCCTGCCTGCACCCCCCTCCATCGATTCCCCATTTTCAGACATCTGCGATTCCATATCATTACTCACATTTCAGGAACTGTAAGAATTTTTTTCCTTAATTTGTACATTCAATCCAAGTTCCTGTGAAAATTTCAGACAGACTGAACAATACATTGTTTTAACGAATAAGACAGAGTGCACGCAAGTTCCTGGGCTTCTTTTTTCCTCTGGATTTTGTACAGTGCTAATTTCCAACTCTCTCCAAATCGTCACAATCTTCAGTTGTTCATGTTGTTGTGCAGCCATTTGAGTTATAGCACCATGCACGTTATATTAGCACACTAGGCCTGCAGCGGTGCACTTTAACCTAGATATATTTTATTCAGCTTTGTTTATTATTTTTACAATAGCCACTTTTGCGGTCTTGTTTTACTTTTCTCTGTCTAGCTGTTCTTTGCCTAGCCCAGCACTGCGTTCTTAAAAAAGACATTTCTTTCACTCTGTGCTTCTCTCAAGGCTGCAGTAAGATAGGTTGCCGGTAAACATGGTAACGCTTTGTCTCTGGTATTCATAGAAACATACACATCCTTACGTAGGGACATTTTTTCAGAACATCAGCTGTTTTATTATAAAAACACTTCACTGTCCCATACACGTTAGAGGGAGATTCCAGCCAGAGAACCACAAATGTATGCTGATTGCTGAACGCTTCGCTACAGCTGCTTATGCAGACTTCAGGCCTATGCTCCGGTATGAGGGACGATGCCTTCCCAGGGGAACCTGAAGGGCAGAACTAGAGCTTAACATGCTGTGCTGTAATATAGCCTAGGTAGGAATTATTTTAAGGACTCTAGTGACAATATGGTAGCGTTATTTTTATGCTTCACTCTACTTGTCTCAATTTTAATCCTGTCAAGCTTCATCGCCCTGGTTATTGCAGTATATGCTTTATTGTCTAAGATGCAGTTGCTTCATTAAAACCTTAATGAAACATATACTGCCTCTGTTTGTCCTTATATATGTGAGACTAATATAACTGAGAGAAATGGGTGTGATCTGAGTGACCACGATTTCCCTAAGGAGTCAATTGTGTCCTGCGCTCGGCTCCCCAATCATCCCTGCTCTTGGGTGGAGATGAGGCACTTCTAGTTAGCCGGAGCAAAACCCAAATTAGGCCAACAGGTGTCACCTGTATTGGGTTAGACTCAGTCCCCCACACCGCAGGGGATTCTGCCACTCAAATCCAGTAGTCTCATTAGAATAATGAGAGCCTACGCGACAATGTGTTTGCAAATAGTGTATTTATTCCTTTGCGTGATAAAATATTTTTGCATGAGTTTTTAGATAACTAAATGACCATGAGGATTACGTACACAATATATCAAATAAATTCCCATTACGAAACAGTACACTGCTTTAGGCAGTCACAAACCACAAAGGCTAAAAGGTATTTAGTTTTAAGTACATCTCACGATGAAGCTCATAACTTTTCACTGCTTTGCTGGTGAAATAAATTTTGAAAATGCCCATTCGATACTTGGCCTCTTTCAAAGCGATGGTGGATGAGATATTACAATATCGATACCAAATCTACCATTCCAAGCGTAGAGAAAAACGCATGGGAAGTTGAGCGGAAGAGGTCGCCGAACATGTGATGGTGGTGCAGTCTAATTCAAAATGACTCAGTCCTGGTCACAGTCATTCCTTACCCAGTGTATATTCTCTCTTCCCGCCCGTCCTTCGAGGTATTACAATGTGATGGTTGGCAAATATGAGCATAGTTTGGGGATTACTACTAGTACTAAATCCTCCAAGTGTGAAGGCAGTAAGATAATTCATGAGTTATGTACTCGCTGATGAGATCTATGCGGAACCATTAGATCTGACTGCCATCAGGGCTACACTCACCCATCATCCCTGTTATGTTGATACCATAAGAACCACTGACTGACAACAGCGGCACGACATTTAGCAGTATTATTAGAAAAAGATGTGCCTCCAGGAGCTTAAACTTTCATGTTCAATGATGTCTCAGCCAGTTTCAATACAGTTGAATCCTTTTACAGTACGTGATACGTTGGCATATTGACACTTGTGTCCCATCAATGTTGTTATACGGTGCATGTGCAGATATTGCTATCAATACGCTATGTTGTTATGTTAGATTGATTTGCATGGTGCAGCTTACCACCGGTATCTAGGATGTGGAGCAGGAATGTAGGCAGGGTGGAGCTCCTAGTTGAACAGCCAGATCTTCAGTTTCTTGCGGAAGATGAGTAGTGAAGGAGCTGTCTTGATATGTTGGCGAAGTTCATTCCATTTTTTTGTGGCTGTGAAGAAGTGCCCTCCTGACTTGCTTCTGTGGATGCAAGAGACCAGTGCGAGGGTGGGAGAGGTGGAGCCTCTGTCAGGATGGATGGTAGAGCGGAATTCAGTCATTAAGGTATACTGGTCCGATGCTGTGGAGGGCCTTGTAGGCATGGATGAGTAGTTTGAATTGGCAATGTTCTGGGATGGATAGCCAGTGTAGTTCAGAGAGGTAGGGAGTGATATGAGCTCTCCTGAGAATGTCTAGGATGAATCTTGCAGCAGTGTTTTGGATGGTTTGCAGTTTTTTCGTTTGCCTTTACCAGCAAGTAATTTTCTGGACCTTCTGATCAAAAATGACAATAATCAACTCATTGTTTCACTCTTCCGCAAACCAACAGAACGCAGCACTCTACTACAGTACAATTGTTTTCACCCCAGGGCACTGAAAGATGGATTGCCATTTGGCCAATTCCTCCATTCGACCTGTTTTCGTTTTTTTATTTCCACTAAGTAATTATTTACCCCTTATTTTGGGAAGCAGCTCAGATCACCTTCCGGATGGCTCTGTGGCAATTCCATTACCTATTAAGGCTGAGGTACTAGCTTCGATTCTCCATTCAACCTATTTTTTTTCCCTTCTTTATTTCCGCTCAGTATTTAATTCTAATAGATTAAATTCACCTCACTTATACGTCTGTTCCAATTCACATTCAACTTTCTCATAACTATTTTTTATATGACCTATTCCAAACAAGCCCAAAGTATAATATCTTTCTCTTCAACTTATACACAGCTGTTTCTCATTGCCTTTTGCCCTGGGGCGCGCTCCAAAGCCACACTTGTCTCCAGAGGCTATTTATAGAAGGAGAGTCAGGTCTGACTTTCCCTTGTATACAGACTCCAGGTTTAAAAAAAAACAGCGTTCCCCACTGTGGGAAGATGCTGCCAACCTACCCAGCTCTTATAATAAAGGTAAAAAAGATCCTTTTGTCCCTTCAAGCTGTCATTCATTTATCTTCCACAGGCTCATGAATGCTTTTCTTTTTTAGGTGACAAAAGCACTATTCTGGGTCAGACAGTGGTGAGTTATGCCTTAAGATAACTTGCTCCCACAAATAATAATTTTAATATAAGCTTATAAACTGAATTGAGCCCCCTTTTTTCCAGATACCAATATTTGACATCCAGCTGAGGCTTTAATAATTGCAACCTTTTACCAGTACGTATATTATTTTAAATATGGCCCTTTTTGTTTCTATACATCATAGCACACTCCTTACTGATGGTCTTTTCCTAGACAGTTCCCCAGGTCATTTTTTGTCCTAATGAGACCCTATAATCCGTAGTAACAAAAAGGTTGGTCTCAAGGTCGGGATTAATAGATCTGTTTTCTACAAAGAGAAGTGTTAAATACTTTCTTTGGGGAATAATTTATTTACCAAATGTATTCATAAATAGCCGAGCAGGAAGGAGAATGACGGAATGACGCTATTAAATCAAAACATAGCACCCGGTATTACATTTAAACAACATCCACTATTATAAAAAAAAATGAAAAACCAAATCATAAAAATGAAAAGAATGCATCATCTGAAGATTGTCCCAACAAAATCTCCTCCATAAGAGGTGGTGGTACGTAAAACACTTATAGTCGTAATCCACTCAAAAGAGATGGTTGTGGAAAACTGTATTCACAAGTGCTGGACCCTAAACAATTCCTTCTTGGGGTTCCTTGCACTGTGCGATGTTGCTCTGGGAGGCCAAATACACCTTCTACACAACCTCGCCACAATCCACAAGGTGTTAACGCGTTTCGGCCCCCTCAATTCTGGGCCTCATCAGGACTACAAAGGGACAACATTGCCTTGGCTGTTCTAAAGTCTGGTGGCAGTCAAAGGGGAACCACGTCCGGGGGAAACTGTGAGGGTTGAAAAGTGCAGAGTCCTTAAATCGAAGCGCGCTTCTGATTTGCGCAGAGCGTTTACCCGGTGTTCATGAGAATCCTCTCAATCTTCCGAAAAGGCATAGGGGAGACTCGCACGGCTGACTGCCCCAGGGAAATGCGTTGCTCTATAATCCAGCATAAGTGTTGAAACGCTATTGACATGTTAATTCAAAACATAGTTGAAGAGGTCTTGTCTGATTATCAATCAGTCAATGGATTGACAAGCATACTTCATAACTTAATAAGAGGCTGTCTTTGTGAGATACAACAAAGATCACAGAACTATAAGTGATTTCCTTATTGCTTTATGGCGTGGTGTCTCTTTTATCACTTGGGGATCACTTGTTTCAACTATCACTCTTTGTTTATTTTCCTGAAGTATGATTATAAAAATGATTCACCATTATATGCTGATACAGCTTCCAAAGCATTAAAAACACCTTTTTCACATATGTGTTGATACTGGATTCAGTGGAGTTTTGTTGAAAGATTCTAGACAGATGATTTTCATCTTCATTTAAGATTTTTTTGTATGAGTTAACCAGTAGCAAGATTTTTCTGCTATAATATTTAAATTGATTGAAAATGTGTTTCACGTGGATATGTGTTTTGTGATAGTTATACACAGGTTCACATGGACATTCCGGATTGCTTTTGTATTTGTTTAGTGTGCATTTCAGTTAAGGCAACACCTTAATGCCAATAAATTTCAATACCAAACCCTAATGGCTTTGCCAATACTTGTTGGTATAGTTACCTCTGTACCAGGCCTGACTATTACTCTGGCACAGTTTTCACTGAACTGCAAGTCTCAAATTAAGCAGTTATGCAGCTGGAGGTGCAGACTGTAAAAAACAGTTTCACTGATGATTTTCCTTTAGCCCCTTTCTATAAATCCTGCACTTCCTTTATATTGAGATTGTCTTGCTGAACTAATGCTGACTAGTGCTAACCAGGTACAGACGCAACGCTTTTTAGACTCTCAGGGGGGGTAGCAGGAATTGGGCTTGGAAATGTAAGGACTGGGACGAAAGCAGCAAGTGTTAAGTCCTAGCTGTTTAAAAACAAATGTAAATAAATAAAATAAGTAGTTAGTTCAGGCCATCTGGCCCATAACACATAGGATTCAAGCACATTTCTAACAGTTTAATGGATATAAACACACACTCAACATTTAGGCCTGATTCACTGTCCCTCTTACTCTTTGAGGAACCTATTTCAACAAGGACACTAGCTTTAACGTCAGAGCTCACCAGAAAGCTAATTGTTCCCTCTGCAAAAATCTCTACATGTAATGTTCTGAAGACACACATTTCTGGGTAAGGAACCCTCTCCTTAGACTGAAGGTCCATCCAAAAGGAGCCTCTGTCTCAAATCCATGCACACTTGATTGAGCCAGGACTTACATCCAGAGGCAGTAGCTCCTCCCATTTCCAGAATATATAGATGGTTCAGAATCAGGCCCCATACTACATTTCAGGCTATATTGAGGCCTCAGAGATGGAACCCATACTCAGAGTCCAAGCCTCCATCGGTTCAAGGGTATATCAAGGCCTCAGACTCCGTACCCTCACCCTTGCCCACAGCCCAGGGCTCCACAAGTTATAGGGAACACAAACAGTGCAGAGGCATATCTTACCCCCATGGCGAACACTGCACTCTGCTGTGAGTTCTGCTGCATGTTAGACTTTGGGCTCTGAGGCGGCACATGCTGCTGTTGGCCAAACGTGCTAGGCTTTTCAGGAATCAAGTTCAGCGTAGACTCCATCCCGCTCTTCTGTGGGGTTCCCGGTGAGGCCATGTTCTCCAACCTACAGATGTACAAGATGCACATGTTAGGTTCTGTGCCTCAAAGTTAGGAATATCTTATATACTTCAGAAGTACAAAAAAAATCTTGATATTCAAAAACTTTCAGAGATCTTGTGGGTCACTGAGCACTGATAAAATCTTCTTAGTAGGAAACCTAACTATTCACAGCATGCGGTGGATACTCCCCTCCTTGACAAAGTAATCTGTAGTTCAATGTTCACTGGACACTTTAGAATGATATCTAAAGTAAACTGTGCTTTCCAACTTAGACTACCCATCCCCTAATCAAGCTACCCACAGCCTCACTCGTGTAGGCTCATTTAGTAAGCATTACTCATCTAATAAGTTAATTTATTTGATTTGGTGCTTCTTAACTCTTAAAGGGTGAGAAAGCACAATAAAGGAAGTGGAAAAAGTACGGAGCGAGGACCAATTCTGAAACTGCAACTTACAGCAAGAAGTCATATAATGTACAAAACAAAGAGTAATCAAAGGAAAGGGTACTATAAATATGAAAGTGGGAAATAAGTTTGGAAAAAGAAACAATTTGTGTTAAGCAGGTTATACAAGGCTCATGTTATATACCATGACAGCAGTCTAAGCACTGTGTAAGAAGCATTAGAAAACCCTGCAATTGTCATTCAGCAGCTATCACATAAGATCTCAAAGTGTGTAGTCCAAGTGGTAAAGTAGTATAAAGACCCATTCCTTTCTACTCTCTAAAGGTCCTTGAGTGAGCAAATCGTCTACCATCAAAGGAACTTTCTCTAAAATATCTCCTAAAACATGGAATACTTTTCTTTACGATAGCAGGTTTGCTCAATCCTTGCATGCTTTCAAAACCAGCTTAAAACACACCTCGTATGACTAAATAACTTGCTCAAGCCATTATTATTTATTAAATGTGTACCAGCAATTACAAGACATCAATTCCAGTTTACTCAATATCCAATTTCCACCACTTTGGCTAAAATGTGACTAAGCTACGATAAGCCTTGATGTGTTGCATGTGAAACTAAATTCAAGATTTAGCTAGTGTAGTGATTAAAGTTCCACAAATGTCCTGCTATGTGTAAATAGCTTTGGGAGGAGTGATAACATAACATTTATATCGTAACATATGGAAAAGTATTATCCCTCTATAAACAGTTGTTTTCTTATCACAGGCACTTTTCTATGTTAGAATACATTACGTTAATTGCCTGGAATTACAGACGACTAGCGATGCACAGAGAGACTCACTTACCTGACATATTCAGCCAGACCTCACTCATCCCTACTAGGGTGACTACCCAACTTCATGTCTTAGGCACACAATTTACTTTTTGGGGCATTTGCGTTTATGTTGATGGTTTGTAAGTGAAAGTTTCAGGCATGGAAACTGTGTTCGTTATGACATGGAGTGAGGTAACCACTCTCAAACCCACTCGTGTAAAATTCCTGTTTCTTCATCTGGTGGTCACTGAGTGCCTTTCTGCCGAGGCATCCAACTTGGGCTATAGTAGTTTCCTAACTCCACCAGAAGGGTGGCTCAGTAAGGCAGCATACCTCTGATCAGTCTTTGCAAAAATAACTGTAAAAGTCTGCTGCGCTTACCCAACCAGGATCCTGGTTCTTCACACAAGAGACAGCAACAGGAGAAGCATATCACTATCTCCTGAAACCACAGACAGCAACAGGCCATCAGCCCACACACAAAAGCCCTGGATGGATCAGGGGTGTGGAATTCCTATAGACTGATGCCCAGGACATATTGCTTGGGGTCAAGAACAACAGGTTTTCATGTTTAATGTGAGACAAGTAGGCCTAACCCCCTGCAGCACAAGCCAGTTGGCTGCCAGTTTACAGGGAAGGGAACTGTCTGCAGTTGAGGTAATATTTGTGTCCATATGCTAATGCTGGTTGAACTTGTATCTATGGTTCATTAATGCAAAGCCTTTATTATTAGGGTGAAAGCTCTAAATAAACACTGTAAGGTCACATTGCACTACTGACAGTAGTTTCAGTGAAAGAAAAAAAAGTGTACACACATTTGAAAAGTTTAACAATATGAGGCTACATATAATGCTCCCAGAATGCTCTCTGATTAGATGCAAACGTCTGCAGAAGCTTGTAAGCAAGATTGACAATTCTTTGCTTTCAAAATAAAATGTTCAGAAAAAAATGCAAGTAGAAAAAAAAAACGATTTGATAAATTACTGTGAAATTTTAGGTGCTATTTCTTTGAAGCATCATTTAGTAAAATGTGTTGATGCATGCTAGTATTTCCAAAAAACTACTCATAATAGATCGGTGTAACCATTTTCAACAAGATTATGGGAAACATGAAATTAAACAAGCACTAGCAAAGCCAACCTATCCGACATTGGTTGTCAGTCTTTTGGTTTTGTTAATGAGCATTTCGTTTTGACATGGCTTTTGTAGCATTTTATTGTATTGGGAGCTGCCAGGTCCTCACCATTGTAACAAACATTGACAAAAAGCAAAAAAGGTTTTTGGGTTTCAAAAAGCACACATTGCCACTGTAGTTCCTGGCACTGAACAAAACTACTTTGTGTGCCAATATGATCCTTGTGGAAGAGCAGACTGCTATCACTCACAGTAAAGCCAGTGGACAGATAGAGAAATAGAATTTTAATTAAAATATTGAGCGTTTACAAGTCCACTTTCCCTCCAGCCACTTTTTTCCCCAACCATGGAAGAACTTGTACTTCAGCCCTTATCAGGATTAAATTTTCAACCTTTCACAGTATGGGAAAAGATTAGATAAGAGCTGGTGAAAATCCTTAAAAGATGCAAGTTAGTAGGTTTGCACAGACTCAAAGGCATTTCAGCCCTGGAACTATTACTTACTAATTCCCCCAGCAATAGTGTGTAGATCTGTGGAAAGGTGGCTAAATAAGGACATTTCTATAGTAGGGCTTGAAATTTCTAGTATTCAAGCCCTTCTACAGTATTAGCCCTGGCATTATCAGAGAGGCTAGTATCAAGAGCTCTTACATAATGAGCGTGCTGCCATAACTTGCTGCCACATTACATGGCACTAAAGGGACAAGTAGTTTTTTTACAGGACAAGTAGAATTAGGAAGCAACCTGCCCAATGGACAAGTAGATATTTTATTAAATTCCACCCCCATTATGGATTGATGCTGATTACATTTAAAAGGCACAAAGATTACAAGAAAGATACATGTGAATGAAATTTTGCAAATGATGTTCAACGAAAAGTACCATACAATAAAAGAGGTATATAATTCCCAACTTAACCAAAAGATGTATCCAGAGACACGAAACGCCATTTTTCTATCTTTTCCCAATTGAGAATTACACTTAAAAGATGTTTTACAGTAAGACAAATGTTAGCCTATGGGAGAGATAGTCCTTACAATAGTGAAAAGCTAATTCATGAGTTTTTCACTATCTGAACATGTTACACTTACAAAATACATGTCCAACTTTTTAAATACACAGCACCCCGCCCTTGGGGGTACCTAGGGCCTAACTTAGGGGAAACGTACATGTAATAAAAAGAAAGGTTTGGACATGGCAAGTGGGTACACTTGCCAAGTCAAAATGGCAGTTCAAATTGCCCCCACAGACTCTGTAACGGCAGGCCTGAGACTTGTTTGAAAGGCTGCTGTAGTGCGTAGCACAACCAGTGCTGCAGGCCCACTAGTAGCATCTGACTTACAGGCCCTGGGCACACATAATGCACTTTACTAGGGACTTACCAGTAAATCAAATATGCCAATCATGGTGAAGTCAATGTTACCATGTTTTAGACACAGAGCACATGTACTTTAGCGCTGGTTAGCAATGAAAAAGTGCACGTTTTCCTAAAGCCAGCAAAAACGAAGTTCAGGACACAGTCAAACAAGAAGTCAAAAAGCAAAAAGTAAGAGAAAACCATGCCAACCCCCAACTCCTATTCAATGGGAACCTGAGCCACCATATATTGGCTCTCTGGGTTGTTTACAGCAACAACTTGGTGGACCACAATAGAGATTACCTGCTCTGATGACACCAGATGACACTGGACGGTTGTCATATTTGCTCCTGCATCTCTTAGAGCCTCCACCCTGTCCATTAACGGTATCTCACTGCCTATATTTCTTAGAAGTGTCAGGCATGAGTTTTCTCTGGACAATTTCACTGTCACCCAGGGACACTACGGTAATCTCAGCTGTCTCCTCATCACTAGGAGTGTAGGCAATTTCGACATGCTTTAGGGGTTGGCACATATACACTGGAGCCTGGTTAGCTGTGCCCCAGTGTGCAGAGTTAAAGAAACAGCAGCATCAGTCCAGAAGAAACAGAGGTGACCATAATATAAAAGGCACTGTCCTACAGACAGCTTCTGCAGAGCAACAGCATTGTCCACTGTTTATTTAAAAACATTGTAATGTATGATAAAACATGAATGGTAAAACAAAACCTGCACATTCACACTGCACGAAGGGCCCTTTGTTAGCAGCCTAATGCTGGTGAAGCTGAAACAATGCTGAACTTAGCCATTGCTAGTCATTTAGCAGTCTAGGTGTAAAAGCAAACCCTGAACATTCTACACAGAATCAGGGCCACGTGTTCACTCAACACTGCAGAAGTGGCTTCAAAAGTGTCTAAGCATAACCATTTTGTGTTGTGCACACTACTATACTGACAAAAGATAAACATTTGAATTGCAATCGAGGACCACTGTTAGCTGTGCCTTGCTGGTACAACAATCTCTTATTTCTATCACCAGAAATTTATTTTTAAGTTCAACATGTTTTATGTGGAGCCCTGTTTTGTAATTACATAATTAAACACTGTTCTCTTATTCTTAGCACAACCAAAGAATTATGCCTCGATTTTATTTACTGTTTTCATTAAACATGTTTGAAAATTAAAGCATTGTTGTCATGCGAATTGCACCAAAGTAAGCATGCAATTAAAAAAATTCATAATGAGTAACTTGTGCAATATGTTCCTATCCTGCCATTGGGAGGATAGGAGGCCGGTGCCATTTATGGTGCCACTGAAAACAATTGATGGTAATACATAAGACCAAATCACATTGGCACCTGTCTTGGGTGACGGGCAGAGATAGATAGATAGATAGATAGATAGATAGATAGATAGATAGATAGATAGATAGATAGATAGATAGATAGATAGATAGAGGCACCCAGATATCAGGGGAGAGATGGATCACATGGAATGAGACAGAGGAGAGAAAAACACGTATACAGATAGAAATGCAGGAAGAGATGGCTCATGTTGAGGAGCAGAGTGGAGATGGAGAGAGAAAGAGTACCCAGAGAGGCAGGGAAAAATTAAGATGATGCATGCTTTCAAAAGAAACAGGGAAAATCCTGAAGCAAAGTACCTGAAAGAAAAAAAATACTATGCAACCCTCTGAAACCGAAATTTCACCCTAGCAATATTTTACTTTGTCGAAGAGACAACTAGTGAATAAACACAGCATCAGCCATCACATGCTTGTGGCTGAAAAGAGAGATACAGGCAGACTATGGAAGTGACAGAAGACAACAAACTACTACTATGGGAAGGTCTCCCAAAATCACCCCTTCACATGGCCGAAAGGTGGACAGAAGAGCTGCGCACTACACTGAGAAGAACCAGACGCGGGAGAGGTGGCAGCAAAACACCTACCCATACCTGTGCCACCCTCAGAGACTCCTCTGGGAAAACCACACTGCAATACCTAGAAACCTTTGGCAACACCAGCAAATCAATAAGTCAGTAATAAGTCATGGGAATCAAGTTTTAGTGTATTAAACTGAGAGAGGATGGCCGAGTGGAAAAAGACAGAGCTAAAACAGGTGGAGAGGTATAGAAAGGAGACAAGACTGTAACAAACCGGACTCTGGAGGGGGTCTGCTCCTAGTAAGAACTTCCAGGATCCCAATTCTCAATGCCCACCAGCCAGCTTCCTCCTCTGTGCCGATGAATCGCTCCTGCCTGCAAACTCAGCCTCCACCAGACCTGCCGCAGCTTCACAGGGAGAGGAATGTAACCCAAGCTGCCTTTGATAAACAAAATCACACAAAACCTGCATCTCAAGACAAAATGAGACCTAACCGGCCTGCTGGTTACAACACAAAACATGTGATATGTCAGGTCGGCATACTTTCTATTGTCTCTTGGGAAGAGAGGTCCCACCTACACAAACATAACCTACGAAATATTTCCACAGATTCTCAGGCCTTTAGAAAAACTTCTGCACAGGCATGAACACTTCTTTAAACAAAGATTTAAGAAACAAGAAAACATCCAGCCTTAGATCTAAGTAAACCAAGAATATTAAGTTACTGAGTACAAGGGAGCGAGACAACACATAAATGTAAAATTCAGGTGAATAACATTCTATCGAGATTTCAAATAAGAAACAATTTACAGCTAATCGAACTATTAACTACATTGAAAGAACCCCTAACATAAAAGAAATCACAAGGAAACTCTGTACTGTGCGATATTGGAGGCCACTTAAATATGAACAAACTGCTCCAAAAGATATATAGCTATTTAAGGTTTATTTTATTCAGCAGGTGATGAGTGGAAGGAACCTTTGCATTCAGGTCTTCTTGTAATGCTGTCCAAATGGGGTCCAGAGGTGGCACGTGAAAAACAAATTTGAAGGCTTTTCACTTCCAGGACATGTATCACATCAAATGCACATGACCTACTTTTTAAATACCATGCACCCAGCCCTATGGGCATTTAGGGCCATCTTAGAGGTGACTTATAAGTATTAAAAAGGATGGTTTAGACCTAGAAAAAGTTTTATTCTGGCAGGTTGACTAGCATTTTTATAAATGCCTAAACAGACTGCAAGGACAGGCCTGCAGACAAGCTTTGCATGGTCACCTTAGTGCTGGCAAGATATATGCTGCAGTCCACAAGTGACATTTAACTTAGAGGCCCTGGATGAAGTTTGGTGCCATACACTAGGTGTAGGAAAGTACTCTCTTTTTGGCATGTTACCCCCAGTTTCTGCCTGATGTCAGTGTGTTTTTTACTGTGTCACTGGGATCCTGCTAGTCAGGACCTCAGTGGTTATGGTTTATGGCCTGCTTGTCAGTGTGTTTCACTGCTTTCTAAATTGTCACTGGAGTCCTGCTAATCAGGACCCCAGTGCTCATGCTCTCTCTGTTTCTAAATGTGTCACTACATACCGGTAACTCAGTATTTCACTCCAAATTGGCATATTGGTCCCTCTTTATAAGTCTTTATAAGTCCCTAGTATAATGTACCCAGGTACCCAGGGCATTGGGGTTCCAGAGGATCCATATGGGCTGCAGCATTTCTTTTGCCACCCATAGGGAGCCCATGCAAAGGCTTCTACAGAACTGCCATTGTAGCCTGTGTGAAATAGTACATGCACTATTTCACAGCCATTGTCACTGCACCAGGTCACTTACAAGCCACCAAAATATCAGGTCTTCCAACCCTGAAGGCTGGGTGCAAAGTACCTGTGTGTGAGGGCGCCCCTGCACTAGCAGGAGGTGCCCCCAGGTCATCCAGGCCCATTTTCCCAGACTTCGTGAGTGCGGGGACGCCATTTGAAGTGTGCACTGGACATAGGTCAATACCTATGTACAGCTTCACAATGGTAACTCCGAATATGGCCAAGTAAGGTGTCTAGCAACTGGGAATTGTACCCCAATACTGATTCCAGTATTGGTTGCACAATCCCATGCACTCTGGGGGCTCCACGGTGGACTCCCAGTACTGCCATGCCAGCCTTCTGAGGTTTTCCAGGCAGCCTCAGCTGCTGCCACCTCACAGACAGGCTTGTGCCCTCCTGGGGCCTGAACAGCTCCACCAAAGTGACCACTCCCCTGTCCATCACCACCCCATGGGTAGTATGCAGATCTCCTTCAGATGGTCCTTGGGTTTTGCCATCTTGGATTCCAAGGTGGTGGGGCACTCTGTGAGCATCTGAGTGGCCAGTGCCAGCAGGTGACGTCAGAGAACCCCCTTAATAGGTGCTTACCTGGTTAGGTGACCAATCCCCCTCTCAGGGCTATTTAGGGTCTCTCCTCTGGGTGTTTCTTTAGATTTGGATTGCAGGAATACAGCAGCAATCCTCTGTATCCTTTACTTCATCTTCTACTGAAGGCTGAACCGCTGAATGCTCCAGGAACTCTACAAAGCTGCAACAAGGAAGCAAAGAATTGTAATTTCAGCTCCTCCCAGCAACTGCAACAGTTTCCAGGCTGTGCATCCTCCAAGAACTGCCTGTCTTCAACTTGCACCAGAAGAACCAAAGGACTCTCCTGTGGAGTGACAGAGTCACTTCCCTGCTTCAGCAGGCACCTCTCTGCAGTGACGACCGATGGCTTGAGCCCCCTCTCCAGACGACAGGCATGAATCCAGCAACGCGATTGTTGGACTAAAGCGACTCTGACAGTCTTAACGTCCAGCTGTCCAACTTTGGTGGAGGTAAGAGCTTGCCTCCCCACGCAACCCAGTACCCCTGTGCACCACATGACTTGCAGTTGCCAAGGCTTGTGTGCGATCTTCCAAGAAGTTCTTCGTGCACAGCCCCGCTTAGGCCCCCAGCACTCCATCCTGCGACGCACAGCTTCCTGAGTGGTTCTCCAGCAGCGTGGGAATCCTTTGTGTCGTGCTGAGTGGGCCTCCATTTGCACCTTCCTTGTCCCCATGCTGTGGGATTCCTGTGCACGCTGCCTGGTATTCTGAGGGCTCTCTGAGTTGCTGAGAGTCCCTTCTGTCTCCCCCTTTTGGGTAGAGGCCACCAGGTCCCTCCTGGTCCCTGACATTTTCCGGTAACCGCAGGCTTTGCGTGTGCCAAGGCTTGTTGGCGGAATCCAGCGACACAAACGAGACTGCATTCATAAATCCGGCGTGGGACATCTTCTGAACCAACCAGGAACCTGCATCTGTCTTCTTTGGTGCAATACTGACCTTGTCTTCTCACCAGTGGTTCTACTTTTGCACCTTCATCCGGGTTAGCAGGGGCTCCTGTACTAACTGGATTATTCAGTGCTTCTTGGACTTGGTCCCCTTCTTCCACAGGTCTTCAGGGCCAGGAATCCACTGCTGGTGTCTTGCAGTCTCTTCTTGTTCTTGCATTATCTTCTATCACGACTTCTAGTGTTTTTTAGGAAACTTGCAGTGTTTTAGTCCTGCTTTCTTGGGCTCTGGGTGGGGTATTTTACTTACCTTTGGTGTTTTCCTACACTCCCAGCGCCTCTCTACACACTACACTTGCCTAGGCGGGAAACCGACTTTCGCATTCCACTATTTTAGTATATGGTTTGTGTTCCCCCTAGGCCCATTGCAACCTATTGTGATTTTTTGCTATTTGCACTGTTTTCTTACTGTGTACTTACCTGTTTTTGGTTACTAGTGTATATATTGTGTAATTTACTTACCTCCTAAGGGGGTATAGTCTCCAAAGTATTTTTGGCATTGTGTCACTAAAATAAAGTACCTTTATTTTTGTAACACTGAGTATTTACTTTCATGTGTGTGAGTACTGTGTGACTACGGTGGTATTGCATGAGCCTGGCTTCTAGACACTGCCTACATTTCACTAATAAGGGATAACTGGACCTGGTATAAGGTGTAAGTACCTTCAGTACCCACTACAAACCATGCCAGCCTCCTACATTTTAGGGACTTATATGTAAATTCAAAATGCCTGTCAGGAGTGTAGCCAATTTGACACGCTTTAGGGGTCACAACATATACTCTCGGGCCTGGGTAGCAGTGCCCTAGTGTGCAGAGTCAAAAAAACAGCAGCATCAGTCCAGAAGAAATAGGGAGGACCATAGTATAAAAGGCATTTTCCTACAAGAAGCTTCTGCAGAGCGTCAGCATTGTCCACTGTTTAATTAGAAACATTTTCATGAATGGGAAAACAAATCCTACACATTCAATCTGCACGAAGAGCCCATTGTTAGCAGCCTATAGCAGGAGAAGCTTGAAACAACGCTGAGCTTAGTCATAGCTACTCATTTAGTAGTAAACATGCAAAAGTAAACCCTGAACATTTTACATAAAATCAGGGGCAATACTCAACACAGCAGAAGTAGCTTCAAAAGTGTCTGAGTGTAACTACTCTTGTGTTGTGCAAACTGTTATGCTGACAAAAGCTAAACTTTCTAACTGCAATCAGGTACCACTGTTAGCTCTGATACCTACCGCCAGAATGTGATTAAGTAAGCCCTGTTTTGTAACTACATAATTAAATACTTTTCTCTTATTCTTAGTACAACCATAGAATTTAAGCCTCTATTTTATTCACAGTTTTCAATAAGCATTTACATGCTTGAAAATGAAAGCACTGTTGTCATGGTAATTGCACCAAACTAGGCATGCAATAGAAAAAATGCATAAGGAAAAATATGTGAAATATACTGCCATTTGGAGGAGGGAGCGCCTGGTGACATTTGCAATGCCACTGAAACCGACTGATGGGGATACATGGGACCATATCACATTGGTACCTGTTTTGTCAGACAGACACACACACACAGTAGATAGATAGATAGATAGATAGATAGATAGATAGATAGATAGATAGATAGATAGATAGATAGATAGATAGATAACAAAGAATGAGGCAGTGGAAAACAAAACGGACATACAGACACAAAAGGAGAAAGAGGGAAGAGCGGGGTGGAGAGAGTAGGAGCACCCAAGAAAGGCAGGAAAAAGACATGTATACTTCCAAAAGAAATAGGGAAAAGTCTGAAACAAAGTACGTGAATGAAAACAAATAATATCTAACCTGCTGCAACAGACATTTCATCCCAGCAAACTTTTTCTGTATGTAAGACACAACTGGTGACGAAAGAAAGCATCAGCAACCACATGCCTAAGGCTAAAAAGGAAGCCACAGGCAGACCCTGGAAGAAACACAAGAAAACATACTAATTCTATGCGCAGTTCTCCCTAAAATCACCACATCCACATGGCCGAAGGATGGACAGAAGAGCTGCACCCTACACTGAGAAGAACCAGACGCAGGAGAGGTACTAGCAGAACACCTGCCCATACCTGTGCCACTCTCAGAGACTCCTCTGGGAAATCACACTGTAATACCTAGGAATCTACCAAGCTTTGGGAACACCTCAATGCTTAATTTGTGAATAAAAAGGTGCCGGTGCCCAAAGCCCTCCTCTTAAACATGTGGCTGCTGCAATTAAATGTGCGAACACAGAATATAGAGGCGGCGTAATCCTGAAGCCATCTCGTGCCTCTTTAATCCATTTACAGCCACTCCATGCCCCTTCAACTCACTCTTGCAGCTTTCTGCTTTCTACCTTTGTGATGGTTTTTCGTTTTTCTCTTCCTCCGTCTTGCCCCGTATGTGTCTTTTGTATGCAGCAAATGCTTGGGGCAGAAGAATAAGCGCCGGCCCTCAAAACAACAAGCACAAATTAAGCACTGGAACACCTGCAAATCAATGTCAGTAACAAGTCACGGGAATCAAGTTTTACTGAATTGAACTGAGAGAGGGCGGCCGAGTGGCAAAAGAGAAAGCTAGAACAGGTGGAGAGGCAGAGAGAGGAGAAGAGGCTGAAACGGACGGACTGCGGAGGGGGTCTTTGTAAGAACTCCCTGGATCCCACCTCTCAATGCCCACCGGCCTCTGTGCCGATGCCTGGCTCCCGCCTCCACCAGCCCTGCTGCAGCTGCACAGGGAGAGGAATGTCAAAATCCCACAAAACCTGCCTCTCAAGACAAAAAGAGAACCGACCGGTCTGCTGGTCACAACACACAACATGTGATGCGGCCGGGCGCATACTTTCTACTCTCTCTTGGGAGGAGGGGTCCCGCCTGCGCAAACATAACGCACCGGATGCTCCCCAGGCCTCGGAGAAACACTTCTGCGCGGTCCTGAACACTTCCTTACACAAAGATTCAGGAACAAGAAAGCATTCAGCCTCAGATCTAAGAAAACCAAGAATATTAAGGTCTTGAGTACAAGGGAGCGAAACTCATAAATGCAATATACTTAGACAAATGCATAATATTCTATGAGATTTCAAATAAGAAACTAGGTGCGTCAAATTGGGACTATTAACTCCACCGAAAGAACCCCTAGCAAACAAAATCACAGGAAACACTTTACCGTGCGACATTAGAAGCCACTTCAATATGAACAAATTGCTCCAAAAAATATAACAAGGACGCCAGCTAAGGTTTGTTTTATTCAGCAGGCGAGGAGTGTAAGGAACCTTTGCATTCAGGTCTTCTTGGAATGCTGTACAAACCGGGCACAGAGGTAGCACTTTAAACGGAACGTTTCCATACCTGTGCCCACGCTGCTTGGCAGTGCTTAAAATGGGCCGGTACTGTCCGGTACGGAGCGCCGGCACTTTTTTATTTTGAGAGGTAGAGACCTGCACTTCTCAAGAAAAACGCTGCTGCTGGTAACTGTAAACCGCACTTTAATGATGTCAGTGGCAGATTTTTCCACCTTTCAGCAGTGATCACGCTGATTAAATCTTTCAACATAAGGGAAGTAAGACAGGCCGCTGCAACGCATCTTAAATGGTCACCAAGCGCTTTAGTCAGTGATTCTGCGAGGCGCTGCTTCCGTCCAGGCCTAAGTGCCAGCATCACCCTCCTGCACCAGGCTCCAATCACGACCTCGGGTGGAGTTGTCCCTTTCAGAAGGTGGATGATGGGTGGCACATGGTACCGCCGAGGGAATCCTCCAGTGTCCTTTTTTGCCAGAAAGCAATGGGTGGGGTGTTCGGTGCTTCCTCCAGAGTGCAGGAGTGATGGGACCTCCCTCCTTTCAGTCACAAGGACCACAACAAAGTGATCTCCAGCTGTCTCACAACAGAGTGCTTGACTGTGTGAGAAAGAAAGAAGGCGTGATAGGAAGTAAGAAGGAGAAAGATGGGGAAACAGTGACAGAGGGAGTAAACAGGGAAGAGAAAGAACAGGCAAGCGTGAGATAAAGAGCATCCTGGGGGAGGGGAAGCCTGCAGACTGACAATCCACAAGGCTGGTGCCAGCCAGGTACGAAGCCTTAGGCTCCATTGTGCCCGTCTACTGTGTGCTCCCCCGGGAGACAGCATAGTCCGTGTCTCCTCTGCAGAGGGAGAAGGTACTTCTGAAAGAGAAGCACTTCCAGGAAACCAACGCTGGTGTCTGCCTGGAAAATGAATATGAGAGTGGGACCCCACTATATCACAGGGTCCCACTCCCACTTGGACAGGACCAAGGGAGGAAGTGCTCCAAACTCTCCGTGCCCACTCCAGCCAGTCTGCCAGAGGTGTGGGCCGTTCCCTGAAGCCCGAACCTTCTTGGTGGAAGAGCTGTGTGTCCTTCTGGAGCATGGGAGCGTGCCAACCAGGGGGAGGGGCAGAGGGCATCATCCAGGAAAGCGATGACCGCCCAAGTAGAAGACCAGCTGCTGGACAGCCCAGAAGAATGGACTGAAGCAAGAGAGCGTGATCAGTGCCACCCTGAGGCCAGGAGTTGGTCTCCAGGCCTCCCTGTAACTTTTCTGCTCAGCTTTGTACAACACACAACATGAGAGTGTGACCATCAGTATGACTGCAACAGCAGGAACAGACCGACTTGTGTGGAGTTTGCCAAGAACCGACAACGAGATCAGGGAACGTAACCACCAATGGTGGGGGAACCTGGTCCTATGGGCAGTGGGACCACCCGGGCATACATTTCGCAGGAGCCACCACAGTTCTCGACTGACATCAGGTAAAGAAGAAGGCGACGACCATCCACACCACTGCTGTGACCCGCAAGCAGGACCCCTTGAGCTACTGGTGACTTCGGCAGTCAGGTAAGCCAACCAAGTCAACTCACACATTGGCAAGCTGCTACTGCTAAACTGAATTACTAACTTTCTTCTTTACAGACTGAAGCCCTGAGAGACTTTTTTCATAGTCAGACACAAGTCAACTGACCTATTGCTTACAGACCCAGGAGGGCGGCTTGCACATGCCATACTGAGCTCGCGCCTGTTCATCACGCCTACTGATAATCTCTGTGACGATAAACCTGCAATGCCTGTGCCTGACTGACCTCGTTTTGTGCAGTATGTATTGGTATGTAATATAAGTACTTCTATTTTTGTATAAAGAAAAGCCCTGGCTAAAGAGGACTTATTGACGGTATTGCGTGGCTGTTTGAGTCGTGGGTCGGTACCCACCACTGCGTCCTTTGAAACCTCTGACTGCTTCACTTGCAATGTATGCTGATGGCACTTATAACTGACAATATCTTCTTACTTAAATCTTTTTCTAGTTGTGTATTTGGATTATAATTTTTTTAAGTGAGGGCATTTGTCTAGATAAGGTATGGATAAAGAATGATAAGAACAAGTATATAGCTGCTGACCAACGCCTCCAGTCAATCCTCAAGGGACAGCTCTGGCAGGAAGCTCTGTGGATTTCCCCAACAAAACCTAAAAACTAAATTCAGGAGGAATAAGTTGTGGATCGCGCTCTACTGTGTGGATATAAATATCAGGCATCAATTCCGACATTCCCGGTCACATCCACCATAACTGGGTCGGTGCGAGTTGCAGACACTGAATTCCACCATAATTATCCAAAGAAGGTGCCGTGCCATCAATTACGAATACCAAAGAAATCACACTCCACGGCTTGTTATTTGCAGAAACATTTATTCAATGGCGACGCGTTTCGATCTCAAAGAGATCTTCTTCTCAGCCAATACAAAAAACCGTGTGCACACCAACTTTAAAAACAAAGTACCACAGGTTTCTGTACCTAGAGGAATTGAAATTCATCAGTACTTAGGAGACCTCGCTCTTTCCAATCAGTAAGCTTACAGTGATAACGAGATACAGATTGTTTATAGGCCTCCATACTTGAGAGCTCATAATCCCTTGCCCTAGTCAATTGCCTGTCAGCTTCCTGCAGGTACTGCCTGACACCCCACAAAACCACATTACCTCTCTTATCCGAGGACTTGATGACAATATGGAATCCTGTGATAATGTCTGTAAAGCCAACCTCTTGGATGTAGTTAAATTCTCTGCAAAATGATTTTTGCTCTGTTGCTAAATCTTTAAAAGATCTCTTGTTGCTACCTCATGAAATGTGTCTAAATTGTCATGTGGGGCATTGGGATTACATCTGGATTTAGGCTTAAAAGGATTAGGCTCAATCCTGTCCAATTCAAGATTCGTAGAAACCAAAAAGTCCCTTTCTGTATCAGAAATAAAGTCCTCATGTTCCAATTCATCTAAAACCATCAGTCCCTCAACATCACTTAATTATTAATTGGGAAGTGGGACGCTGAGATTTATGTGGAATGTAGGTGAAGAAATTAAGATGTATAATCTATGCTTTTTTGTGACAATGTTTTTTGTAATGATTTTTTTTAATTATTTTTTTGTTTCAAGTGGTAATGTCAAAATCACAGTCTTTTTACCATTTTCTTTGTTTTGTTTTCATCTTCGAGATCTTTGGTGTCCGTAGTTTATGGCACGGCACCTTTTTTGGATGGATATCCACATATACACATACACACACTACTCTGTGGTGCTACCCACTGGGTAGTTACAGCTAGGACTACATTTCCATAAGAAATTAGTTTTGGTTTGCTATAGGTGCCATTTGACGAATCGTCACTAAACTTTCCAAATGCAAAATTCATCCACCTCAGATTCTTCCTGGAAAGTTCCAGTGTGATCTGTACAGCATGGGGCGAGAAAAATGAGTCCCCCCCCCACAAGTACATATTCTATAGAAATAGTGAACAATGAAACAGCAAAAACAGCTGCATGGAATTACAACAAATTTGGCAGAAAGCGTGTTTTTTTGTGACTCATGTAAATTCGTTTGTAATTTTTCAGAAGTTAAGGTTTGAAATGTATGTATACATAGTGATGCGGATAGTCTGTAGATCCAACAGATCAAAAGTTAACATCTGAGGTGCTGCTACCACATCAACAAATATGTGGTGGTAGCCATTTTAGGACCCAGTTCCCTGTCCTGTAAAGAGGATAAAAAAAGATAATTGGCAGGGTAGAGATACACTGCCTCCCTCCCCCCCCCCGGATTTGGTTGGGAGGCTCACAGAGGGATCCCTCCTGGGGCCTAAAACAGTATTTATTGTTTTAGAGGACTGCGGATACGCGGTCCCATTAAAAAAAATAAAAATTAAAAAAAATAAAGGCTCTTACCCTTTTCAATATTACTCCCCTGGGATGGGCCAGGACCATGGGAGGATTGCTGTTATGTAATATGGGGGAAGGGATGTGCGGACACTTCCTCCAAGCCTTCTGAAGGCCCCGGTGGCCCCATCCCCCATGGCATGATTCCCCCTTCCCGAGCCTTTAGAATGCCCCAGAGACTCCACCCCACATGGCTGTTCCATTTATTTTCTGGAAATTAGGGCATGTGGCAACCCTCCTTGAGCCTTTTGAAGACCCAGAGGACCTCATCTCCCAGGGCCAATTCTTTTTTTTTTTTTAGGGAACAGGGTGCAAGGCCTATGTACTCTTGCTGTAGTATGGCCTCAGGGACCACATTCCCTAGGCTGTACGTTTCTCTCCTCTGCCGAGAATAGTAATGCTCCCACAAGGCAGGAGCAATACATTTCTTCTGGGAGCAGAGCTAAAATCTGCTTGTGCAGGGCAGAAACATATTTGTTGCCAACTCCCATCGGCAACCATGATGTTGGCTTGGGAGCTGGTAAGGACCATGCTTGGCCCCTCTCTCTGAGCCTCCAGAGGCCACAGGGAGCCCACCCCAGGGGCCAAAAATGTATAAAATGGGGATGGGGCACGCAGCCCCCCTCCTGAGTCTCAAAAGGCTCCAGGAAGCTCACCCTGGGCTGACATATAAACAAAGGGAGAGGGAGCCATGCAGTCACCACAGGGGCTGTTTACTTTAAGAGAGGGTCCCCTCTTTCTGAGCCATTAATGGCGATGAGGAACCCAATCCCCTGAAGCCAGCTCAGTACCTATGTCCCAGGAAGCCCACTCCAGGCATAGCGGTTCCCTATCGGCAGTGGTGCGGGCAGGAAAACCTGTGTTTGCTCTCGCTTGGAGGGAGCATTTTGAATTTCCCACCAAACAGCAGCAAACACCAAGTCCACTCCCAGCAGTCAGGAGCTTTGAAAATGCTCACTCCCGCTGGGAGCACACTTTTGATCCATTTCCCTGCCCGCACTAATACGGCAGGGAAACAGATCAAAACATTGCTCCTGCCTGCAGGGTGCAGCATTAGCAGCTGCTCCCTGCTGGTGATGCTGCTCCATGCGGGCAAAGCAATGCCAGCTCCAGCTGCATGTGGGGAGCCGGCTGGGGCAGCAGGGGCCTTAGTGCTCTCCCACCCCCGAATGAGAGCATGGTGGGTGTTCTTGGGGGGCACCAGGGGACCCACCTCTTACAGACACAGGCCCCAGGGTATAGGGTTCCAGAGGCCAATAATGGCTTGGGAAGGAGGGACCTTCTCCCCTTTTGACATAGGCAGTGAGGGATATGGTCCCCAAGGCCGTGGAGCACCCCTGCTTTATTTTCAGAAATGGCCCTGGGGGATGGATCTCCAAGGTCTGAAGAGGCTCGGGGAGGGGGCAGTGCAACCCCTTTCACTTTTTTCATAATTTTGTGTGGCCCTGTGGGATGGGGTCTTCAGGGCAAGGGCCTATGGCGAATGCCCCCGTCACGCATAGCTGAAGACCGTGTACAGTGTGGGGTTGGCTGCCTTTGGATAGGTTAGTCATATGGTTGCAGACCAATCCTCCACCGTACACGACCGAAGGCCCTGCCCAATGTGAGGTTGGCAGCCTTTATGGGGGTTGGCCACAGGACATTAGTGATGTCATCTGCGATATCATAAATTATGCCACAGAACATGTCATGAGTGATGTAATATGTGAGGTCATAAGCAGTGCATGGCGGGGGCACAAGTTATAGTTAGCTCTGCTAACTATGACTGGTAACTTCTTTTTTTTTTTTTTTTGGTTCAAAACGTTAATGTTGTCACTGAGAAATTCTAACTTTATTTTAACCTTTGTTTTTTTCAGTGAATTTCCAAGTTTTTTTTTTTAACCGCAAACAGATGTTTTTATCACACCTAACCATAATGTTACTTTAACCTTTGTTTCTTTCAATGATATATATTATCTGTTGCCGGTCGCCAGTAGGCAGTTGTAGTCAGGACCTAGTTTTATAGGAAGACGATTTTTTGTTTGAGCGTTAGCTTTCAACCTGGTGTATACTTAAGTATATGTATACTGTGGGTTAAAGAAATTTCATTTGTCGGTTGCCATGTCCTTTAAAAATTCTTGCTTGCTAGTGGTCAGTTCTGTCTTTTTCTCCCTCATTTGTCTGTTTCAGAGCAGTGACCTACTACTGTATTATTCCACTTTGGTTTCTTTATCTGTTGCTGTGACTGACTATATTTGACATTTCTTTGGTGCCCCCTTTTAGGCTGGTAGCTGCCTGTGTTCTGTTCCTCTCACCTCCTCCCATGTCACTGACATTTGTTTTGGCTTTATTCCTGTGATGTCCTCTACCTTGCTCCTAAAATAAGCTTATTTTACTTATAAGCTTATTTTACTAAATAAAGGGCTACTCAAATAAGCTTATTTTATTAAATAAAAACACCATATGCCCTCACATCCCATCGCAGAAAGTCTCTCTCTGTCTCTCTCTCTAGAGCCCCTCCCTGCCAGAAGCACTTTATTTCTTCCCTACTCTGCTTTATTTAGGAGAGTTGACTTTACCAAATGTGGAAAAGAGCATTATTGATATCTAAGATTAATTATGATATGTTGGTGTGTCTGGTGGTTCTTTTGGCTTAATAATGTAAAGGGACAATTTATTGACACCTTCGGCTCTCCACTCGCTGCCGTCCACTACACCAAAGGAGCCACCGACCTCATCCTGTAACCTCCACGAGTACTGGAGTGGGAAAGGGGTAGTTTTCGGGTTGCTTTTCGTTGTAAGCGCAGTTCTTTACTATTTCCTTTGCAGCGCGGTTCTGTCATACAAATAATTTCACCTGTCGCCTTTATTTTAGAATTCACTGTTGATCATATACACGCTCCTCGAAGGCCAGGCTGGTAGTACCTGGGTTGTAAAACTCACTCTTTAGTCATTCATCAAGTCACACATAAGAAACAATTACAAACTCTTGGCAATGCTTTTACACGATCACGATGTGCACGTTTGGTGCAGCTGTCTGAAGTGCATCTTTTCAGGTTCCTTCTTCCACAGCTTTTGATCAACATCCCGTTTCAAAGGTGACCTATCCAAAACCAATACAATAAATAACCCAGTGTGTTCAATCAAGATCCATTTGTGGCCTTAAAATTGTCGAAGGGTAAATTGACAGAGAACTGTGGTTGAGGGGGCGGTCAATATGTTCAAATTCTGGTCACAGTCTCATAATTTGATTACAACATATATATTTTTTAAATATGCCAGAGACACTGCAGAGAATACGGTCACCGCAGCAACACTGTGCAGACTTCATACCAAAAAACATGGTGCAACAAACGATGTGTGCCACCACAGGAGCGAGATCACACAGGACCTGATCTGTAAATGAGGCAGGCGGGAGTCCGGCTAGCGTGTTCCAGGTAAGGATATCTGCCAGTCTGACGGACAGCGGCCTGCCTCTCCATCGCACCCTGGACCAGGTCCATCATACCTTAAACCAGCTCATAGTGTCTCCTGCGGTGGTACCACTTCCTCTATATTTCTTACGAACGTAAAGCAAACGATTTTGTTCTTCAGAAACACAGGAGTTTGTAAGGGCCCTCACACCCTGGATAATTTTTTCCTCGGGGTGCTGAGTGTCATTATTGTAGCACCCCTTATTATTTTCAGTCCACCACGCCCAGGAGACAGACACCTTAATTCCAGTGTGTCCTCTCTTTTATTGTTAATTCCAATCACCCCTTCACCAGAGCGGCCTATAAATAAGGGTTTGGCTTGCCTTTCATCCCAGCCGCGATACTTTCTAGACATTCACACGGGGAGCAAAAAACTCTCATGCTCATGGAGGCTGAGGTGCTTTGAATTGACTTCCTTTTGTCAACTGTTTTACTTTTCATTTTCAATTTATGTTGCAAGAAAAGTCCAGTGAGGAATTTACAACGCTAATAGCTCTAACAGGAGCAAACGCGAGACCCATTGCATTGCAAATGCTTGTTTGTTTTGCTACTAAGTTTCGCACGGATTTACCAATTGGCACGACATTTTCAAAACTAGTTCACCAGTCACTTTTGCTGATGTCTGGAAAGGTTCAGGGTGTTCTGTCAAGTGGGGGCCAAGAAAAGGGTGAGTGGGGACCCCAAAAGTTTTTCCCCATAGGTATTTTAGACACAACTATAGCCCAAAACACTTAACGAAATTACATCACATTTGGCAGAAAGCTAGATCTTGGTCCTGAAAGAGTTTTTTTTTGTAATTTGGTGTAAATCTGTTTAGTAGTTTTGGAGTTATTAAAGTAAAAACATTTATGTATATCTAGTGACGCAGAGCCTCCACAGATCCAACAGATCTCAAACTAAGATCTGATTGGCTGCCACTACCTCAACCAGGAAGTGGTGGCAGCCATCTTAGGACTCGGTCCAGAAGCCTAACAAAGACCTAGAAAAAAAAGACACAAGGGGGAAGGGTAGGAATAGCCTGAATCCTTAGGCCTGGTGGTGGGGACCCCGCCTGGGCCCTAAAATGTTTTTTTCCCACTTTTGCTGCAAATCAGTTGCAAATGTTCTTTAAAAAAAAATTTTTTTTAAAGCAAGAGCGGTCTCCCACGCTCGTTTTTTTAAAACCCCCTAGGGGGAGCCAGGTACGAAGGGGGAAACAAATATTTATTTATACTTTGAGGGAGAGCAGCACTAACGGCACCCTGTCTCCAGGCCGATGTTGGCCCCAGGGACTTTTCTTGCTATTTGCTGGGGGGGGGAAGAATAGCCCGGCCGAATGATGAAAGGGGAAGGGGGCCTTAAGATAACTGTAACTTGCGATCTAGCCATGAACTGCTAATTACCTCGCATATTAGATCAGTCATGACAACTTCTACAACATCATTAATATTATCACTGCAGCATTTGCAGTGAAATTATTGAGGAGAAAACTGCATATTCTGGGGGCATGAGCTATAGTTACTTTGGGGCATGAGTTATAGTTGGTGAGATAACTATAACTGCTGAATTTCTATGGTGTGCGTAAAATCTGAATGAAACTATGCTGTCCCTGTATCCTTTATTTTTTTCAGTGAATTTCCAAGATTTAATTCTATTTCCTAACTATAACATCCTTGTAAACTTCGTTTTTTTTCAGTGAATATATATGCACCCACACACACACAAGTAATTTGATCAGTGGTGGAAAACTATTCAGGCAGTGTGCACAGAAAGAATGTGGAGAGTATTCGGTGTAGACCACAGTACACAATATACATTCCACACGCAATGGATGCTCTTATCACATAATCTATGAAGTTGACTCTATTGAGCCATATCTGCAATAATAAATGAATGTTCCAGTTGTTTTAGAAAGTGTAAAAAGACTTGGCCGGAGCACTTTATAACACTGTTTTGCACATGGAGAGCTCTTTGGTCCAGTGCAAGGCTATTGCTGAAACATGTTGACCATATCGAGCACTAAGGATTAAATAAGAAAACAAATACATCAACTACACCTGGTTTCTCTTCTCCATTGGTTTGTCTACGCAGTTTGCAGTCAAAATTCACAGGAGAGAGGGGGGGAGACACACACACACACACACACACACACACACACACACACACACCCCACCCCCACTAGGTCCACTGGTGCAAATGGGTGACTAAGGGGGCACCTTAAGTGTCAGTTTGTGGGTCTTTGGAATTAGGCAGCACTCAGATAATCATGAAAAGCAAAAGCAAAAAAGCACAGGGATGTCAGAAGTTTTAGGGAGATTTGTCCTTCCATATTATCTGCAAGTTGTCCCCCTTTATAGCTCAGCATTTTAAAAAAATGGATCCAGCTGCAGCTAAAAGCAAGCTAGATCCTCAGCAACAAGTAAACAGCTCGGATATATTTCCCTCCAGAAAAAAATATAAGTTTGTTAAGACAAGTAGATTTCTAGGAACCAGCAGCAATATGAGAAGCTGATGAATAAACTCTAACAGACAAGAAGGTTGACTTGGAACGCATTATAACAGTCATAAAAAAGAGACTATGGGCCTGATTACAACTTTGGAGGAGGTGTTAATCCGTCCCAAATGTGAAGGATATACCACCAGCCATATTACGAGTTTCATAGGATATAATGGACTCGTAATACGGCTGGTGGTATATCCGTCACATTTGGGACGGATTAACACCTCACTCCAAAGTTGTAATCAGGCCCTATATTACATAATTTCTCAGGCAAAATAAAATAATGAAAGGAAACATGAAATTTCAAGCTTTCAGACAACCATACTTAATGTTGATTTATTTGCCACAAAATCAATCAACCCTGGGAGGATTTCATAAGTAGGGTCACAGTGCTGCAATATTTCAGAACAAAGGCAAAGTGAAAGTGGAGGCCCAAGGAGAGCCCAGCTCAGAACTATATTCTACAGCATCATTTGTTTAACATTTTTGTATAGTGCTGACCACTGATGAATCAAATTTGTCAGTATAAAAACAAGCAACAGTTAAAGACAAAGATGCTTTTCAGCTCCACTTCTCTTTTCCTTACACACTACAGATCTGCATGCACGATTGTGTAGGCAATTAAACGTTTCTCCAGCAAATATGATGGAAGAGCCATCAGCATTAAGCAAACACCTTAAATAAGGGGCAATAGGTATAAACAAACAAAAATATAAAAAAACTTGGCAAACTCTATTTAAACTGTGTGTGGAGTATAATGAACTTAAGATCCTCAGCACATTACTCTAGGCGACCACCAGCCGAACTTGGGGGCTCTAGGAATGTCTGCATCACCATTCATTTTCTAAACTATTTCTATGATTGTTTTTATCTCAGAGGGGACTACACTTAAAATGTAAAAAAAACTAAATGTTGATCTCTCCTACCATTAAACTGTTGTTATCACTACATTATCTAACAGCGAGCCTGAAAGAATGTGTTGTACCAGGGCTTTCCCCCAACAAAGATGAGCAGAGTGGAGTGTACATTTGTACTAACCAGTTATGTGAAAATGGATAAATATAAGATCAACATCTACCAAACACTGAAACATAAATATATAAACTACTTGTTACCTTTATATAGCATCAAACATCAAGCATACTTGGACCCCAGTATAAATCTAAAAATCAAAAAGTTATTTCTTAGATTGTGCCTTCTTTATATAAATCTGCTGCAATTTGAAGGCTTGTGGAGTAACAACACAGGAAACAAGTCCTCATCTCGACTGTGCCTTTCTTGCATTGAAGCTACAGTACATATTTTAAGTGTTTGTCCCAAACTATATGGTGCCCATAAGAAATATTTGAAACTCATTTTTAGAATGAAAGGCATCAGGACCATATCTGAAACTACTACCGTGCTTCGAGGAATGGACAGGAAAAATCACTGGTTGCACGATGCTATGTTTGTCCAACATAGAGAGAATACTAAAATCCCTGACGTGTCAAAGAATATTTTGATATTTAGGAAAAGCTCCAGCTCAGTAAAAAGAAAAGCTATGAGTGTAGTCACGAAGACTGCTTTCACTTTATGACTTCTGTGATTTTAGAACCCAATTATAATGTATTTAAATTGACGTCATTTTAAATAATACATAAGCTATACCAATTTATAAACAATTTTACAAATTTTCCATTATTGTGCAAGTTTTTTTTTTTTTTAAACGGATGGAATACATTTTCAATTCGATTTAGTTTTTTATAGCACTGACAACTAAGAGGTATAGGAGAATTTTACAGAATAATATAAACATTGGGTCTTATATCATCTCAAGGTCTTGCTTTGAGGAGGGAGCAAAAATAATGACAAAACCATGAAGAGTGAAGGACAAAAAGGGGGGCAACTGGGGTTAAAAGGGGTACAGGGGATAAAGTTCGGTAGAAAGAAGGGGGCAAAGTAAGAAGCATATACCAAAATAAAAAAAGTGAAGAAAAGGAGCTGGAGGAGAAATGAGATGAAAGGGGGCTAGAAGGGAAAACAGGGCCAGGGGGAAGGGTAGAAAGAGAGAAGATTCTAGGAGGAGGGAGAGATGGAAAGCTGGGGGGGGTGAGGGGACTGAAGAGGAAGGATGATGCAAGGGGTGGCAGGGAAAATCAGGCAGGGAAAGAAGGTGACAGTGGGACAGCAAAAGAAAATTGGGGATAGGAAGGAGGGAGGGGAGACAGTAAACGGCAAAAGAGGTAGGGGGCAAGGGGTAGAGGGTAAGCATGCGAACAGTTAAAGAAACACAGAAACTCACACGGTTACAGCCCTTCCAAGTTTCCCAGGTCCATAAGTGCTGCTCCAGTCCGGGTTTTCCCTTTGAATTCAGGTACTTGTAGTCTTAAATATTGCGTTATAGCACAGGACTACAAGTCCCACAATTCAAAGAAAAAAAACCTGAACTGGAGCAGCACATCACACATGGACCTGGGAAACTTGGCAGCAATGCTGTTAAAGATAGCCGGGTAAGGAGGAGATAGAGCAAGTGAACATTTCTTCTGAAAGCAATATTCAGATTTGTGCTTTGTCCACCTCATCCCTAGACTTAGTAGACTCATGACCAGTAACAGTAAAAGTCGAGAGGAGGGCTGGGCTAGGGAAGGGACAGCATTACGTTTTAAAGAGATGAAAGAAGCAGAGTTCAAGCCATGAGTCTGAAATCCTCAATGGCCTAAAACAACAATAAACTATTTTAAAAAGTTGTCAAAAATGGAAAATCAAAAAGTGGTCAGTTGTTTCTGTGCCAAGTAATCCCTTCAGCCAGTGCTGCTTTTAGCAGGGAGACATGCGCAGTGGTTTAAAAGTTACAAGCAAGACTACAAATCCCAGAATGCACCACGCAGTCCTACTGTTTTCATGCATGAGGTGTGGAGAACGTGTGTCTGCAGGGCAATCGGGAAGAGGAGGCTGGCAATCGCAAACGTATTTATTACAACAGGAGATTAACATGTTTTTATTAAATATTTGACTACTTAAATAAAAAAAAAGACAATCTCCACGATAGCGTGCTATTATTCTATTTGTAATTAACACCTAAATAAATGACAACCTTCATGCAAGCTTGTTATTATTCTGCTTGTGATTAACACAGCCTCAGATGCGCTCAAACACAAATAAATCGTTGAAAACATCGAGTTGTTGTTACCTGTGAAATCGACCTTCTCAATAGCTTCCGGCTCTGAAAGCAAGCACGACGCACCTATGAAAGAAGTCTGAACACAAACCCTTTCCACATAACCTTTCAATTTGGTTAAAAAAGTCAATTTTTTAACTCACATCAAAATTGTTTATTTAGGGAAGCCTGTGTTATAATATTAACATGAACATACCTGTCAACGTGCCCACATTACAACACTTCAGATTTCGATGGAAGACTTGATGTTTTATGAAAAAATTGTTTTATTTTAGTATAATCCCACTTTAATCTTCCTCCACTTAAATGGGGAAAAATAAAAAAATGTCTAGCATTCGCGTTAAGAATTTTTCAATTCTGTTAAGGTCAGGGAGGCCAGGATTATGCTTCTCTTTCTTCACTTTAATTTTGACAGCAGCCAATCAGAAAGTATACACAGAAAAAACTACAAATACCAAGTGTATACATAACACGTGATAGCCATAGGCGCAGTCCCCCTATATAACGCTGACACTCATTAAACAACTAATCTTTCTTTGCTCGAACAAACACGAAAAAGTCTATTCGAGTTCATAATACACAAGCTGAAAGGACATCAAATGGCCCGTAGATGAGAAACCAAGAAGACCAACGCGAAAAAAGAAGAGGAACGAAATCCAACATCCATCTGCATCCTCAGAATAATGCGCTGGAGACACAACAAAATCATTTGTCCCCAGTACCTACAAGGAGATGAAAAAAACAAGCCATGAAACTGAACCAGGATAAAATAATTCTATAGGTAGTAACAGGGAGGGAAAAGCACTGAAATACAGTAAACATTTCAATGAAACAGTAATACAATTATAAAACAATAAACCAATCACAACTTTAACAGTGCGGGTGGGATAATCCTCGCCTCCGTGTCCTTAATAGAATTTAAAAATTATTAACCCGAATGCTAGAATTTGTTTTATTCTATGTCAGGATAGGAGGCTCCGATTATGCTTGTTTAAAGCTAACCCACCACTACCGATGCAATATGCAAAATAAGTTTATAATAAAACAATTGGAATGTAGATTCAGATGACCAATCTGCAGCTCTGAAAATGTCTTCTAATCGGGAACCCAAGGCAAAAGATTTTGAGGCCATGGCCTCTCTAGTGGAATGAGAGCCAACTTTAGAAATATCAATGCTCGCTTCACCCAAGAGCCAGCGAACCCATCTGGCCAGAATGGCAGATGAAACAGGGTGATAAGGTTTAACCAATGAAATCAATACATGTCCCCCCATATCAGAACAAAGTCTACTGTACTTACCTCATAAGCTCTGGGACATTGTACTACACACAATATGGGATTGTCTACAAAACTAGGATAGGAAACCGGTTTCAAATTACACTTAGTACGACGGGAAATAGAAAAGGTTACTCCTGCAGGAGAAAAAAACCCTACCAGCTAAATCCAAAGCCCTAACATCAGAAACCCATTTGCAATAGATTAAACATAATAACATAGTGAGTTTAGCCAAAAGCTGTTTCCTGGAAAGGAATCTATTAGCCGGCCAAAACTCCAAAAATCTCAAGACTATATTCACATCCCAAAGGGTAGAATAACGCGGACGAGGGGGATTAGCCAACCTTATGCCCTTCAAAAGCTTACAAACAATGGGTAATTCCCCCACGGGTTTACCATCTACTGGCAAATGACCCACCAAAATGGCCGACCGATAATTATTAACCGATCTATAAGCCAAACCAGATGAAGTTAGAGAGGACAAAAACTTTAGGACCAGACTGCAATCCGCTGAAGACTGATCAGCGTTCCGTGCACTGCACTAAGAACACCATTGTTTTCAAGCGGAAGCATATCTCTTGTAGGTACTGGAAGACCAGGATCCTGAAATGAAAGCGGAAGATTCCTGCGAAAGTCCTGGGATACTCCATCTTTCCCTGAAAGACGCCATGCCACTAGGGCCAGCTTCCCCGAGAGAATTAGAGGATGAGGAAGACCCAGGGGATCCAGAAGGAGGTTGGGACGGAAAGGAATCAATATCGGAAGTTTCGCAACTCAACTCCGGAGCTACTGGGAACCAAGCCTGGGACCTCCAGAGAGGAGTCACTAGAATGAGATCCACCTGCTGACGTGGATCTGAGCCAAAACCCTGGGAATCATCAAGAAGGCAGGAAACACATAGCCCAGACCCCGAGACCAGTTATGGAGAAAAGCATCTGTCGCTAGTGCCTCCGGATCTGGCCTCCAGCTGAAAAACGTCTTCATCTGCCGATTAAGGCGGGATGCAAACAGATCTACCAAGAAGGGACCCCACAGAGAGCAGAGAACTCGAAAGACCTTGGGATGAAGCCTCCAGTCACTGAAATCCCAAAGGTGATGAGAGTGGCAATCTGCAACAGAATTGCTGCTCCCCGGAAGGTACTCTGCTACCACTGAAATCCAGTGTTGCAGACAAAAATGCCAAAAGTCCTTGGCAATCTCCGCTAGAATACGAGACCTGGTCCCGCCCAATTTGTTGACATATCTCACTGCCGAGATTTTGAAGAAGGATACAACAATTTGTCTTGATAGGAGACAGGCTCTTGATTGCAAACAAGCCTGCTAGAAGCTCTAGACAATTGATATGGAGATCCAGCTCCACTTTGGACCAACAACTCCCTGTGGAAACAGACTCGCAATGAGCTCCCCAGCCCCAAAGACTGGCGTCACAATCTCTGGGGAGGAACCAAAGATGGCCCTGCCATTCCAAGCCTCCATCTGGTCTAACCACCAACTCATTTCAAAGTGAGCCTCCTCCGAAAGGGTAATCCGGTCCATATATTTGAGACCTCTCTGAAGATGGAAATTTTTCAATCTCTGCAGAGCCCTGTAGTGTAGAGGACCCGGAAAGATCACTTGAATGCAGGAAGAGAGCAGGCCCGCCATGCGGGCAATCGTCCTCAATGATACAGTCTGTCTAGACAACAGTAACCTCAATTATCTCTTGATCAGATGAATTTTCTGAGGGGGAAGGATCAACTGAGCTAGGGTAGAGTCTACCTGAAAACCCATAAAATCCAACTTCTGAGACGGAACTAAGACCTACTTCTGGGCGTTGATAATGAATCCCAGACTCTGGAGAAGAGAAATGGGCCATTCCAGATGGACGAGGACTAGGCGGGGACATTGAGCCATAATGAGAATGACGTCTATGTAAATTATGAGACGACCCCTCAAGCACGTAGGAACTCTACCACCGGCCTCATCACCTTTGTGAAGCACCAAAGGGCTGATGAGAGCCCGAAAGGCAGGACCTTGTATTCGTAACAAAGGTCTTCCCACATAAACTGGAGGAATCGACAGTGGGGGGGTGGGGAATAGGAATGGTCAAGTAAGCATCCTTTAAATCTAAACAAACCATTCTGTATTCTTCCTGAAGAACATCCCTCAGTAAGTGGATGCCCTCCATCTTGAAATGCTGATAAACCAAACACCCATTGAACTCTTTGAGGTTCAACACGAGGTGGGAGCCACCTCCCTTTTTGTCTACTAGGAATACCAAACTGAGAAAACCCATTGGATGAGTGGAAGTCTCAACAATAACACCTTTTTTTAAAAGCGATGCGATTTCTGGGGAAATGAAATTGCGATTTTGAAGGGAAAAATACGTTGGACGTGGAAGAGAGGTCTGAGAAGGGGACTCGTAAAATTCTAGCTTGAAGCCTTGAATGGTTTCCAAGACCCAAGCATTGCAAGTAATTTTGTGCCAAGCTTGCAGAAAACACCCCGTCCTGCCCCCTAAAACAACCGCTGAGCTTAAGATAAGGCTCACCTGTAAATCCTGTGTCCTGGGAATAGGATTAGGTGCCTCTAGACCTCCCTCTGCGGAATCTGGAGCGACCTGCTCTCGGGCGGGAAGTTTAGAAGGTGAACACGGAGGAATCGTAGTCCTGGAAACCACCTCTCCCATGGTGAGAGGATCCCCGCTGAGGACCTTGTTGGCTGAAACTGCTGAAGGCACGCCCTCTGTAGCGTCCGGCCCCAGGAAAAAGTGGGAGAAGAACCTTCTTAATAGACCCTTGGGCCTTGTCCAAATTGGCATAAGTTGCCACAAGTTTAGAAAGCTCCTTGAAGAAAGGAGAACCGAAAAGCAAACCCTGAGCCAAAGGACCTGACTCCGATGAGGCAAAGTCTGCCAACTTTCGATCCATCTTTATCAAGACGGAGCGACGACGTTCATTGGAAATTGCACAATTAGCATTCCCCAGAAAGCATAGGGCCCTTTGTGCCCAACCAGCCAGAACATCAGGGTCAATAGTGTCACCAGAATCCTTGGCCTGAAACCCCATCTCCAATATCTTGGTCAATGGACCAGTCACGTCTAGAAGTTTGTCCTGGCAACCATGCCAGGCACAATCGATCCTTTGAAAATTTCTTCAAATAACTGACAAGAGTAGGATCCAGTTCAGGTGTCTCTGTCACCTTTGAGTGAAAATCTGGTCTTGGGCACTCAGATCTTAATCTGGAGCGAACTTCTTTTTCAAACCCATGCCTAATGTGGGATTCCAAATAGTCAGCTACTTCTGCGGGGGGGCAACGATAGAGTAGAGCGTGGATGCACAATGTCCTCAGGTTCAAAAGTAAGAACTTTTGGGGAAGAGTAGGATCATCCTGGTGGTGTGTCTTCTTCTTGTGTTTTTAGGGGGGATCTACCCCCTGGTCTGAGGAGTGCTTCGAGGAAGAGGAAGCCAAACCCTCCTTGGACTTAGACTTCAAGGCAGCAGAAGCATTAGTCATGGTCCCTGGCCAGGGATCTGATAAGACTCTCAAAGTCCGCAGCATGCGGATTCTTGCCCGGATTGAGGGCCTGTGAGCCGCCATACAGGGAGGGATCTTCGACTATCTGAGATCCGAGAGGGCCACCCATCCCTGCTGTTCGGCGAAACCAATGAGATGGTGTTTAATAGGCCTGATAGCCTGTGCCAATGCTTCATTGACTGTATGACGCACACCAGCATCCAGGGCATAGACAAGGTCCTGCTCAAAGGATCCCGCAGGATCATCCACATAATATTCATCACCTCTTTGATCCTCATATGCAGCCATACTGACTGGAATATGTAATTCCAAAGGAGCAGAAATGAAGGTGATGTAGGACAAAGTGGGCAGAAAAACCCAGCATAAAAGCAGGTTAAAACACCAATAGGACATAGAGGGTTCTCTGCCCAAACATAAACAGGTCCAACCTGTGCAGAAATTGTTGCAACCCCAAGGAGAGCACACTTGGGACGTAATGCGAGGAGAAAAACACAGCCACACGCTTGCAAAGAGACGAGAACACACATCTCAGCGTGTTCTATAATAATAGATTTCCACCCAGACGCAGTTGAATAGGCTGTGAGAAATAGAAAGTGGACTACCCAGCATCGCCGTGCGTCCTCACTCCCCTGCTCCCACTCCACCAAAGTAAGAGGCGAGCCGAGCGGCCGCCTCCGGGAGGTGTAAAGACGCTCTCAAATACTAAATAGGAAGATTAACACCATGATTAGCATAAACACAAGCCACGACATACAGCGTGTTTAAATACAAAGGGCCAGGTGTAGATATTTCCGAATCGCAAATTCAAATGCAGAACGGTATCTCAGACACCGTCTGTGAATCGCTATATGGTCGCAAAGACCCACCTCATTAATATTAATGAGGTGGGTCGCATTTTGCGACCCCATAGCGAGTCCCTGCACTCACAGGGATGGTGGCCTGCTGAAGACAGCAGACCTCCATGTCTGTAACTGCTTTTTAAATAAAGCAGTTTTTTTTTTTGTATTGCAGCCCGTTTTCCTTCAAGGAAAATTAGTTGCAATACAAAAAAAACAACAAAACCATTTGGTTTCGTTTTTTCAGAGTAGGCAGTGGTCCATTGGACCACTGCCTGCTCTGAAAAACTTTTTTTGGCAACATTCACAAAGGGGAAGGGTCCCATGGGGATCCCTTCCCTTTTGCGAATGGGTTACCACCAGTGGGACACTGGTGGTAACTGCGAATTGCTTTGCGACCGCGTTCGCGGTCACAAAGCAATTTAGCATTGCGGTGCGAGTCGCAAATAGGAAGGGGACACCCCTTCCTATTTGCGAGTCGCATTCACATTTTGCGAGTCGGTACCAACTCGCAAAATGTGAATGAGCATCGCAATGCGCATTTTGCGTGGCGCAAACTGCGATTTTCACAGTTTGCACCATGCAAAATGCTGCCTACATCTGGCCCAAAATGAGAAAGCACTTAACTGGCTGTGAAGCAGCAAAGAAAGAGGAGTTGTTTAATGAGTGTCAGCGTTATATAGGGGGACTGCCTCTATGGTTATCACGTGTTATGGATACACTTGGGATTTGTTTTGTTTTCTGTGTATTCTTTCTGATTGGCTGCTGTCAAAATTAAAGTGAAGAAAGAGAAGCATAATCGGAGCCTATGGTCCTGACATAGAATTAAATTGCCAAAATTGTATTTACTAAATGCCCCTCTTGCGTATTCCCAAACTTTGGCAAGTAAGATGTTTTCAAGACAAAAACAAGGGTGATATTTGTGCAGCTGAGACATATCTACCGAATTTCCCAGCTCCATGCGTGATGTGTTGCTCTAGTCCAGATTTTTTTCCTTTGAATTCTGGGACTTGTAGTCCTGTTTATTAATGGAATAAACCAGGCTATAATCCCAGAATTCAAAGAAATAAAAGGACTGGAACAGCACATCTTGCATGACATTGGAAAACTTAGCAGAGCTGCTGGGGAGTTTCTCTATTACTAGTCCATGGTCGACCAAAAAACAAGCAGCAGTAAAAAGCATAGGGGGTCATTACAACATTGGCGGTAAAAGGCGCTTACCGCCGTGCAGAAGATCGCCAAAACACCGCTGCGGCCGCGGAATTCCGCCACAGCTATTATGACACACATCTCAAAATCCGCCGAAATTCAGACACCCACACAAGACCGCCACACCAAAGGTCAGTGTTAAACTGGCGAAAACAAAACCTCCAGCTCCACGCCAACAGAAACCCGCCCATGCTATTACGACCCACGAATCCACGCGGCGGTCTTTCAACCGCGGTATTCTACTGGCGGTACACACCGCCGCGTTCAAAATACACACACATCTCCAAAACACTGCCACATTGGACAATTCCAAATACACACACCTGATACACATACAAACACCACTCCCACACACCCAACGCAATATAAAACACACACCCACATCACCCACAAACCCCTACGACCAAAAATTATTCACGAAGGCCAGAGAGACAGCACAGATTAGACAATCCCACCACACAGAGGCACACAACATCATCATCAACACAACATCCACGCACAAAACACCACACACCACTACACATCACCACACTCATTAACACATACACCACCCCACACATCACCCACACCCCCCCATGTCACGCCAAAGACACCCCTGCTTTTCCAAGGAGGAGCTCAGGGTCATGGTGGAGGAAATCCTACGGGTAGAGCCACAGCTATTTGGCTCACAGGTGCAGCACACATCCATAGCCAGGAAGATGGAGCTATGGTGCGGAATAGTCGACAGGGTCAACGCTGTGGGACAGCACCCAAGAAATAGGGAGGACATCAGGAAGAGGTGGAATGACCTACGGGGGAAGGTGCGTTCAGCGGTCTCCAGGCACAACATCGCGGTTCAGGGGACTGGCGGCGCACCCCCACCTCCTCCCCCACAACTAACAACATGGGAGGAGCTGGTCTTGACCATCATGCATCCAGAGGGCCTCGGAGGAGTCGGTGGAGGAATGGACACTGGTAAGTCAATTCATAACTTTCATATCCCCCACCCTACCTGCATGCTATCACACCCCCCCACCCTCACCCCCTCCCCTATCACTCAAACTCCTCACTAATGCACTCATAACACAAACCACACATCCCAACACCAAGCCCTGCATGACACAACTAAGCATGGACACCCAGCACTAAATCATGCTCACTGTAATTACCCGCAACACCCCCCAACCATCATCACCCAACCCCCACACAGGAATGCTTGCACTTGGGTAGACGGTCACCCACCAATTGCACACCATGTCACACACACATGCAATAATCATGTCCTTATGCCCCAGCAGGATCACGAAGGACCGTCACCACCCCAGAGGGTCCAGACAGCTCCACTCCACCCACAGAAGAGGCCCACAGTGACGATAGCAGCTCTGCCGTACTGGATCCTGATGACCAGCCCGGACCATCGTGGGCCTCGGGACAGTCGGTTCCTCTTGCACAGGCACAGCCCAACGCTGACCTTCCACCCTCTGGTAGCACCAGCACAGCACCCACCCAGCAGGCCCAAACCTCCGTACCCAGGACAGGTCAATCAGCGGTGTGTCCACCACTACACGGAACCCAGGGTAACCCACCACCCCAACAACAACAGGGACCTGAGGGCAGTGGTAGTGGGCACACGGTCCAGGGGACGGAGGCACAGGAACACAGGGGAACTGGGAGGGCTGCTGTGCGACAGGGGGCGGACAGGCCAAGGGAACCCACTCTCGACAAGGCTCTATTCTCCATCATGGGAGCATACCACCACTCCCAGGAGACGATGGCGATGGTCCTGGACAAGTTTCAGGAGACCCAGCGCCTGCAGGAGGACCAGTATTTGGGGTTCAGGGAGGAGCTCAGGACCATCAGCTCCGCCTTGGGCACCATCGTAGGGGTGCTGAAGGACATACAGAAGACCTTGAGGGACACCGTGGCACTCCAAGGGGCCCCTGACACTAGCCAGGACGATGAATTGCCCACCACCTCCGCCGGCGCTAGTGGACAGGACGCCCCGCCACAGGACCACCACACCAGCACCCCACCCCCTGCAGACGGACAACCACCACGCAAGCGGGCCCTGAGATCCAGGAACAGGACAGAGCAAGATGGCAAGACCCCCGCCAGGAAATGAGACCACCCTGATTGTCCTCCCACTGTCCCACTTTGTGACCCTGTCCATACTTAAACTGCCCCAGCTCCACTTCCTATGCCCATATGGGCAGTGCACCTGTGAGACTAATAGACTGGACTCTGCCATGGACATTCCTCCACCATCACCACTCACCATTTGACAACCCCCCTCCATTTTTGAGCACTTCAATAAACACCCTTGAACCACAAAACAATCTGGAGTCAGTCTATGATTTGGTAATATGTATTATCAATGACAGTGTCAAAATGCGTTTCTATTTGTAAAGGCAACATACCTATATCACACATCACAAGTCCTTGAAGGATGCATGCAGATGACACACGTTGGTAACCACACCTGTGAAACCGTAATGGAAAGGAACAACTCAGTTACCAAATAATGCTATGAAATTAGACACAGGATAGAGGAAGACGTGTGACAGTGAATTTAATGGTGAAAATGAAAATGTTCTCACCTGTGTGTCACTGGAAATATTGCTGTATGACTGACTCCCTGTTGTTGTTGTCTTCTTCCTCAGCTTCCTCCTCATCACTGTCCACAGGCCCCACAGGCTCCACAGCTGCCACAACACTGTCATCTGGACCATCCTCCTGCAGAAAAGGCACCTGGCGTCGCAAGGCAAGATTGTGAAGCATGGAGCAGGCGATGATGATCTGGCACACCTTCTTAGGTGAGTAGAATAGGGAACCACCTGTCATGTGGAGGCACCTGAACCTGGCCTTCAGGAGGCCAAAGGTGCGTTCGATCACCCTCCTAGTCCGCCCATGGGCCTCATTGTACTGTTCCTCTGCGCTGGTCCTGGGATTCCTCACTGGGGTCAATAGCCAGGACAGGTTGGGGTAACCAGAGTCCCCTAATAGCCACACACGGTGCCTCTGGAGTTGACCCATCATATCAGGGATGCTGCTATTCCGCAGGATATAGGCGTCATGCACTGAGCCAGGGAACATAGCATTAACCTGGGAGATGTACTGGTCTGCCAAACAGACCATCTGTACATTCATAGAATGATAACTCTTCCTGTTCCTGTACACCTGTTCACTCCTGTGGGGGGGGGGGGGTGGCAGAGCTACATAGGTCCCATCAATAGCACCTATGATGTTGGGGATATGTCCAAGGGCATAGAAGTCACCTTTCACTGTAGCCAAATCTTCCACCTCAGGGAAAATGATGTATCTCCTTACGTGTTTCAGCAGGGCAGACAACACTCTGGACAGCACGTTGGAAAACATAGGCTGGGACATCCCTGATGCCATGGCCACTGTTGTCTGAAAAGAGCCACTTGCAAGGAAATGGAGCACTGACAGCACCTGCACGTCAGGGGGGATTCCAGTGGGATGGCGGATTGGTGACATCAGGTCTGGCTCCAACTGGGTACATAGTTCCTGGATTGTGGCATGGTCAAACCGGTAGGTGACGATTACATGTCGCTCCTCCATTGTCAACAGGTCCACCAGCGGTCGGTACACCGGAGGATTCCAGTATCTTCTCAAATGTCCCAGCTGACGGCGCCTAGGAAGGACAACAGCGACCACAGAGTCAATTTTAATCAAGGTATGTACCCAAAGTTACACAGAAGACTACACCAAACACAAAACCCTTCCTGCATGCGTGTTGAGTGTAGGCCTAGCTATGTGTGACGCCGAAGTAAATGAAGCCATGTGGACCTCTGAAATGGCGGCTGCCTGACCTCTACACTGAGACAATGGGATTGTGGGGTAACTGCGTTGCCGTTGCACACCGTCGCGGTAGGCGGTCGTAGACCACGGCGCAATGCTGCATTGGTTAACATCGGACCCTATGGGTCCCAGGAGCCAATGAACAAGTGCGCCAGCGGTGATGATACGCACCGCCGCCGACGTCACCGGCGCTGACGTCACCGCCATTTTAAATCTGTTCAATCAATAGATACCTGATCTTCGACAGGAGAGGACCTACACTGCAAGTGCTGCTGTGACCTCGGTCTGGAAGCGACGATGGCTGCTGCGTCTGGGGAAAGGGCCCCTGCCTTCACTGCTCAGGAGTTGGAGGAACTTGTGGATGGGGTCCTCCCCCAGTACACGCTACTCTACGGTCCTCCAGACCAACAGGTAAGTACACAGGGAGCACGTTGTATGGGCTAGGCCTGGGTGGAGAGGGCTGGTTGTAAGACGGAAGGGGGCAGAGTTCAGGGAACATGAATGCAAGTGCCAAATGGCAAGGGTAGAGAGGGGGGACACTTACATCGACGGGGCAGTTGGTAATGGCTTCTCTTTTTCTCTTGTGCATGTCATGTAGGTCAGCGTCCACCAGAAGAAGGACCTTTGGCGTGCCATTGCCAAGGACGTCCGGACCCTGGGGGCCCACCAGAGACGGGGCACCCACTGCCGGAAGAGATGGGAGGACATTCGCCGCTGCAGCAAGAAGACGGCGGAGGCTCAGCTGGGGATGGCCTCCCAACGTGGGAGGGGTGCCCGTCACACCATGACCCCCCTGATGTTCCGGATCCTGGCGGTGGCCTACCCTGAGTTGGATGGGCGCTTGACGGCATCACAGCAGACACAAGGGGGTGAGTACAACCTCATTCTGCGGACTTAGCGCGCAGTGGAGGGGTCTGGGTAATGCAGGCCATGTGGCACTCTACCCCACCGCAGTATAGTGCCAAGTACAGGTAAAGATGCCCCTGTGACATCCATGTGTGCAGATGTCCACCATAGCCATGTAGGCCAGATCCCAGGAATTGCATCTGCAGAGGCCAGGAGCACGGCGTAGTGCAGGGGGCAGCTGTGTCTGTATTGTCCGCCAACGGTAGCGGTATGCCATGCACTCAACCTGTTCTTCTTCTCTCTCTCCCCCCCCCCCCCCTTTTTGTGCTTTCCCTGTTCTTTTGTGCATCAGCATCATCAGGCGGAGGTACAATGGCACCGGAGCACGAGGGAGCTGCATCCCACATGGCCATGGAGGGCCACACCACGGACTCAGAATGCACCAGTGGGATGGAGGGCGAGGGGATCTTCACGTCGGCCACCGGATCACCAACCAGCGACACGGACTCATCCGCCGATGGGAGCTCCCTTGTGGTGGCGGCACCATCTGTGCGCCCCACTTCTACAGGTACAGACGCCACCTCCCCTACCAGCACCGCCCTCCCAGCAGCCCCTCAGTGTTCGCCCCGTGCCCGCTCACCCAGGAGGGTGGGCATCACCTTCGCCCCAGGCACCTCAGGCCCTGCCCCAGTCACCCCTGCTGCCCTCAGTGAGGAGGCCATTGACCTCCTCAGGTCACTCACTGTTGGGCAGTCTACCATTGTGAATGCCATACAGGCTGTAGAAAGAAAGTTGCAACACGGTAATGCATTCCTGGAGGGCATTCATTCTGGTCAGGCTGTCGTTCAGCGAACCCTGCAATCTCTGGTCTCAGCACTGATGGCAGCCATTGTCCCTGTGTCTAGCCTCCCCCCTCCAACCTCCTCCATCCAGACCCAATCCCCCGTACCTCAGCCCATCCCAAGCACACCTACAGACCAGCATGCACACACGTCAACACCCAAGGGAAGCTCTGGCAAACATAGGCACCACACAACCCACAGGCACTCAAACAAGCATCACACACATGCAGACACACCAACAGCCACTGCCTCCACTGTGTCCCCCTCCTCGTCGTCTGCCTCCTCCCTCCCAGTCTCGTCTACACTCTCACCTGCATGCACTACATCTACAGGCACCAGGAATCGCACCAGGACACCCAGCACCACAAGCAGCTCACCTGCACTCACCACCTCCACTCACATTTACACGTCCCCTGTGTCCTCTCCCAGTGTGTCTGTGACGCCCCCACCCAAAGTACACAAACGCCGGCAACCACACACCCAACATCCATCCACCTCACGACAGCCTCCAGTACCTGCACCTGCACCCAAAACACCTAAAGTGACACCTCCTACAGCCACCTCCTCTTCCTCCACTCCCAGACCCCCTCCAACTACCCATCCCAGTGTTCGTCAGAAACTGTCCCTCTGTAAAATTGACCGTTTTGCCCCCACCCCTCCAATTCATCAGTCCCGTCGTAGCGCCTCAGCCAAAAAGCCTCCTGTACCAGTGGTGCCTGTTCAAGGTGTGTGGAGTGCACCGGCCACTAGAGCAGGCAGCGTGACCCGGAGCCAAGGCACCCCCTGTAAAGGCTCTGAAATTGGAAGGTGGCCGACAGGACTGTGTGAAGACTCCTGGAGGCAAAACAACTCACAGGGTTTCCAGGGGGATCGCAGAGTCAGCTGTGACTCCTCCAAAGGTGGGGAAGGGCCAGAGGAAGTCTGCACAGCCTGGTGTGAGCATCACGGCGGAGAAGGGCGGCATCCTTCCCGGCGGTCAGGACGCCACCACCAGCACCGTCGTTACTGGTCCGGAGACTACCGCCAGAGTCAGTGCCCAGGAGGGCCCAAGTATCGTCACTGGTCAAGAGACCACCGCCAGAGTCAGTGCCCAGGAGGGCCCAAGTATCGTCACTGGTCAGGAGACAACCGCCACCGCCGGAGTCAGTGCCCAGGAGGGCCCAAGTATCGTCACTGGTCAGGAGACCACCGCCAAAGTCAGTGCCCAGGAGGGCCCAAGTATCGTCACTGGTCAGGAGACCACGCCACCGCCGGAGTCAGTGCCCAGGAGGGCCCAAGTATTGTCACTGGTCAGGAGACCACCGCCAGAGTCAGTGCCCAGGAGGGCCCAAGTATCGTCACTGGTCAGGAGACCACCGCCACCGCCGGAGTCAGTGCCCAGGAGGGCCCAAGTATCGTCACTGGTCAGGAGACCACCGCCGGAGTCAGTGCCCTGGAGGGCCCAAGTATCGTCACTGGTCAGGAGACCACCGCCGGAGTCAGTGCCCAACGAGGGCCCCGGCTGCCACAGCCCAGCTGGGCAATGAGGGAACGTCATGCCACACACCAATGCCCAATCCAGGGAACGTCATGCCACACACCAATGCCCAGTCCAGAGACCGCCATGGCAAAGCACAGCTGAACAGTCCAGAGACCGCCATGGCAAATCACAGCTGAACAGTCGAGAACCTCCATGGCAAAGCACCGCTGAACAGTCGAAAACCGTCATGGCAAAGCACCGCTGAACAGTCCACGGACCGCCATGGCAAAGCACCACTGAACAGTCGAGAACCGCCATGGCAAAGCACCGCTGAACAGTCCAGGGACCGCCATGGCAAAGCACCGCTAACAGTCGAGAACCGCCATGGCAAAGCACCGCTGAACAGTCCAGAGACCGCCATGGCAAAGCACCGCTGAACAGTCGAGAACCGCCATGGCAAAGCACCGCTGAACACTCCAGAGACCGCCATGGCAAAGCACCGCTGAACAGTCCAGAGACCGCCATGGCACAGCACCGCTGAACAGGGCATGCACCGGGGAAGAATGACAAGGCCGCCACATCACGCATCATTATCCCATGTGCAGCTGGGACAGTGACGGGACAGGAACTGTCACAGGAAGACTAATCCAGTCTGGGCACCAGTCCCCCTACAGAACCAGTGGAGGCTGTTATCTACTTGCGATAACTGTGGCTTTGCACGCCCCAGGATGGTCCAGTGGGCAAGCCACCCACTGTAGAGACTTGAGAGACTGTGGCTTTGCACTCCCCAGGATGGTCCAGTGGGCAAGCCACCCACTGTAGAGACTTGAGAGACTGTGGCTTTGCACTCCCCAGGATACATCAATGGGCATGGAGCCCCGTCGTGGATCTGGCTTTGCAGTCATCCGGCTGAGGTGCCCCCCCTTCCCTTCCCCCTGAGGTGCCTGTAGTATCTATATCTGATGCCCCGGCAGTGTTCTCTCCGTCTGTGGACAGGTATCTTTTGTGGGCCTCGCCCATGCTTTTTTGGACTAGTGATGCACGGACATTGATATGTGCATATCTGCACTACTTCTCGTAATGTATATACTTTTGACTGATTTAATGATATATCTGTATATTTTTGAGACATTTATATTGATACATTACAATGTTTGAACTGATTTCGTTTGGTCTTTGCATTCTTCCGGGGGGGTTGTGTGTTGTTCCGGAGATTTTTGTGAATGCATTGGTGTGTGTGTTGTACTATGCGTGGGTGGGGGTGAGGGTGGGGGTGTTGCGTGTGTGTCCCCCTAACTTTTGCCTCCCCCCTACCCTATATCGTAGGTGCAGTACTCACTGATGTCTTCGCCGGCACCGGCGTTGGTCTTCGTAGATGAGTAGGAATACAAGGGCCGGTAGGATTTGTAATTCCGGCTCCATGGAGTCCTCCTTCCTCGTGGGATGTGTTCAGGTGAGCGTTTTCCCATTGCAGAAACTGTTTCCGCCGTGTTTTTATCCACGGTGAAACCGCCCCGGAAAAGGTGGCGGATTGACGGGTTGTGATACTGTGGGCGGTACATTGTCTTCCGCCTCTCTGTTGGCGGTGACCGCCGCGCTGCTTGTCTGTACCGCCGTGGCGGGCGGTGTGTTAAAGTGGCTGTCTTTCTTGGCGGTTTCCGCCGGGGTCATAATTCCCTTTTTTTGTCCGCCGGGCTGTTTGCGGTATTACCGCACCTTTAACACCGTCCGCCAGGGTTGTAATGACCCCCATAGTTATCAAACGTGTATGTAGTCATGACGTGCACAAACATAAAGGCATTAAAAATGTATTGAATTATTATCATGACCGGCATACCATCACCTTATCATCACGCTCAATTTCACACCATTTTATTTTGCAGTTTTTATATAGCATAACTCAGCATAAGGTGTAGGAAAGTGCTCTTTTTTTACATGGTCACCCCCACCTTTTACCTGGTAATCGGTGCAATTTTGACTGAAAGTGCACTGGGCTCCTGCTAACCAGGTTCCCAGTGCCAGATCTCTTTCCCTAAAACTGTATGATTGTTCCCCAATTGGCATTACCTTTGGCCCCTGTAAATCCCTAGTAAATGGTAGCCCTGGTACCTAGGGCCTGGGTACCAAAGAGGGTTCCCAGGGGCTGCAGTATGTATTGTGCCAACCTCTGGGACCCCTCAGCTAGCACATGCAGACTGCCATTGCCAGTGTCTTGGTGCAGCTAAAAGTGAAAACATGGCATGGCACATAGCCTGTGTACCCTGTCCCCTAACACTGAGTGCAATATATCTAAGTCACCCCTACATCAGGCCTTACTGCCCTAAGCCAGGGTGCATTATATTACATGTAACGGCATTTCTGCAAGAGCAGGCATGCCCCTGCTATGTCTTTGCCAATACTTAGAGATACTGAGTGAACAGGGAAGCCAATTTAAGTACATGCATTGGACACTGGTCAGTACGAGTTCCCCAGCTACATGATGGTTTCACCGAAAATAGGGATGTTTGGTATCAAACATCTCATATTAACAAACCCTCACTGATGCCAGTGATTGATTTATTAATGTCTGTACCCAGAGGGCACCTTAAAAATGCCCCCTGAAAACCTACCAACTATCAGTGTGCGGACTGACTAGTTTTTGCCAGCGTGCCACCACCAGACATGATACTGATCCTCTAGGATGAGAGTCGTTGCTCTTGGGCGTTCAGAAACAAAGCCTGCTCTGGGAGAGGTGTTTACTCACCCCACCCAACAGGATAACCTGCAAATCTGCACTCCAAGACAGGGGGCTTCAAAGAAGCCCTCTGCCCTTGGTGTGCACACCTGGCTTCACTGAAAGGAGAGATGCCAACCCCCCTGCCCCAGGGCCCATTTGGCACCTGGACAGGCAGGAACTTTAGAACTCAGAAAGGTGTGTCCACCTCTCAGGTCAGCCCCACCCCTAAAATGTGCTGCCTGATGTGGACACAAAATTTAGAAATCTGCCATCTTGGTGTTTGCAGATTTAGGAACTCTGGGACAGGGTTATGCCCACTTCCTACAAGGAGTGGTGACCCCACGGGTAAGTAGCCCATTGGCCACTACCCTACACTCCCCGAAAAACTTCTACATTCAGTATTTAGAGGAGTCCCTGGCACCAGAAAATCAGATTCCTGTTGACCTATGAAGAAGAACATTCAAGAGCTGCAAAAGTAAAGCCAGAGGAAGAAGCACCTGACTTGGCCCCAGCCCTGCCAGCCTGTATGCTGTACCTGCCTATTTGCACAAAGGTCAACTCGTCCAGCAAGCTGCTGTGCCCCCAAAAGCTTGAGAGGACTGCCTGCCTTCAATGAAGAGCTGCTTTCTTGCATCTTGCACCACAAGAGACCTCAGAGGACTCCGGACCGCAAAAACCTGACACCGGAAAGCACCACAACATTGCGCACCCGATGCCGTACTACACCCATGCACCCAGCCGCCCCAGTGCCACCCGGTGTGACTTGTTGGTGTGGTCCTGACCCTTGCCCAATACTTACCTTAAGGCCAGGAGATTGCTCCCCGAATGGAGTGCTTGTTTTTCTCTCAATAGAATAACATTGCCGCTTCTGAAAAATGCACTGTCGACTTTTGAAACCTGAAAGTATTTTTCTTGCAAAACGTACTTACCTGATTGCATTGATTCTGGTGCCGAAACATATAAAAATATACTTGTTATTTTTGTAAATTGGTGTGGATCTTCTTATTGAGTCATGAGTCTCATTTATTGACTGGGTGTGTATTTGCAGATGTCTAAAACTCCTCTCTGATAAGCCTAAGTCTGTTGGACCACAGTTCCCCAAAAAGAGTGCCTTGGGATTGCTACCCTTGTTCACTGGTAAGGGAACCCCTGGAATCTTTGCATGATATAGCTCATTTTGATATATCATATAAAGAGCCAGCTTCCTACGTAAGGGATTAAGAGTGCTTTACATGAGCGCCAGATTGCATCACACTTGTTTAGCACAGAGAGATTAAGGGCCTCATTAATAGTCTGGTGGTCAGCAGAACGCCAGACTTGAGGTGGCAGTCATGTCCGCTGCTGGTTTGGCGGTCAGAGCGGTAAACGACCACCCTCTCCACTGGGAACAATGTTCCCGATGGGCTGACGGTGGTGAAGGTCGTAATCAGCCAGAGTGGCACTGAAGTCAGCGCCGCCTTGCTGATTACGACCTGGCTCTGTTCCAGACTTTCCATGGTGGTTTCACTGCCATGAAAAGGTTGGCGGAGAACAGGAACAGGGGGCCACAGGGGAGCCCCTACACTGCCCATGGCATGGGCAGTGCAGGATTCCTCTGCTCAGCACCTTCGTAATGCGCACTGTCTGCTGTACAGACAGTGCGCATTACGAGGGTGCTGGTGCCCCCGTGGGCGGCAACATTGCAGCCGGCTCGATTACGTGCCGGTGACAATGCTGCGGCCACATTCCCGCTGGGCTGCCAGTCATCTCAGAAGGAAAGTCATAATAGGGTCGGCAGGGAGGTCACCAGTAAGGCAGCAACCTCCCTGTCTGAAGTTCGGCGGATGGGTCTGCCTATCCGCCAAACTCATAATGAGGCCCTAAGTGATTTGTTCAATATCACTGGATGTTGAGCCGAGGACAGAGCTCGAACAGTGTTCCCCAGTTCTAAAGTCAGCAGTTCTGGCCATTAGGTCACTACTCCTCCTCCATTGTATGCGCTGTTTGTTTTAGTCCTATGACTCATGATTGGACCAAAAAACACAGCTCACACACTTTCCCTTTCAAGCTGGCAACCTGGAAGTGCCAGACTGCCAGACTGCCCGAAAGATCAGTCCAACAGTGCTGTAAGGCATTATCAGGTTCAATCTGTTGTGGTCGGGATGGACCAGTTGGGGCAGGGCCATTAGGATATGAGAAACTAGCATTTTCCCGAGGACCCCATATGAAAGTTTGATGATCCTGAAATATTTGTGGGGAGACAGCCAATGTATGATACTATAAACAACAGGCTCCCTACAGAATACACATTTGTTTCATTTAATGATGGCATATTGGTTGGTTTGTGGCATCAATGTAGAAAAATTACGTCTAACCTAATACTAAGAGACTGACATCATATTGTGGCACGGCAAAAACAGATGCTAGATTGCAATTTCTCTGGGTAACTTGAAGTCAAGCATCAAAATTACTAAAGGACCCTCATATAACAATGTGACACCACTCCAGACTGTGATCTTCCTCCAGGAAGCTTGGGTCAGACTGAAACATTCAGTCCAAAGTTCTAGAATGAACCTGTATCATCACTTCAGGAACTATATGCAAGACTAAGGGCCTGATTATGAGTGTGATGGTCCTCGGACCGCCACACTCGCAGTGACTGTAAGACTGCTGTGGTTGTGGTGGTCCGACCGCCACAAACGAGGTTAGCGGGCAGCCCTGCCAACCTACTGCCGTCTACACCGGGATCAGAGATCATGACGAGCTGACGGCAGGTACAGATTGCAGTCAGCAGGGCGGCGTTGAGGTCAGAGCCACCTTGCTGATTACAACTAGGTTCTCTGCCAGCCTTTTCATGGTGGTTTCAGGGGAACAGGTGCAGGGGTCCACAGGGGGGCCCCTGCACTGCCCATGGCATGGGCAATGTAGGTGTCCCCCTGCCCAGCACGGACAGACAGTGAGCATTGCGTGGGTCCTGGTGCTCCCTGCGGGTGGCAGCATTGCCACTGGTTCTATTACGACCCGGCGACAATGCTCCCGCCTCTTTCCCATTGGCCTGACCGGCAGAAAATCAGGAAAGTCATAACGGGGGCGGCTGGGAGGTTGCCACTACAGTGGCGGCCACACTGGCGGGAGTTTGGCAGATGTGTGTTCCCATCCTACAAACTCGTAATCAGGGCCTGAGACATTTAAGCTTCTGGCAGCTGGAATCTCTGTGTGAAAAACCTGGGTAAACATTCAAGAATACATGTGTAAATATGCTATTCCTCAAACACTTTTAGTCCCTGTTATTTCCACCTTCAGTAATTATCATGGAACAGCAATTCAGGAGTTCAAAGTGACATGAATTGTTCTGGTCAATTCATAATTAGGACCTTTGCAAACTGGAAGAATTAGTCTCACATCATTCAGGCTGGACAGAAGACTATTACTCCCGACACCATGGAAACAGGCAAGGCGCCTCATTTCATTTGGGGGTTAAAGCCTAACGTTGAAAGTACAACAACAAGTTGATGGACAGAATGCTTGAATTAATCTCAACAACTGGTAATTGCTTGAGGCCACACTCCAGCCCATCATGTTTTACTCACAATGCAACTCTAGACAAAGGTCTGTCTCAAGCAAATCACAACCAACCCTGCCCCTCCTGGGAACAGTCTTTCCCAAACTGCCAGGCACGGCCTTCCTAAGAAGGGACCACGAGCATCCCCGGACCTCCTATGACGTATTTAGGTGTCATTAGTGAGGGATAGCTTGAGTCCTGTGTCAAAATGAACACAGGACACACATCTGGGCGTACCCATTGCACTCAGGGTGCAACTGCAACATCATCAAAGCGATGGATACAATGCTTGAATTAATCTATGCCACTGGCAATCACTCAGTGCCACATTCCAGTCCGTTGTTTTTCACCCACCACTCTGCTTTAGACAAAGGCTCGCCTTACCCATATCAGTACCAACCCTGCTTCATGTGGGAAAAGTTGTCCTAAAATGTCAGGTAAGGTCCCTCCAGAAGGTACCACACGCAAACCCAGACCGCTTTCGATTTATTTAGGTCTTATCAGTGAAGTATAGCTTGAGTTCTATGGCACAGTGAGCACGGGACCCATGCATGGGCATACCTGTTGCACTTAGGACATAAACTGCAATAACAACAAGGTGATGACTCGAGTGCTTCCATTAATCTCTGCCATGGCAAGAACTCAGGGTTGCATTTCAGTCCTTTGGTTTCATCCACCATGCCAGGGTGAGGATAGCACTGTTAATTACTCCACTTGTGTGGGGCGCCCTTTATTCCCTCTGATAGGGAGCATAATAATAAACGTTGCCCAGCAGGGGGACAAAAAGCCTGAGCTCTGATCCTGACTGAGCCAGGGAAAAATAAACATTATGGATGACCCATGAAGTGTCAATGTATGCTCTTGAGTCCTGCATAGTCAGACTAAGAGCACGTTTCACCCCAGTTTCGTACCTTATGGATTTCTGTAGGTTAAAGAAATCAAAACTTGTGATCTAAGGCAGATTTCTGATAGATGTATAATTACAGCATCCTTGCGCACAAAATAGTAAACTGTACTGACTTTACCTATGAGTGCCCACTAATTTTATAAGACATACCCCAGGTCAATATCTAACCCTGCAGAGTCCTCTCTGCGCCAGGCTACCCGTGCACAGTTACAAGGGTGAGCACAATGGTAGTTTCAGACACACAGCTGGCACATATATTCACACGTAACCAACAAGTGTTCCCTTACCCTAGCCTTATTCAAAAGGTAGGCACTGGCAGTGAACATGCGATGTCTATTTACATCAGATTACCGTGAGTCAGACACAAGTAGTGAGGCTCACCCACAGTAAAAAGTCAAAAGTAGTAATCAAAAAAGCAAAATATTCTGGCGACAATGGTCTTGAATGTGGTTTAGAGCAACAGCAATGGTTTACATTAACTCAAGCATTCCTTCCATCACATTTTTGTTTTTGTAGTAATTTTGAAAGTGGGCAGGCATATAACCTGAAATGCAATTGATCATACTAAAGTATTTCTGCCATGTCCTGTTATACGTCAGTTACTCACAAACTACGCTAGGCATGAAAGGTATGCGTGAAAGGTACAGCAATAACTGCACCATGAAAACCATCAGTTTCAGTGACCAATGATATTGCCAGCACACCCCTGGAAACATGACATGAAATGTCCCATCCCAAAGAACCACCAGACAAATTTTCCAGACTCTGTGCAGACAGAAAAAGAGTGGACAAAGCCTTAATTCTGATTACTCCTGCAGAAGAAGGATAAGGTTCTAGAGCTCAACTCATCAACGTAAGTTACAAAGACTCATCAAAACTTCCAGCATGATGGCCACAGATACTGATCATTAGGGCCATTTGAGACAACAGTGCAAATGAACTCATGTCTACAGGGGCAACTTTCTTGGCTTGCCCAACCACAAGACTTAATCTCCAGTGGGGTCTTTTTTAGGAGTCTTAAAGAAATCAGGAGCAACTAAGCTTGAATTGCAACAAAAAGATCATATTTACCACTAGTGGCCTGGGGTGTTAGTATTGAATTTAAAATTGAGCACCAGGTGCACATCTTCGGCAGTTTCAGAGTGGTGAGGTTGAGTAGTTCAAGTCCTAGAAGAAGGTGGTGTGTGGAAGAGATTCAGAACTCATCTAAGCAAATGATATCCGTAAATAAGTCACTGTTCAACCAGTGTTACTTAAAAGGAAAAGGTCTTTAATCAAAGCACACTGCTAAATGCTGCACCAACAAAATAAAATACAATTATCACTGAGGATTCAATATATCTTTGTGGTTGCTCCCAGATTCTTACATATGTCATCACAGTCTACTGGCGATAACCTAATCAAGGACCACCCAGCCCCAAGCGTGGGTGAATACAATCCCCTTTACTTTCCCTCAAGCAAACTGAACCAGTAAGTTATGGTGGATTCCTAAGCAGTGGCCTTATCCATGCATCTCCTGCCTTGTGTTGTTGTCTGTAGTTGTGATGCTGCGCTTGCCGATGAATGCAGCTGTCCCTTTCCCTAATGGCAGCCCCTGGTGCTGTCACAATCTTGCTGTTCCTGTGAATTTCCTCCGGGTGGCATGTTGCTCCACTGGCTTATATGCCCCGGGAGTGGGGTGAGGAAGGGTAAGTCAGATACAGATAATGGATGCTGTCTTTATTCTTGCTAGCAGGGAGAAGTGAAATCTTCTTCACTTGGTCTTCCTCTTTCTCAAAAGTTCAAACCTACAACCCAAACAAAGGAAGAACCCCCTCCCCAATCACAGCAGTGATCAGGCAGCGAGCTGGACCGCTGAACCAGTCTCCTAGTGTTTTACCGTTCTAGGAACTTCTTCTTCTGGTGGTCGGTCCACTGAACACAGTACAGTTTTGTTGGTAGCTAATGATAGTGGCACATATTAGCTGATTCTGTCCTGTGTAGTCAATTTTTGTGGTCTCCGATTATCTTCTTCATTGCTTTGCATACCAGGCAGAGAGATATAATAGTGGCCACCATAAGTACAGTTTCAGAGAGTCACTTTGCTCCTAAGGCACATTGCAGGGGGCCCATGGTCCACTGCTTCACCACACAGTCTGCCAGTGTAACACTTTCTCTAGGCTACAATGGGCCAATATTCAGTTTTGCCTGCGCAGCTCCTTGAAGTCCTACTCTTCTAGGTAGTGTGCAGGGATATGACAAGTACGCATCTCCAGCAGTCATCAAGATGACCTGGCAGAGGTCAGAACTTGAAGACTGCTTTTCCCAAAACAGGAAGTTGGCAGACAGCAACCCCAACCCTGGAACACTAGGGGCCTGATTACGACCTTGGTGGAGGGGATTACTCTGTCCTAAATGTGACAGATATCCCGCCTGCCGAATTGCAAGTTCCAAAGTATCCTATGGAACTTGTAATACAGCGGACGGGATATCCGTCACATTTGATACAGAGTAATGCCGTCCGACAAGGTTGTAATCTGGCCCTAAGTCTTTCCTAGTGTCTACTAGTTTGGGACCTCTAGCACTGGTCAATGAGAAAGGCTTCTGCTCTTTCAGAAACGACATTTGCAGACAGAGGCAGTGTATTCTTTAGGTCCGGATCCGAGACCAGTTTCAGGCAGTTCCGGCATTTTGCATCTTCCTCCCAGACTGGTCAAGCCACAGTCTTTGTCTTTTTATATTGGGAAAAAAGGGATGGGTCTGGCAGCTCCCTGCCAATAGAACCCAAATAAAAGACATAAAAGGCTTCTTCACTTAACTACCCGAGGAGGATCGGAATGCCACTCTCCCCTCTCCTGGCTTCTGGTGCTCCTCTCCTGCTGGTGGAGGCTTCATGCGCATGCCCTCCGCTACCAGCCAGCAGAGCCCATACTCCAAAGCCCCAGAGCCGCCTTGCTGAGCACTTGGAGTGGCAGCAGAGTCCGAATCTTCCACCAAATGCTCTTCAGAGGGCATAATGGCTCCAGCACCACTGGACCTGGAGAAACTCATCTAGTCCTGAGCTGCTTACCTTAGCTGTGTCGCAGTGGCCTTATCCTAAAAGCCATACACTGGTGGTAAGCATGTGCAGTCCCATCACCATGAGTGAAACTAAGGTAGTGAGACTCATCCATGGTAAAGGTTCAAAAACCGGGTGATCAAAAGCAAACAATTCTGGTGGACTAAATGGGAGCAACCCATTTGCAAAAGTAATATTCACTATTTGCTCTCCAGCATGAGCAACAATTGGAAAAGTCTTAGACTTTGGGGAAGTCATATTCAATGTTCCCACTCCAAACTGAACAACATCTGGGAAAGTTTTGAACTTTGGAGGGATAATATTTACTTTAGGCACTCCAATGTGAACAACAGTAAGGAAAGTATCATACTTTGTAGGGGTCAGACTTTCTATTCCCACTCCAACATAAGCAGAAGTATGTAAAGTCTTGGACTTTGCATGGTGCACATTTACTATTTCAAATCATAAATAAAAGAAGTACTCACAATTCAATAAAGTAAATATATATAACTGGAGTATATAAATGATACTTTCAACTCAAATAATTAAAATATATGCATGAATTAAAAGCTATACATTAATTCAATTATAACTTTAAAAATAGAATTGCAACATAGAAAATAGGATGTAAAATATCAGTCATAAATACTTTAAAACAGTTAACATATATAAAACAAACATGAAATTTAAAAATACCAGGTACTTAAAAAAATATATTTATAAATGACAAAGTGTAATCAAATGAACTAAAATATATAACCTGCATTTAAAATTTTGAAACATATATTATACAAAATTAATAAAATGTCAAAAGATAATAAATTAAAAAGTAATACATTTATGTTGTCCCACAAGCCGAACAACAAAACAACCCAACAGCAAATGAACAATAATTAGTAAAATGTAATGGTCATTGCAAACACAATATAAATAAATGTATGAAATCACAAAAAAATTTAAAAATAAATATTTACCATTTTTATAATTAATCAAATATCCATAAACTTTAATATATATATTTTTTTAAGTATTCATTAAAAACAAAATAACCAATTGGAAATTATTTACAAATTTAAATCACTCACTCAATCAATTAAATACTGTATTTATTAACTTTATCAATCAATTAAAATGTGTAAATAAATAAACAAATTAAAAAGGATATTAATTATATGTTAAAAACCTGACCCTTCCCACTTCCCTATATATCAAAATACCCACAAAGAAATAGAAAATAATAAAAAATATTTTTTCTTAAATAAAATAAAAAACATTCTGTAAAAATATTGCTAAGCAAAAAATATACTTCTATAAATGACCAATAATTAAAAATAAAATATCAATTACTTATAACACACAAGGCAACAAAACATTACAAAATATTTTAAAATCCTTACCTTTCATATTCTTTCCCACAATATTCTTATCATCACAATATTTTTTAGACAATGTTTCTGCCCAGTAATATTATTGCAACAGTCATTGGGAATGGTTAACCCAAGTCTGATGTATGGCTCGCAGACAGGAACTTCGTTCTGCTGTTGTTCTAGAAATAGCATTAGGGCACTATTATTTTGATGACTAAGTAACCCTTGAGTTGGACACAATCAAAGCACTCACACAAGTCAAATGCTCACATGTTCTGTCATTTGCCACAACTTTGTTGAGAAATACATATTTATCTGTTCAAAGATGCCCAGATCAAGAGCAGAGCTTTCTATTAGAGAGCTAAAGAGACGCAGCACTTTATCCTCGCTACTTTTAATCCAGTTTTCGACTACAATATCAACCTCCAATCAAATGGACTCACAATGTTGACTACCAACATATAGTCAAGGGTAACAGATGTGTCTACTTACTTTGACAAGTTGGTAGTCAGTTTTGTGAATCTGATAAATCCTGAGCTTGATTCTATCGACCTCAATAGCTAAACATACAACCTTTTCTCCTGACACTTGCAGTTGCCAGTCATTAAAGTGTCCAGGTCAGAGGCATAGATAGTAGCACCAGGGAGCAAAACATCATGGCACATGCAGATGTCTTTCTCCTAGCACTCCAGACTTCATAACCGTTGCACCCAGAACATATGAGGCTCATTCTGTTGCTCTTATGTTACCCTGGATCTATAGTAAACTTGGCAAAATCAGGATTTTATCATATATCAAAGTCAGCATCAATGAACTTGAGTAATTACCTAATCACTTGGGTGTAGAAGTACCTATCCAACCTCTTCCAAAAACACTGCAAATGACTTCATGCAAGCATCAATGTTGAAACTGTCTTCTGAGGTAGATTCCAGATATTAAAACCTATGTTCCACCTAGGTATAGCTATATGTTTGGGATGTTACCATTACAAATACCTTAAAGGTTGCTGGACTACTGCAAACCTATGTACTGCTTGGGCAGCTGGAGGACTCCATCTGCCCTGCATGGATACCCTCCACGGAGCACAACTGCTGTCACAATGGGAATGATAGCTGGGAAGCAGTAAAGGTCCTTGACATACAGTGCAAACAGACCTGGTCAGCATGCAAACGAATCATCCAATACCCCATGTTAAGTGCTGGACACTCAACAGACCATAATTAAATTTCTTCATGCTGAGCCTCTTTCATTGAACAACACTAGCATGTTCATTGATAACAAATGTCATACTCGCAACCAAAGGGGTTATTTAAGATTGGTCACTTGGAATACATTTTTGATCTTTATTTTGTACATTGAAGCCCCAGAAAAGTGGAAAAATACTTAACTGAGGCAGTGTCTCATAGCAGCGTTGTGATGATATTAATCGTGTTTGACCAATGACTTTGTGTTTCACCACTGCGCATATTAGTTGCTCAATGTTCACCAGTAGCACATTATATGTTTTGTTCAGTTTAGCCGCCTATTGGCTTTGACATGGCATTAGCCATTACTTTCTGTATTCAGTTTAGCCGCCTATTGGCTTTGACATTGCATTAGCCATTACATTCTGTATTCTGCCTATTGGCTTTGACATGCTGTATTCAGTTTAGCTGCCTATTGGCTTTGACATGATATTAGACATTACATTTTGTATTCAGTTTAGCTGCCTATTGGCTTTGACATGATATTATACATTGCATTTTATATTCAGCTTAGCTGCCTATTGGCTTTGACATGATATTAGACATTACATTTTGTATTCAGCTCAGCTGCCTATTGGCTTTGACATGATATTAGACATTGCATTTTGTTTCAGCTTAGACGCCTATTGGCTTTGACATGATATTAGACATTACATTTGATATTTAGGTTAGCTGCCTATTGCCTTTAACATTTTGAGTTAGACATTGCAGTTGAGAATCCAAGCTGTATTTTTCCAAGCTGTGTTTTTGCACAAGATGAACCAAGATGTTTTTCTCACACCAGACTAGACATGATAAGAGAGAGTACATTTGGTGTTTTCCTTTCTGCTCAGGCTTGGGAAGAGGAGGAGTCTAGGAGATCTGGCCAGTCTCCGAAGGCTTGCGTAGTTTTCCCAGGTCTGAGAGGAGGGGGCACGCTTTTGTAACGGATGACTCGGGCTTCAGAGAATTAGATTCTTTTCTGCCTGACTTCGGACTGGAACTTGGTGCCAGTTGCCAGTCTCCCGTGTGGATAGATAATCTCTTTCTCGCAGTTGACCGGAGTCATCAACTTGCAGACACCAGAAAGATGAAGCTGTAAATAGTTTCTCACACGGTGAAGTATTTGTTTTGCTTTGCATTCAATATCTTATAAATATAACCTGCTGTGTACATTGCAGCTGAGAAGTACTGTGATATATTTTGTTTTAATGCTGTGACTACTTTTGTGCTTGAAATCTAATAATTCGTCCCTCAAGAACTTGTGGGTGGGGAAGAATTAACAACAATAAAGGTCTTCTTTGAACTCAGAAGTGCATTCTTGATATGTTCTGTAAGCTCTGATACGAGATAAGAAGGAAAGCAGAACATTTTGGTACCAGGAGTGGGGTAGGGTCGAATTATAGATTTCTACGTGCACACGTTAAAAGTGTAATTGTTTTTTTGTTGTTTGGAGAATTACAGAAGCAGGGCAGACCATGTTTGAAAATGCATGTGTAGTTAAACTGCCTGTAAGAAACATGTTTTCTTTCTGTGATGAAGCATATTTAGAAAATGTGCCTTTTGAGAGCATTGATGTTCCTTTTGTTTTTGACAGAAGGGTTTGGATACTTTTATCTGCTTACAGAGAAATGCAGGAGAAATGTAGGCAGTTGGAACATGAAAATAAGAATTTACGCGAGCAAATTAGCCAGAATACATTAATGCAAGATAATGCTGAAAGTTAGAAAAATGCTGTTTTAGAAGAATCTGTATTTTCCCATTCCAGTAATGAGGGGGTTAAGACAGCTTTGAGCTACTATGAGCCTTCGTGTGAGCCAGGTTTTTTGGCAGTCAAAGTGCATTCCTTAACTGATAACACAGAGAGCAATGCTCAGAATGTGATTTACGAGTTACCGTTGCAAAATGAAGTAAAAGGAAAGATTTTAGAGTTTCTTACTGTTTGCACTAAGCAAGAGACACCGAGTTTCATTAGCTTGTTTGATTTTTGGAAACTGAATAGCCCTCATCTGAGTGAAATCCTAACACTTTGGTATATGGTCACTGGGAAAAATTATATGCAGCTGAGCGCTTGTGATTTCGCAATTGAAATAATTCAGACTTTAGATTTCTGCGCAGTGCAAGAGGGAAACACTGATGTACATGTAAATCAGGAACATGGGAAGAAAAGAGTGCCCCTAGCAAGGATCATACACTGGATCTGGTACATGCAAGACAGGGCTAGAGTACCACAGGTAAAAGAGTCACCAGTGAAATTGTGTGCACCATTTGAATTCGTGTCCACTGAGGATAAAAAGCATGTTTGTTTTACTAATGATTCATTGACTGAAATGTTGTTTTCTGGCACAGGAGAAGGAACAGCGTTGTACAATGTGTGTCAGACTTTAAAGCAAGAGCTGCGTGAGATGTGTCATTTTTACACTGATTCTTGGTTCATTGCCAATGGTTTAGCCGTTTGGTTTTCCACATGGCTTGCACCTAACTGGTTCAATTCCCTTGCAGATGTTAAAGAGAATAATTCAGAGAGAGAAGTGTTCACCCAGAATTCTGACTTAGTGGGGATGGCTAAGTGGGTGCACCAGAAATGTGAACAGCTGGGAGAAAAAGCCACTTACAGGTGGGCAGAGAGGAGTGAGATGCACATTCCCCTAGATTTGATAAAAACTGTGCAGCACGCACAAAAGCAGTCTGTCATGCAAGCAGTCGCAGAGCAGTTGGGGAGAGGAAAGTTACCAGAACAGAAATGGCAAATTGATCAGGTGTTAGGGGGAGTGATTGCTGCAGATTACCAAGGAGAAATCAAAATTATGCTGATAACTAGAAAATAATCTGATTCATTCATACAAATTGGAGACAGAATGGCCCAACTTGTCAAAAGTGCAGTGAATGGAGGTTTGGTAAATAAGGAGTCTGCCCCAGCCCTTCTGACAGTGCAAGAAAAGGGAAGCTGTGGTGCAGCAGATAAAAACCTCAGTGTTGAGGTGTGGGTTGAAGCCCCAGATGACCCTCCAGAACCTGCAGAAATTATAACAAAGGGCCCCAGAAATGTCCTGCTGATTATAAAACAGGGAAAGGAAGAGGAAGGGTACATTTCAAATGACAAATGTTATTTGAAAGAAAAGTCATACTTTTTTCTTTTGCAGATCCTACCACGTTTCGCCACTGTCCCTAAGTGTGCTGTGTGGTCCTCCTTCGGGTGTATGCATGTGGGGTCGGGGAAGGGACCGAACCCCCAACCTGAACCTGGCTGAGTAAAGTGCCAGCACCATGGATCCATTTTGCGCAAATGGCGCCTTCAGTTCAAGTTCAACTTGTTTGATTGCATTCTTCCACTGGAACTAAGCAACCTTAACAGTTAACTGTCTGTGTTTTCTCGTGTGGAACTCTGACTTTCACTTACCTTCCAGCAAACCTTTCAGGTGGACCGTGCACCTTTACATGAGTAGTACTCATGCTACATCAAATTGCTATTTTAGAGACACTATAATCTCATTCAGAGTATAAAAGTTTCAGTCTTTCCTATGTAGATGTATCTGAGGTGAAAGGTTATGAGATCTATATGTTAATCCACTTCCATTGCTTTACAGTGATTGCTTTGATCATTCAAATCTGATTTGCTGATAATGTTTTTTTTGTGATTATGTTTTTTTTTGTTTTTGTTTGAAACAAGAGATATGTGAAACAAAAATTCATTGGTCATAGGGTGGAATGTGATGACATTAATCGTGTTTGACCAATGACTTTGTGTTTCACCACTGCGCATATTAGTTGCTCAATGTTCACCAGTAGCACATTATATGTTTTGTTCAGTTTAGCCGCCTATTGGCTTTGACATGGCATTAGCCATTACTTTCTGTATTCAGTTTAGCCGCCTATTGGCTTTGACATTGCATTAGCCATTACATTCTGTATTCTGCCTATTGGCTTTGACATGCTGTATTCAGTTTAGCTGCCTATTGGCTTTGACATGATATTAGACATTACATTTTGTATTCAGTTTAGCTGCCTATTGGCTTTGACTAGATATTATACATTGCATTTTGTATTCAGCTTAGCTGCCTATTGGCTTTGACATGATATTAGACATTACATTTTGTATTCAGCTCAGCTGCCTATTGGCTTTGACATGATATTAGACATTGCATTTTGTTTCAGCTTAGACGCCTATTGGCTTTGACATGATATTAGACATTACATTTGATATTTAGGTTAGCTGCCTATTGCCTTTAACGTGGAGTTAGACATTGCAGTTGAGAATCCAAGCTGTATTTTTCCAAGCTGTGTTTTTGCACAAGATGAACCAAGATGTTTTTCTCACACCAGACTAGACATGATAAGAGAGAGTACATTTGGTGTTTTCCTTTCTGCTCAGGCTTGGGAAGAGGAGGAGTCTAGGAGATCTGGCCAGTCTCCGAAGGCTTGCGTAGTTTTCCCAGGTCTGAGAGGAGGGGGCACGCTTTTGTAACGGATGACTCGGGCTTCAGAGAAGTAGATTCTTTTCTGCCTGACTTCGGACTGGAACTTGGTGCCAGTTGCCAGTCTCCCGTGTGGGTAGATAATCTCTTTCTCGCAGTTGACCGGAGTCATCAACTTGCAGACCCCAGAAAGATGAAGCTGTAAATAGTTTCTCACATGGTGAAGTATTTGTTTTGCTTTGCATTCAATATCTTATAAATATAACCTGCTGTGTACATTGCAACTGAGAAGTACTGTGATATATTTTGTTTTAATGCTGTGACTACTTTTGTGCTTGAAATCTAATAATTTGTCCCTCAAGAACTTGTGGGTGGGGAAGAATTAACAACAATAAAGGTCTTCTTTGAACTTAGAAGTGCATTCTTGATATGTTCTGTAAGCTCTGATACGAGATAAGAAGGAAAGCAGAACAAGCGTGAACTCCCTATCAGCTGCTGTTCCAACGTAACCAATTCAAATCTGTCACCCAATTGTGGGATCACAACGAGAACAAGACACATATCAGACCTTTTTATCAAACCAGTGTTACAGCATTTCACACTTGTTGGCAGTCTCTCTCCTCAATGGACACTGATAATGCTGTTAATGAAGAATGGTAGTCATTTTTTGGAAGCCAGCCTAAAATTCAGTTCCTTTAAACTCCAACACATTTGGCAATGGATGCATGCACTCCTGCAATCAAAAGGGTATAGAGCCAGATCCTACTGCAGGAGCTGTTATCACTCCAAGGGTGACAATGTTCATGTGAGCTGGAACCATTCCAACATAGATGAGCTCATTAACGTGGTATGCCTTGGAATGGAAGACATCAAGAACAAGGCCAATCACTGAAAGACATGGGTCGCTACCTCAAGGTCATTGCAAAGATGTGTACACTAAGGAGTAGAAGATGGCGCCAGTTCCAAAATCCAAAAATGGTAAGAATTGCTTTATATGAAAAAGGATATGACAGACCCTCTTCACAAACGTAAACTTATACATGATTAAAAGTACACATGTAAGTTTACCCTTACATGTTGTAGTAAATTTACCACCTTTGGCTAATCATCATTTACAACTGCAAATTTACAACAAAGCGTAGACTTATATATCCCCACATTCTGAAACCAAGAGTAACTATGAGTAACTTTTCCCATGCAGGTCACTATAGGGATTTGTTGAAGTTTTATCAAACTTTTTAAAAAAAAGTGAACTTATTTTTATATTAAATATTAATGTAAATTAATTATATATAATTATTTTACATTTGAAAAACTAAAAATGCTGCAGCACTATTACATTTTAATTAAATATAGATTTAATATAAATGTATTACGCTAAATTACAATTAGTTGTTAAAGATTTTTTTCAAACCAATCCTACCCAAAGTGAAATGTTTGTACTTATTATGCATTACTAAAAGGTCAAAATTAGCCAAAATGGCCAAATAATTAGACCAAATTATGGGAGTCATTCTGACCCCGGCGGGTGGCGGGAGCCGCCCACCTGGAGGGAACCGCCGAATGACCGCACCGCGGTCAAAAGACGGCGGCGGCCATTCTGGCTTTCCAGCTGGGCCGGCAGGCGACCGCCAGAAGGCCGCCCGCCGGCCCAGCGGGAAACCCCCTTCAACAATGAAGCCGGCTCCGAATGGAGTTGAAGGGGTGCGACGGGTGCAGTGGCACCCGTCGCGATTTTCAGTGTCTGCAAAGCAGACACTGAAAATCTTTATGGGGCCCTGTTAGGGGGCCCCTGCACTGCCCAGTGGCATGGGCAGTGCAGGGGCCCCCAGGGGTAAAAACCGCCAGGAACAGGATGGCGGGAAGGGGGTCGGAATCCCCCTGGCGGCGCTGCACCGGCGGGAAACCGCCGGTTGCCCTTTTCTGACCGCGGCTTTACCGCCGCGGTCGGAATGGCCCAGGAAGCACCGCCAGCCTGTTGGCGGTGCTTCTGCGGTCCCCGGCCCTGGCGGTCATGGACCGCCAGGGTCGGAATGACCCCTTATGTTTTATTGCACTAAACACAGATCCAACATTTTGAGGTATTTTTAGCACATCCATTTTGGAAAACAGAACTAATTTTATGCAAAAAACCCACAAAATTGCAGTTGGCATTTGTCACAGTCGCTTGCATTTGGTCGTTCGCATTGTTTCTATGACCCTACAATAGGATTTTTACCAAACCTCAATTTATTGGCATGGCTAAATGGTGTGAGCCAGTCCTTCAGCAAAATGATGGAAATTACGCCATTATTACAGCATAAATTACATGTTCACCTGGTCTTAACAATCATTACAGCAAGCTCCAGCCCCAGAGTGTTTCAAGTCATAACTTTTTAGCTCACTGAAAGGCCCTTGCATTCAAGCTTGTTTACATTTGTGTAGCCTGTTGCTATCATTATGTAGAACCCAGATTTGGATTGAGACAGACTGTATTTTTTTTTAACATTACAGATAGCTGCCTTCTTCATCAACTTCCTAACAAAGCATTCTTTGGTGCTTGCTGGAAGACTTTTTGAGATGCGTAAATACTTCTGCCATAAGTGACATGAAAGAGCAGAATGGTTGACCAGTCACTGGACATGTATCCATTTCATAGGACATGTTCAGTGGTGATATGCACTGTGCCTTTGTGCAAATGTTTGATTCCAGGGCAATGTCTTTGAACACAAAAAACTAAACTAGAAGTTCATGCAACACAGGACAACAAGCAAGGGTGCTTCCCTGCGTTGCACTGTGTAGCATGAATGAGAAAAAGCTGAACAGTGTCATAGCCAAGAAGATATGATGCGCTTCCGCTCTTTACTTGCGCTGGTGCACTTGATGCTGCCTAGCGTAAATGCAGTCACCCTTCAAGCATGGTTTATGGGTGCATTTATTATGGCAGGATTGTTCTTGTGCAGGAAAGGACACCTTCCTGCAAAAACACAATCCCAAGACGCAATAATAAAGATATTTCTCCTTGGTATGCCTCTGTTGGGTAGGTGCACCATTTTTGCGCAAACCCAAGTTTACAAATAAATATGTGTTTGTGCCAAAATGCATGGGTGAATGCATGCTCCATCCATGTAATGCCAACCCTACACAATGTAACGCAAGGCAGAGCTATGTACTGCGCTGCTTTAGTTTGTGTGACGGGGTAAATGCCAAAATAGATTTTGCGTCTGGGCTGTGCCACAAAAGTGATTTTGTACTTCACTCTTACTGATTCTGGCTACTTGATGAACCAACTGACATTCCGCTACCTTCCAAAGGACCTCATTCATTTTGCTGGTATCGACATGTTTAGTGCTTATTCAAGCCATCTGTAAAACGTCTCATTAAAAAATGTGTTCTGTTGCCCTGCCTCCAATGATATAGCGCCTAGATTCACTGCATGTGTCTGAATGCTCTGATGTGGTGCTGAGTTTGGTGTGGATGCACAAATGAGGAGGAAATGAAGGTCCTTCATAGGCTTCCAGTGATTGTTATTGGTATTTCCATGGTTCATATCACAAACAGGTTGCATCAAGGAGAAATGGTGAGATCAGTTACCTATTTGTGCAGGTAAGCGGTACCAGACCTGATGACCCACATGTTGATGTCTGAATAAATGCAGAAATTGTGGTGTACCAGTGGCATCTATAGATGCCTCTGCAAAGTTTTGAAGCTGATGGTTTGAGGAAACAGTGTGGTGTGTGAGCATCTGCCTAGCAATCATTCATTTTCTGCCACCAAGAATTCAGAGAAACCTATGAAGGTCAATGAGGTGTTTCTAAAGAACATCCACTCCTCATTCAAGTGACCCGATTGTATAAGTCGGTATTTAATCTTGCATCCAGGAGGAATGTCCATAGGGAGGACTGGTCAAGAGCAATATCTTATCCATTGTTCTATGATTAAGGTGATACCAAGGAACCAAAGAGTGATTAGATCAAATTTGTGAGTTTAGCAGAGCTGCTTTAAGGCTTGGGCAAAGTGGGCAAATCCAAGAAGCATGTGGTAATTTGGTTGGGACAGTTAGAAGCCCTACTGTAATAAATGTGTGCTGAAAAAAAGAAATATTTTTCAATTTGAGTATTTGGAGTGCCCATCCTGCACAACCTTAACACTCAACAACTCAAGCGCTAAGTGCACATTAAATCAATACCTATCTCCGTCCTCCTTCCTTCACCTCAACTTTTCAACCTCACCTCTCTGTGTCCACCTATCTCTACATCTTTATACACTTACCCCTGCCCTGTACCTCAGTTAACTCTACCTAACCTCTTCCAATACACCTCTGTACACATGTCCCAATTTTTCTCTTGTGACTGCATCTCTATCTCTCCCACTTTGTGTACCTTCTTCTGCAGCTCTACCGGCAACTTTTGTAACTCGGCCAGAAAAGGTGAGCTGTGAGTGCACCTCTACAGGGATAGAAGCACATGCCCAGAAAAAATCTTATTCAGTTGTAGATGAGTTGGCAAAGGAAGCAGGAAGATGTGATGTTAACTACTTGAGGTCTGTGAGACCAGGATTATCAAGAATGATTCCAAGTACTGGCCAGTGAAGAGGACCAAGTTCTGAGGGCCACTAGAATTTGAATGAGTCATCCTTGGACCCACCTAGGAAGAAGGGCTCAGTGTTGTTCTTGTTTACCTTAAGGGGTTTGTCTTTCATCCACAGCAAAACTGCAGAAAGACAGCTTTTGAAGTTTTGTTCACATGATTTTCACAACCATTTACACAATGATTATTTGCCTGTTATCTGAGTAGGTCATAAACGTGAAGCCAGATGATACTCTCAGGCTGGCAAGGAGATCTGTGTAGATATAAAATAAAGTGAGCTTACAGAAGAGCCCTGTGGCTCTCCAAAACTTGATTTCTCTCTTGCAAATATGAAGTGAGACCCTTGAGAGAGTTACCAAATATGCCAATCTCAGGCAGACGTATCAGAAGGATGTTGTGGGATGTGAAATCGAAGGCTCTTGCTATCTCACTACCTAACCTCTCAGTATACCTCACCATGTGTTCACTTCCTCAGCTCTCCACTTTCCCTCTGTCTCTTTCAACCTCTGCTCACTATACATCACCTGTCTCACTACCTTACTCCTTTCTTGTTACGTATCTTTGTCTACCTCTTTTTTTCCATCAGCATAGCATCTCGCATTCCTCTCTCTAAGTACGTTCTTCTCAATGTCATCTCACCATTGCTTTGTTTCAATACATCTTCTCATATTTCTCTCACCTTTACCACTCTCTCCCTTGCATCTCTCCACACTGCTCACGCTACCTCACCTCTCAACCTTTCTAACTTTACCTCTCTCTACTTCCACGTCTTCCTAAGTCACCCATCATCCTCCTACCGCTCCGGTTTATCTGCCTTTGAAGTGCCTCGCTGCTCTCCATTTATCTCCATTTCATTCTCGCTATCTCTAGCTCTTTATAAATCTATCTCACTCTAAAAGCTTTCCTATTTCCTTAGCTCTATTTCTCTACCTGCGTCTTCCTCTTTCTACCTCTCTTTATATTTTCTGTCTGCCTCAACTTTCACTGGTCACCGTAAGTATCTCCTTACCACTCCAATCTCTGTACCTCATTTCTATTTCTACCACACTTCTCTGTCTGCCATACCCCTTTCAGCAGTCTTCTCTTCACCCTCTCTGCCCTTCTTATGTCTCTCTCTTCAAAGCCACTTCTGTTACTTGTCAGAGTCACTTTCTGCCAGGGATGTGCACATGTAGAAGCAGAAACAGAGAGTCAGGACAAGGCAGGGGATGAGAATTACGGATAACAGTACCAGACTTCACCCAGTGGAATTGTGCCTTCAATGTATCTGCTGCATTGAGAATGCTAGTAATGGAAGGAGTTATTTGTGATGGTGAATATCTGGCCATTAAAGCTAAATTAAAGGCCTAAGTGGATATGTCTCATTTTAACATTATGCATCGGTGCAATAAATATATACTATATCAGCCTGGTTGTACCATTCCTACAATAACACTAGCATGCCGGATAGATACTAAAAGCAAAATAAAATTTAGATTTAAATGCCAAAATGAATGGCTTCATGGGTGTTTGTCCAAGCTTCCTATTTGCTGGTTGTCACCGGGGAGCCTGAGCTTTCAGCTGCTTTGAGTTTTTCTGTTTCTATGTGATTCAGTATTGTTTGGTGTGACTAGGGCTGGAATTATCTGCAAATGGGTAATAAATCCAAACGTATTACAAACAAGACCTCCAAGATGTGTTTTGCATGAGGCCCCATAGCTTAATAATATATGCACAGAATCCTACTGGTAAATAACTCCTTAATAAGGATGCACAAGAGAGAGTAGTTGAGTGATGAAGGTGGTAAGGTGCTGTTTGGTGTGAAGGGCTCAGGCAGAGGAGGTGATTGGGGAAGAACAGAAGAGTAATAGTGTGAACATCTGAGGCTAATGAACAGGGATGGGCAAGTGTTGAATAATCCAAAACGCTGGTGTCTGTTTTCTAATTCCTTTATTTGAAGTCTTCTTCATACAAGCTAACACCTCTGTTTCCTTTCAACTCCAGCTTTCATCTAACCGCCCCCACATTCCATCCAGTCATAGCATTCTCTCCTACCTCACTACATTCTTCCCATCTACAGTAATCAAAATTCATGTAATACATAACACATCTCCCCCCTATAAAATAAAAAAGGGTAGTTCTATACATCCAGATAATTTTTTTATACTGGATTTCCAAATCACATTTTTATATTTAGCTAGTTGTAACGAGTCTTTAATAACATGATTAAATCTCTCTACTTCTCCATTCCCACTAGGATGATAAACAGAAACCAGTTTGTGTTCAATGCCATTCCTTTAAAAAAAAAAACTCAATTTCCTCACTTTTGAATTGGACCCCATTTTCTGTAATAATTTTTTTAGGTAGACCCTCCCTCTGGAAAAGTTCATCCAAAAACAACAAAATATTTCCTGAATTGGCCTTATTGACAAATTTAACTTCTGGCCATTTTGAAACATAATCTATAGCCACTATTATATACCACTCCTCATTTTCCTCAACAATTGGGCCCATAATATCAACGCCAATAACTTCCCACACCATCTTAGGACATGGAACTGGTTGTAACATCGGTTTCAAAGGCACAAGTGATTTATCTGCATTTAAACATAAATCACAATCCCTAATAAATCTCTCAATTTCTATATCCATACCTGGCCACCAGTAATTCTCCTTGATCTTCTGTTTAGTTTTATCAATACCCGAATGTCCTTCATGGCATATTTTGAAAATTGTATCTCTCAACTTTTTTGGTGGTAGGACCCTGTCTCCCCTTACCACCTTGTCATGAATTACTGAAAATTAATTTCGTAATTGAAATACGTTCCTTAATTCTGCATCAATTTCCTTTTCCACTGGCCACCCATCCTGGATATACTTCTTTAAAGTAATCAAGAATTGATCACATGAATTACCTTCATCCCAATCCTTGCTACTAATGGCGTTCCACTATGTACTCCCTGTCCATGCTACATTTACCTCCTCTATGTCTTCCACATTTTCCTCAAGGGGTAACGGCAATCTACTCAAGCAATCTGCAATTTTGTTTTTAACACCTGGTAAGTATACTAATTTATATCTGAAATCCAGAAGCCTTATAGACATCTTAGCTATCCTAGAGATAGCTTCCAAGAGGCCCTCAGTAGATAGCACGTTCAACAAGGGTTTATGACCACACCTTACTTCAACATTGAAACCCCACAAAAAATTCCTAAAGTGTTCTAAACCCCAGACTACTGCTAGAGCTTCTTTCTCTATTACTGAATATCTTTCTTCAGTAAGCGATAATGCCCTGTAGGCAAAAGCTATGGTGACTTCTTCATTCTTGCTATTCTTTTGACTCAAAACTGCACCAATACCCTTATTACTTGCATCAGTAGTCAGTATAGAAATGAGTTTCGGATCAAAGCCAGATAATGTTTTTTCTCAAACAAATCTCCTGCTTAATTTCTTCAAAATCCTTTTGTAGAGTATCTGACCAAACAAATTTACATTTTTCCTTCAATAATTGCCTCAAATTAAATGTCTTTTCTGAGAAATTCCTGACAAATTTAGCATAAAATTCCGCTAGACCAAGGAATGATCTCAACTCATCCCTATTACTATGTGCTGGTGCATCTTTAATAGCAGTTACCAATTCTTGTTTTGGTTTAATGCCTCCTGCCGTAATTTCATGCCCTAAGTAATTCAATTGTTGTACACCAAATTAGCATTTCGAAAACTCAGCTGTTAACCCCATATCTCTCAAAATACTTAAAACCTCATCTACTCTGGTATCATGTTGTTCCTTATTCTTCCCCATAATCAAAATGTCATCCTGAAAGAAAATCACTCCCTCTGTGTTCTTGAATAGTTTATACATCAATTTCCAAAAAACTGCTGCAGCAGAGGCAAACCCTTGAGGAGTCAAAAACGCAGTTAGGTTTTTACTATCTTCATATAGCTTAATTTGGTGGTATGCAGACGATAAGTCTATGGACATAAACAACTTCATGTCCTTTGTCATGGCAAGCATTTCATCTATTTTCGGTAAGGGAAACATTTCCACCACAATGTTGCTATTCAATTCTCTCAAGTCAATGCACAAACTAATTTTACCATTAGCCTTACCTACAGCCACTAATGGAGAAATCCATTCAGATGCATCAACTTCTTCAATTATACCCTTTTTAAGTGATTCTCAAGTTCTCTTTCAACCTCCTTTCTTATCACCCAAGGTACGTTTCTGGATTTATTTGGTACAGCATTTTCCTTTAATACGATTTTATGTGAGTAATCCTTAAGAGTGCCAATCTCTCCAGAAAACACTTCTGGGAACCTGTTTTTAAGTTGAACACCACTCCTTTCATTGTCACACACAACTTTTACTTGTTCTTCAGTATTAGGATCAAAGACAATGTTCAATGCTCTCTGATCCAACCATCCTAGGACCGCCTGTCCTTCTCCAGCAATGTACAATTTGCCTAATGCTCTTCTGCCTTTGAATTAAAAAACTACCTTCCTGAAGCCAATCATGGGTATAGATTCTCCTGTGAAACTCTAAGGAGTAACATCTGAACAACATAAGGCTGCTCCCAGAACATTTACAAATTTTTGTTCCCACAACTTCTTGTTGTGAATGGAGAACCCGAATCAGCAACAATCAAAATTTCTACTCCTCCCAAACAAATTTGACAAACAGGTTTGTTTCTTGATTGCACATTCAGGTGTTTGACACAAAAGTCTTCCTCCAGTTTTAACCTTCCAATTTCCTCACTTCCCATAGAGCTAAGGATGCTATCAATACCCAAAACACACTGTGCACCTTTGAGTCATTGCTTGTTTCAGATCCTGACTCTGAGTTGGATTCATTGTTGATTATGGACACCTTCCTACCTCTTCTGCAAACTTTAGCAAAAATGTCCCTTAACTCCACAAACTGCATAAATATGATTACGAGCAGGGCACTTTTAGTTATATGCTAGATGTTCCTAACTCCCACACCGATAACATCTCGTCAGTCTTGCCTTTCTCTGTATGTTGCTTTTCATGTCTATATGTGTCATTACTTTTCTTATACCTTACTCTACTAACGATGTCATTCTGTGATTCTTTTTTATCAACTATAATAGCCTTGGCACGCTTATTCGATATTTCAGCCTTCTTGACTAAAGCAATAACTTCTCATAGTCGAGACTCACCATGAACCCATAACCTTTCTTGGATATGGTTATTATTTACATGCATTATAATCTGGTCTTGTATCAATTCAACATGTAACAAACCAAATCTACAAGTTATTGCTAATTTTCTAAGATCAGAAACATAGGCCCTCATTTCGACCTTGGCGGTCTTTTTCAAAGACTGCTGAGGTACCGCCGTGCTGAATACCGCCAGTGCAGGCAGTTTTCTGCGTGGCGTATTATGACTGCTGGCATCCCTCCATCCTTTTTTGGACGGAGAGCCGACAGCAGCCATACTGGCGTTCGGCGGGGAAGTGGAGGCTGCTCCACCTCCACCGCCCCGTCATCAGAACACCGCCCACCGAATCACGTTCCATGATTCGGTGTGGTGTTGTTCTGGTGACGGGAAGCTGGCGGCGGAGCAGCCCCCATGGATCCCGTCCCCTCCCGGAGGATCAATGGACAAGGTAAGTTGATCGTCCGTTAGGTGAGGGGGGTGGGGAGGTGTTGTGTGTTGTGTGCGTGCATGGAGGTGTGCGTGTGAGTATGTAGAGGGGGTGTGTGAGTGCGTGTATGCATGCGGGGGGTGTGGTGTGTGTATGGGAAATGTGTGCGGGTTGGTCTGTGTGCATGTCTGTTTGTATGTGTGAGGGTATGTAGTGTTGCAGTGTATGTGTGCGTGTAGGGGTGTGTGTCTGTGCATGTTGGGGGTAGGGGTGGGGGGTGTGTGTCTGGGCATGTTGGGGGTAGGGGTGAGGAGGGGGGTCCTGCCACTTTTGGGGAGTGGCAAGTGGGTAGGGGGGATGGCGGGAGGACTCGGGGTGGGGGAGACCCCTATCTGTGCCAGGGAAGTAATTCCCTGGCACTGATAGTGCCTACCGCCATGGATTTCAACCACCCGAAATCCATGGTGGTATGCAGGGTCCTGATACCGCTGCCCGTCTGGTGACGGCCGCCGGGCTGGAGACCGAAGTCTCCAGCCCAGCAGTCGTCACCGCTCTGGTGGACAGAGTGTAGAAGTGGCGGATGACCATGGCGGTAAACACCATGGTCATAATTCAATTTTTTTTCCCACCGGTCTGTTGGCGGTATTACCGCCACTTCTCCCCCGTCCGCCAGGGTTGTAATGAGGGCCATATTCTTCTATTGATTCTGATTTTCCTTGTTTCCTATAAAAGTAATTAAATCTATCAATGGCAAAACAGACAGATGTGGAATAATATCTGTCTAAGTCTTCCAACGCATGTAAAAAAACATTTGGGTCACAATCCTGTTGAACTTTCTTCTCCATAGAATTATACACCTTAAGACCCTGTGGTCCAAGACAATGTAACAGGATTTTCTTTTTCCTAGCTTGAGTTAATTCTTCATCTTCTATAGTCTCCAAGTAGTTTAGAAAGTATTCTTTCCATTAATGTGATTTAATTTGCGGTTCTCCTGCAGAGCTCAAAATGGTTGTGGTGGCGTGAGGGTAAATGTCTGTTCAGCACACATTTTGATGAGCAGAGAATCCTCTAAGTTTTTCCTTTAAATCCCAGAACGTACAACCCCCAATATGGCCGACTAGTACATCCAAATTCCAAGATTAGTTAGTGCACTAGTGTCTCAGCCAGATGTATGCGAGATTATAATAAGTACACGGGTGCCGTAGATCTAAGAAACACTTTAAAGTGCCTGTGTGTGTGCAGTCACTCGCGATCAGGTAAGCACAGCCTTTGTTCCATGCGTGATAATTTTACGGGCTATCGCACACTGGCCAATAATCCCAAGCTTGGCTCGCGTGCAACGTTGAGTTCTGACTCGCACGAGCGTCGCTCAAACGAAAACCCTCTTTTTTTTCAGGTCGTAGGTTGCGCGATCGCACACGAGTTGGTAACTGCAGATTCGGCTTGTGTGCAACGTTCTGTGGTAGTGGCGCGGGCGTCGCTTAAATAATAACGTTAAGCCACGAGTTTGGTAGCGCCATTTGTAGGAGGCTGGACTGGCTTGTAGTGAGTACCAAGGGGTACTTACACCTTGAACCAGGCCCAGGTATCCCTTATTAGTGTATAGGGTGTCTAGCAGCTTAGGCTGATAGAAAAGGTAGCTTAGCAGAGCAGCTTAGGCTGAACTAGGAGACGAGTGAAGCTCCTACAGTACCACTAGTGTCATATGCACAATATCATAAGAAAACACAATACACAGATATACTAAAAATAAAGGTACTTTATTTTTATAACAATATGCCAAAGTATCTCAGTGAGTACCCTCAGTATGAGGATAGCAAATATACACAAGATATATGTACACAATACCAAAATATGCAGTAATAGCAATAGAAAACAGTGCAAACAATGTATAGTCACAATAGAATGCAATGGGGGCACATAGGGATAGGGGCAACACAAACCATATACTGTAGAAGTGGAATGCGAACCACAAATGGACCCCAAACCTATGTGACCTTGTAGAGGGTCGCTGGGACTGTAAGAAAATAGTGAGGGTTAGAAAAATAGCCCACCCCAAGACCCTGAAAAGTGGGTGCAAAGTGCACCTAAGTTCCCCAAAGAGCACAGAAGTCATGATAGGGGAATTCTGCAGGAAAGACCAACACCAGCAATGCAACAACTATGGATTTCCAGACAAGAGTACCTGTGGAACAAGGGGACCAAGTCCAAAAGTCACGATCAAGTCGGGAGTGGGCAGATGCCCAGGAAATGCCAGCTGTGGGTGCAAAGAAGCTCCCACCGGATGGTAGAAGCTCTGGATTCTGCAAGAACGACAAGGGCTAGAAACTTCCCCTTTGGAGGATGGATGTCCCACATCGTGAAGAGTCGTGCAGAAGTATTTTCGTGCAGAAAGACTGCAAATAAGCCTTGCTAGCTGCAAGGGTCGTGGTTAGGGTTTTTGGATGCTGCTGTGGCCCAGGAGGGACCAGGATGTTGCCAATTGCGTGAGGAGACAGAGGGGGCGTCCAGCAAAACAAAGAGCACACTCAGAAGCAAGCAGCACCCGTAGAAGTGCTGGAACAAGCACTACGAAGTGGAGTGAACCAGAGCTCACCCGAAGTTGCACAAGAGGGTCCCACGAAGCCGGAGGACAACTCAGGAGGTCGTGCAATGCAGGTTAGAGTGCCAGGGACCCAGGCTTGGCTGTGCACAAAGGAAATCCTGGAAGAGTGCACAGGAGCCGGAGTAGCTACAAAACACACAGTTCCCAGCAATGCAGTCTAGCGTGGGGAGGCAAGGACTTACCTCCACCAAACTGGGACTGAAGAGTCACTGGACTGTGGGAGTCACTTGGACAGAGTTGCTGAGTTCAAGGGACCTCGCTGGTTGTGCTGAGAGGAGACCCAGAGGACCAGTGATGTAGTTCTTTGGTGCCTGCTGTTGCAGGGGAAAGATTCCGTCGACCCACTGGAGATTTCTTCGGAGCTTCTAGTGCAGAGAGGAGGCAGACTACCCCCACAGCATGCACCACCAGGAAAACAGTAGAGAAGGCGGCAGGATCAGCGTTACAAGGTCGCAGTAGTCGTCTTTGCTACTTTGTTGCAGTTTTGCAGGCTTCCAGCGCGGTCAGCAGTCGATTCCTTGGCAGAAGGTGAAGAGAGAGATGCAGAGGAACTCTGATGAGCTCTTGCATTCGTTATCTAAGGAATTCCCCAAAGCAGAGACCCTAAATAGCCAGAAAAGGAGGTTTGGCTACTTAGGAGAGAGGATAGGCTAGCAACACCTGAAGGAGCCTATCAGAAGGAGTCTCTGACATCACCTGCTGGCACTGGCCACTCAGAGCAGTCCAGTGTGCCAGCAGCACCTCTGTTTCCAAGATGGCAGAGGTCTGGAGCACACTGGAGGAGCTCTGGGCACCTCCCAGGGGAGGTGCAGGTCAGTGGAGTGGTCACTCCCCTTTCCTTTGTCTAGTTTCGCGCCAGAGCAGGGCTGGGGGATCCCTGAACTGGTGTAGACTGGCTTATGCAGAGATGGGCACCATCTGTGCCCATCAAAGCATTTCCAGAGGCTGGGGGAGGCTACTCCTCCCCAGCCCTGACACCTTTTTCCAAAGGGAGAGGGTGTAACACCCTCTCTCTGAGGAAGTCCTTTGTTCTGCTTTCCTGGGCCAGGCCTGGCTGGACCCCAGGAGGGCAGAAACCTGTCTGAGGGGTTGGCAGCAGCAGCAGCTGCAGTGAAAACCCGGGAAAGGTAGTTTGGTAGTACCCGGGTCTGAGCTAGAGACTCGGGGGATCATAGAATTGTCTCCCCAATGCCAGAATGGCATTGGGGTGACAATTACATGATCTTAGACATGTTACATGGCCATGTTCGGAGTTACCATTGTGACGCTATACATATGTCGTGACATATGTATAGTGCACGCGTGTAATGGTGTCCCCGCACTCACAAAGTCCGGGGAATTTGCCCTGAACAATGTGGGAGCACCTTGGCTAGTGCCAGGGTGCCCACACACTAAGGGCCTGATTCTAACTTTGGAGGACGGTGTTAAACCGTCCCAAAAGTGGCGGATATACCACCTACCGTATTACGAGTCCATTATATCCTATGGAACTCGTAATACGGTAGGTGGTATATCCACCACTTTTGGGACGGTTTAACACCGTCCTCCAAAGTTAGAATCAGGCCCTAAGTAACTTAGCACCCAACCTTCACCAGGTAAAGGTTAGACATAGAGGTGACTTATAAGTTACTTAAGTGCAGTGGTAAATGGCTGTGAAATAACATGGACGTTATTTCACTCAGGCTGCACTGGCAGGCCTGTGTAAGAATTGTCAGATCTCCCTATGGGTGGCACAAGAAATGCTGCAACCCATAGGGATCTCCTGGAACCCCAATACCCTGGGTACCTCAGTACCATATACTAGGGAATTATAAGGGTGTTCCAGTATGCCAATGTAAATTGGTGAAATTGGTCACTAGCCTGTTAGTGACAATTTGGAAAGAAATGAGAGAGCATAACCACTGAGGTTCTGGTTAGCAGAGCCTCAGTGAGACAGTTAGTCATAACACAGGTAACACATACAGGGCACACTTATGAGCACTGGGGCCCTGGCTGGCAGGGTCCCAGTGACACATACAACTAAAACAACATATATACAGTGAAATATGGGGGTAACATGCCAGGCAAGATGGTACTTTCCTACACCATTAGCAACAAAATGCGCTACGATAACACAGTGCTCGCCAATAAAAGTTAACTCGGATAAACCAGCAGGCTTATATAGTTGGTAACAGGGTGTTGGCGCGGCGCGTATTCACTACGTTATTTAACCTTGAACAGCAAGTCTTCACCATTAATGCCTTTGTTTCGATTCGTTACTCCACTCATCGCCAAAATTCTTGTTGAATAATCCAAAACGCTGGTGTCTGTTTTCCAATTCCTTCATTTGAAGTCTTCTTCATACAAGCCAACACCTCTGTTTCCTCTCAACTCCAGCTTTCATCTAACCGCCCCCACATTCCATCCAGTCATAGCATTCTCTCTTACCTCACACAGTCTCTCCTACCTCACTACATTCTTCACATCTACACTAATCAAAATTCATGTAATACATAACATCAAGCTCTGGGAGTGTGAGATTAGAGAGCTCTGTCAGGGTCTGAATATAGCCTTCAAAATAATGGATGTTTGAAGGAGAGGTCAGAAAACCAGAAGGTTCCGCTCCAGAAAAGATCTGAATCGCATGTCTTTTGACACTTGCTTGCAAGATGGCCTTGGCTCTGCTATTCATGGTGACAGTCTGCACTTGAGATGAAGAATGCCTCCAAACAACTGGTTTCTCCAAGAACACCAGAAGTTTTTAGTTGTTTAGAAGGTACCTCGAAGTACTAGGAAGTTGGTGGAAAACAATAATGTCGCTTTCCCACCTGTTGGGTATATAAGACTGTCTTTTTCAGTAATTGAACTTGGATTGTGCCTCTCGATACCACCGACTAGTGGGGATTTGAAGGTCTGACATCCTTTTTTTTATTTTTAGATCTTTATTTCTGCTTAAGTTGCCACTAAAGAATAAAAACATAAAAACAGACCATCAAGTAATTTATAATAGCAATTACAATTCATACACAATCCAAAGAATAAGTGTATTAAAATCCATGAAACCATTAATAAATATGGACCTCTAAAACATAACATAACATAACATGTGTATTTGTAAAGCGCACGTTCACCTGCAGGCATCTTGGCGCTGAATAACAGATGTTTATTGGTTAAAATACAGATACAAGACGTTATAGATCAAACAACAGGGGGAACCACCACCCTACTACACAAGAGGACAGTTTCTTCTGCTTAAACCCGGAGTCAACAAAAGACGACAAATTGTCGAGTGTCGCTTACTAAAAATCTAAAAGTGGACCTGACATTCCTGAGACCCAAATTGCAATATACCAGAAGAATTCACTTCTTCCTATAACCCCAGTTGGTTGGGCAGAAGAGAATGATATGCTCTGCTGATTCAACACCTTGGGACAAAAGGGGCAAGTTCTAACATAATCTCATTCACCATGACTCGGATGAACGGATAGGAAAAATACCCATACAAAGTTTATTATAGAGAGTTTTCGCAGCTGGTGGTTCAATCTCATCCATAAAGTGTTTCAAATGTTGATCATCTTTAAACTCCAAAAAGGAGACAGTAAGACCGAAGCAAGATCTTCAAGTTTGGTAGTCAGTATATTGCCAAAAAGCCCCTTTTAACTCCTGCTTAGGGACTAGAGCAGCATCTGCTGGTGAGGACCAAACGTTCTCAAAGCCAATGTGTTGCAGTCAATCCTTAACCACCCTTAACCATGGGATCTTACTGGCACCGGGCAGCCCCATTACCACTTCAAACGCTCTCTGAAAAGATATAAGCTCTGAGGCTGACGGTAACCTCTGCTAGTGCAACCATGGTTTTAAACTGACTACATCAGTAGTTCATTTAAAACTGTAGTCTAGCTGCAATGGGTACAATGGGGTGCTAGCTGACAGATTACACAGGTACTTCATAAAATGATTCTTCACTTGTTTGAGGGTCCTGGTATCTAAGTAGCCCCACAGCTCGTCGCCATACAAAGAAGCATCTAGGGCCTGACACTTATCAATCTCCAGTACTGGGGAGATAGTATGAAAGGAAGATTTTAGCTGCACCCTTAAAATACCCCCACAATATTGCTCCAGCTTAATCCTGCATTTCAGGACGTGAGCTGACCAATCAAATTTGTCTGAAAGGGTGACCCCCAGATAGTCAAATACCTATATGTGTTCTAGCCTTTCACCATTACAGGTTGGATTAGATTGTGAGGTTGAGCAAGGATTAAACACCATGTATTTGCTCTTGTTGAGGTTGACCTACAACCCCTGGTGTTCACAGAAGGCCCCAAAGCAATCCAATACCTTTTGGAAAGCAGCTGGATATCATCCGCGAACAGCAAGGCAGGGATCTTAACTCCAGCCAAGCATGGAGCATCACACATGCACTTCTCCAACTGAGACACTAAATCAGTAACTTAAAAGAGGAAAAGAGCAGGGGCAAACACACCCTCCCTCACTCACCGATTAGCCAGGATTGCGTTGGTGAGCTTCCCCTGAGGCCTGCATCTTAACTTAGCATATTTCTTAGTATGTAATGCAACAATAACTTTTAAAAGGTAGGCAGGAATGGCCATCTCCCTTAACATCCTCCAAAGAGGGTCAAGGTCAAAAGCGGATCGAAGATCCACAAAGATTACAGAAAGTCAACCACCTCTCCGAGAGACAAACTTCCAGAACAGCAGCTGCAGGCGGAATGCCTGGTCAATTGTTCCTACACCCTCTCCAAAGCCACCTTGCAGTGGGGTTAAAACATCTGATTGGACTATCCACTCATTCAGTCTATTCAGCATTATGCGTCAAAACAGTCTCACGGCCAGTTAAACTGACTGGCCTTTAATTGGCAGGTAGAGATCGACAACCCTTCTTAAAAATAGGGATGATCTCCGCCCCTGCCGAGGAGAGAGGCATTTGTGCACCAGCCAATAGTGCATTAAAAGACGGAACAAAAATAGGGCACCAAATATCCTCAGACAACTCAAATAGATTAACAGGAACTTTGTCCAACCCTGGTGCCTTATTGTGGGTGATCAAGTCCAGAGCTCTGAAAATCTCTAAGCTAGAAGTGCAAAGTACCTGCTGTGATACTAATTCAATATGAGACACAATAGGCATCAAATCAGCGGGTTTACCACCCTTCAATCGATACCCAGTTCCACTAGGCATCACCTGAGAACGGTTCTCACAAAAGGGGCCCTCAGGATCTACATTAAAAGGGTTACAGGTGTCCACCCCAGACCCCTGGATGCACAGCTGCGCCAAATTCGATTCCTGAGCTGCAGCTGCCATACAATCCACTGCTGGCTCTCAAACAGCAACATCTGAATACAACCGGGAGAATTGTTCAAACTAAGTGTCCACAGCAATGCTACTATCAAGCGGAGCGCTGTTCCACGAGTCACTACCCCCAACAGCGCACCAAAAGATATGGAGATCTTTACTTTTGATGGCATTGGACATGGTGGCCAAGTTACCCCAATCCCAGTCTGTTTTGGCCAACCTAATGGTGGTTTGAAGAACAACCTGGCTACCCGAGTAGCCCCTCTAGACCCTGACTTAATGCACCCTTGCAAGGCACTTCGAGCATCCCTACATGATTTAGTATACCATGGGGCCACTCGGTTTGTATTCAGGACACCCTTGGGCTCTTTTGTGAGCAGATCCCTAAGGGAATCAAACATGGAATTATGGATTACACCTAATTTCTTCAGAGAATCCACACACTCCTCAGGGGTCCTATCTGATCTCACAGCATCCAGACCAGCTATCACAGCCTCTAGCACAGGGGTATTCAAACTGGGCGATCCCAGAGGGAGGGGAAGGGGGCGCCAGGGTCTAGCCAAAAGTAACATTATGCTCATAACATGACCTTGTTTTCAGCTGAAAAAAATGACCATCAGTAAACTGCTCTGTAATGGGCCATCACTAACATGTTTTGTCATTTATATCCAAGCCGGGTGTATGTGTCAATTCCAAAATACTCTTCAAAATCCCAACCCCAATTATTATACTGTAGATACTTCCACACATTACTAAGGGCTGCCTGAGCAAAACAGTGTTTGGCATCATTTTTTTTATTGCATTTTTAAAACAGTAACATAACCTAACTGTAATGTTTGAATAAGTCAAACAGTGGCCTCCAACCTTTTTTTGTAGTAAAAGCTACTTATATTGGTAAAAATCACCCAGAGCTACGAATATTATTAGAATTGCAATACTGACCACGTTACAAGTTTACATTTTTGTTTTAAATATAAAATTTTCAGTTTTTGTAGGCTGGACTACACAAAGGAGAAGCACTTAGGGGTAGCTCGAGAGCTACTAGTAGCTCACAAGCTACTCGTTGGAGATCCCTTGTTTTAGACATATTAAACATTGCTAATTTAATAGAATAATTGTGAAAAATTTGGAGAGGGGCCTGATGATTTTTTTTCACCGGTGGGCGGCATTAAAAAGTTGAAAGACCACTACTCTAACATCTTTATCAGAGTTCCTTCTGACTCAACCACCACGCCGCATTTACATTGATTATTTGTAGAATGCAATCTTTGGTCCAAATACCTCATTGGGGTTGCTTTGAAGAGAATCACCCAGGGCTGCTAGTGTTAGGCCCAGTGTATTTGGTACTACTTACATATCAATTAGGGCTGGCCTCATCCTTATATCCAGAGGATATAGGGCCTGATTACAACTTTGGCGGAGGGTGTTAATCTGTCCCAAATGTGACGGATATACCACCCGCCGTATTACGAGTCCATTATATCCTATGGAACTCGTAATATGGTGGGTAGGATATCCGTCACATTTGGGATGAATTAACACCCTCCACCAAAATTGTAATCAAGCCCATAATCTATTAGACTAGAACACTGCAGCCAATGGAATGTATGCCCCCCTTCTCTACCAGATTTTGTTGTCCCATTGCACGGCTGAAAGCCGTTATTGAACATAAACGCAATAAGCTTCAATATAGCAGCAGACCACCTTTTCACTGGCGTGAGTGTAACGCCAGGATCTACCCACACATTATTCTCATCACTACACAGATCCTCATGATCGGCTGACAGTGGTTTGAATTTACAATTAAAATCCCCTGCCACTATCTTAGAATGGTCCCTGTACAGTTTTGACAGACGTCCACTAATCTAGTCAATCACTTGGATCTCGTCACTGGTGCCCACTGGCCTGCAATATACATTATACAAATAATAAGCCCGGCCACTATGAAAGCTCAAGGAAATACACTGGCTGTCAGGGGTGCTCAGACTAAAGACCTTAAACATGCAGCATAAAGAACTCTTTACCCAAATGACTAATCCCCCCATTGGCCTCCCTTTCCCCGAGGACATAGGTGCCAAAGAAAACGGTTACAAACCCTGCACGAAAGTGTGGGACTAACACCCATGTTTCCTGGAACAAGCGGATGTCAAAGGAGTCTATAAATGAGCCCCAGAATGGACATGACAATTTAGGGGCTTACCCAGCAAAATTCCAGGAAATTACCTTGGTGATATCAGGGGATACGAAACAGGAGTACCAACCCTACATGGCTCTAAAGATGCCAATAGAGTGGGTGATAAACCCCCAATCTTAGCGGGCGATGCACATGAGCCAAGGGGGTCGCCCACAAATCTAAGGGAGTTAGTCAGGCAGGGAACCTCTTCCACCTGGAACAACAGGGAAGGAACAGCCCCCAAATTCCCAACTACCTGTAAGGGACTGACTTACTATTGCTGTTAACGTATGTTTGGCGTCCGTCAAGGCCATCCAGGGGCAGGAATCTTTTGGAGGTCAACACTGGGGGTTTAGTAGCTCTGTCAATCCTTGGCACCCGGACTCGACGGGCTGCTGTACTCTCGGTTAGAAGATGTTTATAAAAAAAAAAAACAAGGGGACCAAATTATAGCCGCTATCTTCATACATGTCCCCATTCCGCTCATGATCAACTGCTGGGTTAGGCCTGGGCTCCTAGAATTGATGACTACACAATCCCCAATAACGCTCTTCACCATGGGGCCAACCCTCTCCACCCTCTGTACAAGCAAGACACCATCATGCTCAGTCAGGCGAAAATCTGTGTTTCATACTAGCCAATGACAGACCTTATTTTTAAGGTCCACATAGACTTCGCTACTGAAGTTTTGGGGAGGGGGCACTCCAGTAATGACCACTATGTACGGGCAGCAGGCCAGCTGGGGATTGCGCGCCCTATCTGCAGCGCTGTTATTTGTTACTTGTAGCCCCACCATCAGCCCAGCCCTATTCATGGCCATCTACAAATCAGGCTCACAACCAGGTATTCGAGAGGTCAAGGGGCATATTTATACTCCGTTTGCGCCGAATTTGCGTCGTTTTTTTCGATGCAAATTAGACGCAAAACTAACTCCATATTTATACTTTGGCGTTAGACACGTCTAGCGTCAAAGTTCATGGAGTTTGCGTCATTTTTTAGCGTGAACACCTTCCTTGCGTTAATGATATGCAAGGTAGGCGTTCCCGTCTAAAAAAATGACTCCGATGCATATGCGTCGTATTTATACTCCCAGGCAAAAATGACGCCCGTGAGTGGGCGGGTCAAAAAAAATGACGTGTACCCGCGTTAGCGCCGTTTTTTAACGCCTGGGTCAGGGCAGGCGTTAAGGGACCTGTGGGCTCGGAATGAGCCCACAGGTGCCCTCCCATGCCCCCAGGGACACCCCCTGCCACCCTTGCCCACCCCAGGAGGACGCCCAAGGATGGAGGGACCCATCCCAGGGACATTAAGGTAAGTTCAGGTAAGTATTTTTTTTAAAAAAAAATTGTGGCATAGGGGGGCCTGATTTGTGCCCCCCTACATGCCACTATGCCCAATGACCATGCCCAGGGGACACAAGTCCCCTGGGCATGGCCATTGGGCAAGGGGGCATGACTCCTGTCTTTGCTAAGACAGGAGTCATTTCAATGGGGGTTGGGCGTCGAAAAAAATGACGCAAATCGGGTTGAGGCGAAAAATTTGCCTCAGCCTGACTTGCCCCATTTTTTGACGCCCAAGCTCCATTTTCCCCTACGCCGGCGCTGCCTGGTGTATGTCGTTTTTTTTCACGCACACCAGGCAGTGCCGGCGGCTAACGCCGGCTAACGTCATTGAATAAATACGACGCCCGCATGGTGCTTCAGAATGGCGTTAGCCGGCGCTAATTTTTTTGACGCAAAACTGCGTTAGCGCAGTTTTGCGTCAAAACGTATAAATACGAGCCCAAGTGTGTCTTATCATTAATCAACGACCTGGGTGAAGCCACCTCATTAGCAGAACTACCCTCAAGAACAGCTGTTTCATCCTGTACTGGTGAAGGAGCCTCTTGATCAATGGAGGAGTTGGCTGATAAAGGTAATTGCTTAACTGCAAGCTCAAGTGAACATCATTTTTCCACCAAGGGGGACAGACATACCCGAATTAACGATTCAAACTAGGCCCTAACACTTTCCTAGTCAGTAAGGCAAACAGCACCTGAATGTGGCAAGGGGCATCCGCAGGTCTTTCAATCTACAACGCTTCATGCCCCTGGCCTGTGAAATGGCACAGCCCCCTTTCTTTCCTTCCACTCTTCTTTAATAAAAGCTCCAGAGTCATTAGGAAGGTGTGGCATCAGAGTAACAGAGGCAAGTGCTAGCCGGCATAGCGACAGTCAGTTCCTAAGGCATCACACAAGGCGAGTCAGCAATGCCTTGGGCTCCTGCAGCTGTGGGGACTTCAGGTGGACAAACTAGAGAGACGACTGGAAGACCATGGGCATCACCAGAATCCTGAGACAATCACCTCTCTGCTATATCAATCTCCTTAGAGACAATACTTACTGCTCGGGCTAGGAAAGAGTCCAATGTTGTACCGTTAGACTTAGAAGCACCAGTCTGCTCCCCTAGGGCTTTCCCTTTTTCCATGGTCTCTAAATTCCACAGGGCCAATCTCAAGAGCCAAAGGACCGGGCACAGCCCAGCCTCGTCCAGCCACGGACAGGCGCTGACAGGACCACCCTTGCAAGGTCTTTTCAAAGGTACACACCCAGACACATCCTGCATGCATCCTGCACAGCAGGAGCACCGTACTGCTTAGTAAAGGTAAGAGCCTCCAGGCATGGCAACACTGTGAGTGGTCCATCTACCAGAGGGATGCTGGTGCCAGTAGTTGGCTTCTCCACGATCCTCGCTGTCAGTCTCCTTCACTCACCCGTGCAGCAGGAGCACCATACTGCTTAACAAAGGTAAGCGCCTCCAGGCACAGCAATACTGTGGGTGAGCCAACTACCAGAGGGATGCTGGTGCCGGTAGTTTGCTCCTCCATGATCCCAGCTGTCACTCCCCTTCACTCTTCTACACAGAGGGAGTACTGCTTGGCTTAATAATGGTAAGTGCCTCGAAGCGCAGCAACACTGTGGGCGGTCCAACTAACAGAAAGATGCTGGTGCCAGTAGTTTGTTCCTCCATGACCCCAGCTGTCACTCTCCTTCACTCTCCTCATACTCCGGTTAGGTGTGACAGGCTGGACTACTGGCTCAGCTCTGGCCAGCGGCCAGGGGAGGTGAAAACTCTGAGAGATGATTTTACTTGGGGTTTTTGTTTGGGTTATACTGTGCCTTGGGTGAGGAGGTGGGCAGACAACCTAACATCAGCAAGGAAACACAAGCAAGCAGTGCAGGCACAATTGGACAAAGAGGTTGCACAAGGTAGGATGACGGGCCCTGTCATGATTGGCCAATGGAAAATTTGATAGTGTCACCAATTGGAAAGGTGCCTAAAAAAGAACAGGGACAGTTTCATTTAATACCACATCTGTCTTGGCCTGAGGAGAGGTTCAGTGAATGATTTCATTTCAGACCATATGGCTTCAGTGTCGTTTTTAACATTTAACACAGCAACGAGCTCCCGTACACCTTCTATCAGACTTACCAAGGTCCTTCCAACCTTCTGCGTGCCCGTGATCCGTGATATACTTACCTTGTACTCTTGGACGATACCACATCTATATACAGTTATCTGCGGATCGACACACAGGATTGGACTTCCTCTTTCTACCTTTTAAAGTTACACAGCACCCCAGGTGCCACCGTAACTTGCCTTCTTTGGATTTTCCATCCTTATACTACCATTTGAGCCTTGATGAAGTCACTGTTGTGACAAACACGTGTTGGCTGTGCATATTTGACTGTATTTCTGGATTTACAAAAATGAATCCTAATAAACGACCTTCTGGAATACCAAGAAAAATACCGAACAATTTATTAAGAAAGCTGCTACACGCAAGCTTTCACCTATACTTTCTGAATCTGTACATTGTTGAGTGCTGTGATCGTATTTGTTCATCTTATTCTTCGATGGACGTGGTCATGTCACTGGTGGTGATGGTGGGCCCTGAGGCAATGATGGCAAAATGTGATGTGAAGTCAGCTTTTTGGCTGCTTCCAGTTCACCCGGAAGATTTTCAGCTCCTGGCATACACTTCAAAGGGAAGGGGTATGTGAACAAAACACTGCCAATGGGCTGTTAGTATCTTGTGCCTTGAGTTCAGTTCCTTTTTACAGTACCTATTCATTTGGCATGCAGGCCATCAGCTTGTAACGCACTATCTTGATGATTTTTTCTTTGCGGTGGAGCCCGGCTCTGCGGACTGCCAGCGGGTTGGTAAGAGTCCAAGAGCTCATGGGTGACCTTGGGGTGCCTTTGGCACATGGAGGAAAACAGTGGCTCCATAATCAATTTTGTCCTTTTTAGGCTTTGTGATTGATTCAGTGGGGATGGAGGCATGATTGCCACAAGATAAGAAGGAAGCCATGCAGGTACTGTTAAAGACTATGGGCCTGATTACAACTTTGGAGGAGGTGTTAATCCGTCCCAAATGTGACGGATATACCACCAGCTGTATTACGAGTTCCATAGGATATAATGGACTCGTAATACGGCTGGTGGTATATCCGTCACTTTACCGTCACTTTTGGGACGGATTAACACCTCCTCGAAAGTTGTAATCAGGCCCTATGTTGCCAAAGAATAAAGTTAAAATGAGTGACATTCAGGTGTTGCTGGGCTGTCTAAACTTTGCATGGAGGGTGGTCAGGATAGGGAGAACATTTTGCATGGCTGGGCTTACCGTTGTCAAGTTTTTCTCAGCCTCATCATCATGTAAGGTTGTCTGCAGGTATCAAAGAGGATTTGAGGATGTGGCGTGTCTTTTTGCAGTCCTTCAATGGTATGCCTCTGGAAAGACACAATGACATGGACTGGGACATGCAAATCTTTTCGGATGCAGCTGAGGGACATGATATTGCCTTGTATTAGAAAGGCAGGTGTTGTGCAGAGGAGTGTCTGGAACAGTGGAAAGCAGGGGGGCAGAAACTCTTCTCTTTGGTGAAGGCAGTCACATTGTGGGGACAGGAGCTGGCACATCGGAGGTTACTTTTCAGAGTAGACAACATTGAAGTGGTACAAGTGGTGAATCGCCTGTCAGCAAATGACAAACAGGTGTTGAAATAGCTGAGCATTTTCATCTTGGGGTGTCTGCGGCATGTGCCAGGGCTGGACAATGACATTGCTGATGCTTTGTCTCATTCACAGTGGTGGAAATTCTGTGTGTTGGCCACGGATGCAGACAAATTCAAGACGCCCATGCTAGAAGAATTGCGGTCCATAGGAAACACAGGATGGTGCAGCTGTTTGTAGGGTCCCTGGCAGTGTCAACCCAGAGAACATATGGTCAGGCATGGGAGGAATTCTTGGCATCTAGAGAAGAGCGAAGAGGGGAGGCATAGATCTGAATGGAAGATGTGATTCAGTTTATACTGGATCTAATGGAGAAGGGACTATTGCAGCAAAATTGGCAGAGATTGCTTTTATGGGAAAGTTGTGGGGGTACGCACCAACAGCGGTTGGGACATAGGATATTGGAAGGTTGAGCGAGAGAGCAAGGATGCCTGTGGTGGGTGTGAAAGCCTTTGACTTGGTAACTGTTTAGTGCAGTTCTTGGTGAACTCCCAGTAGTGTGCAAGGATTTTTCAGAGACATGCTTGTTCTATGCACTTATGGCCTGGACGTTTTTGGAGTCTTTTGTGTGGTGGAATTGCTGGGGGGAAGAGGCAGGGGGATCACTTGGGAGGAGATGGGAAGGAGAGAAGGTAGGTGTGATATATGGCTCAGTAGTTCCAAAAGAGATCAGAGATCTCAGGGGCCGCTTATGAGCTTGCATGCAATTGGGGCTTTGGGGCAGTGCCCGGTAACCTTTGGGATAGATGGGGAAATATCAGTGGGGAGTCTACGGGATTGGTTTTTCAGCATCATTCTGGGGTGAAAGTGTCACCTTTTCAGTTGTGTTCAATCCTGCGCAAGATGCTGGCAGCGATGGCGGGCACCCCGTTGGATTATGGGATGCTTTCATTTGTGATTGGCGCAGTGACGGAAGCAGGAAACAGGATGGGCATGCGAAGATATCATGCTGCTAGGGCAATGGTCTTCTGACTTACAGGCGGTGTGTGCGGGCAGCGGGAGATGGGGGAAGTGCGTTAGGGCACGTTTTTTAAATCCTTACTGCTTTTATCTGCTTTCAGGGTCTGTGGTGGGGCCGGCGGGGGAAGAGATGTCCCTTTGAGTGGTTGGCCAATTGTTCATGAAGTGGGCAGAGAGACAAGCCAATCAAAAGCAGTTTGGAGAGAATGCAGGCTTTGACAAGAGCCTTCTCCCTCTCACGTGGCAGGGTAAAGGGGCATATGTTGGCAGGACCTGCTGCAATGTTTGAATAAAATGATGGTCAGGGGTAGATGCCCTGATGTGTTGGTTATTTATCTGAGGGAGAACGGCTTAGCGAAGGTGAAAGGTGTGTTTTTGATGAGGGTGATGAAGAAAGATCTGATGCAGAGTAAGACAGTCGGCAGGCTGCTTTGTGTAGTGGACAGAGTTCATGCCAAGGAGAATTTGGATCGGGACCAGCAGGCTCCTTGGATGGTGAACAGAGATGACTAGGTTTTGTAAGGAAATTGGCTTTGGTGGGGTTGTGGCTAGTCTGCTGGGGGAGGCAGAACAAGTTAGCAGGCTTCCTTGGTGGCGTGGAATGTTACATAAACTCTGGTTGGCATTGACAGGAAAGCATGCCAAGGGAGGGCAAGAAGAAAACTCAGGTTTAAGTAAAAGTACTTTGGTCGATCAAAAGTTATTTCATGCAGTTATAGGCCTTACTGTGTTAAAGTGGTAAAGAGCATTTCAATTAAAAGAGTTATTCTCAGGGAGGGGACGTGTGGTCGGGATGGTAGAGAAGATTGTTAGTTCAATTCATGTTTAGTGCGGTAGTGGTAGTTTTGTGAGGCCTTTTGCCCAGGTTAAGTTTGTGGACTGTGCACCTGTTTTAATAAAGTGGCCTTTTTCACACCATTTTAAGTAGTGAGTTTTACGTGCTGCCCCCCCGCCTCTCAACAACGGAGTGTTATAGCGCACTGACTCGTGAAATATTCCATTGTAAAGTCAGACTGGGTAGGGTGGACGGAAAAAGTTATTCCTACACCACGTCCGCGGAAAGTTTTTTGAGGCGCGTCCGTTATCGCTGTCGGACAGCCGTCCAATCCGCAGAGGATCTTTATTAGTAAACAGGACACGTCACGGTTTCCTTCAGAGGTTCCTCTGTTTGTGAAGGAACCGTGTGTGTGAGTCACACAGCGGAGGGGGGGTGCGGCACGTGTCGAGGTGAAAGGGCTCCTCTTGTGAAAGAGGAGGAAGCGCTATCTCTGGAATATTTATATAGCGCTGGCTGCTCCTAAGTAGGGCGCTGAGGCGCTTGCCTACATGAGTAGCACGGGCGTGATTTTCGCACCACAATGAAGTTTTATTTCACATAAAGCTAATTGACCCCTTAATTTGTATTTTTATTTCTGTGTATTGAAACTTGAGCGCCCTTCGGGTAGAAGCGCTAACCTCTCCATTGCACAAGCATTTCATTGCCTTGCCAGTTTCAAAGTGTGGGAAGGGGAGTCAGTGAAGGTGACATTGACTCTACGATTGGGTGGGCCAGCGCGCGCTCTGGTGAATGAGTCAGTGACTCGGTGCAGTGGTAGGTAATGGGCGAGTAAATGCATGAATGGATTGATCAATGGATGAATTCTTGGAAGAAAAATTGAATACGTGTTTGGATGAAACACTGGATGAGTAGATGAGTGAATGCACGGAGGAGTCATGTAGAATGGATTCATGGATCTCACTGCTCTGAGGCTTCAGGCAGCAGTAGTGATGCTGTGAAAATGCCCGTATTATGTCAGTCCAAGCATCACCCCAGGGCACAGTGGCCACAGTTATACCAGAGCAAGTATTATACCACCAGGCCAATGCCCAGAATATGTCAAGAGCTAAATCCTTTATCCATCTTCAGATTTGCTTCATCATTCAATAATTATTTATGAATGTTCTGATGAAATTCACTCAGAAATCTTGAGTATTAACCCAGATTTGCACCATCACTTAGAAGTCTTGGCAGCGCCGTTCCTCATTTATCTTTAGGTCACGTTCAGGTTCGTCCCACTCAGGAACCAAGTCCGTATTCACATTTGCCCCATCACTCACTAAACACTAGTGCACATTTAGACTTCCACCACAATATAGCTCCTAAAGCAACACTATAAAAAACACAAAGCTACACAATGAAACTAACAAACATAAATGTAAAACAACAAAAATTATCTTTCAGGATGGGATAAAATAAGGGATGGTCATGGTGGCTAGATGGCTTTGATTCTAGCATCACCTTTCACTGAAGTGCGCAATGACAGGAAACAGAGCTCTACCTGATAGATTTAAACTCGGTTATTTTATTTAACTAACAAACCATAACATCTTTCCAACTAGCCTCGAAAGTTTCCTTCTGGTGAGCAAAACCATGAGTGTCTCTGGCTCAGTGTGTTAGGCACTCCCCTCTGACCTCTGAAATCTGCAGGTCACTTGCTTGAATCCCAGCAAGGTTAGTTTAGCTCTTTATCCTTCTGAGGTCGGTAAATTAATCTCATGAAATGATAAGACATTTTATTAACTGCATTCCGAAACAGCAAAATAGTGGTTATAAAGACTCAAGAAACAGTAGGTTTTTCGTTGATCAAATGAAACACGCATTCTTCAGGAGCCTTCATATTTTTAGCATCTAGCTACAATGAGCCTCAGCTGTTTTCTATTCTTATTGTTAATATTTATTATCATTCATTATTTTTTATCATTATTGTATTATTTTTCAGCTTCAGAGCAGGTGTCCCATATTTCTCTTTCCTTCGCCCCGTGTTCTAACTGTGGCCACCAAGGGAGCGGCCCTGCCCTCCTCTGGAGGGCATCCATAGTTAGAGGACAGTTTAGCCTCACAGTCACTTCCGTCTGAGCGCCTCGGCGCCATCTTGGTTTGGGCCCTACTGTCCCTGCAGCCAGTGTTGCAAGATGTGCAACTTTAAGCATCGTGCACTGGTTTTTCGTTTCTGACATTTATTTTGTCTCCTCCACCCCGGATCTTTGATGTGGCTCTATACTGATTGGGTGCAAATTTAAAATGCACTGGTCCTGCCTCCGACCCCAACATCTTTCCGTTGTGTTGGGCGTCTCGTTATTTCTGTTAGCATTATATACTGTTATAATGGGTGGCATAGCAAGGAGCCATGGGTCATAATCAAAGCAAGGACACCTGGCCTAATTTATGGTATGGTAGCAAAGAACAGCCATTATTTGAGTGGAGTGGGCCCCGTACACCTTTGTACCTCGGTGCAGTGCTTAATTTGTAAATAAACAGGTGTCGGTGCTCAAAGCGCTCCTCTTAAACACGCGGCTGCTGCAGTTAAATGTTCGAACACGGAATACCGAGGCAGCGTAATCCTGAAGCCATCTCGGGCCTCTTCCATCCATTTTAACGTACTCCCTGCCCCTTCAGCTCCCTCTTGCAGCTTTCTGCTTTCTCCCATAGTAACTCTTTCGTTTTTCTTTTCCTCCGTTTTTCCCATGTGTCTTTTGCTCGCAGTGAGTGCTTGAGGCAGAAAGATAAGCTCTGGCCGCAAAAATAAGTGCTGGTGCTCAGCACCGGGAACAACAAGCACAAATTAAGCACTGCCTCGGTGTCACTGCACCTGCTGCAGTATTAAAGGCTACACCCCAGGTTACATGATAACGTCAGCAGAGTTGTACACACCCTGTTTTGCTTTAATCAGCATTCTCACTTAACCTATAATGGATGAACGTCCTATCTGGATTCTGAACAAAGTTTTTCATGGCTTATTTGTGATATGAATTCTAACTCTTTCAATGTACCTTCATGCTGCTCTAATGTATTACAACAAACAGCATCAGACATCAGCATTCAGTCAGAAGTGCTGGATACATATTCACTTTACTTGTTTTCTCTCAGGAGCTGCAGAGACTGAAACATTTCCCACTACAGTGAGTTGGGATTTATTGTGACGAGACAATTCAGTCCCATGTGCGCAGACTGTGACAGCGCTGGGTAGAAAAGCTTCAAGCAGAATCAGTATTATTTAATTGTCGATGTATGCTACTTGTTCCCTCTGTGGTTAAACTCGCCAGCCTAGATTAACATGCATGTAAAGTCACAGCAGCTCGGAACAGCAGATGCACCAGTGGCGTAAATGTTAAATGTCACGATGGGTCGCGGGGTGCATTACGTCCCCCACATCCCTGACAGGGACAGGCTGGCTCCAGACCTACCAGGGTGGCATGGCTGCCTGCGGACTGCCGGGCATGTTTACTTAAATGGTTGTACAGGACACCAAGTGATCTTCCTGCGCTGACCTGCGCCATAGGGCAGAAATGCAGCGTATTTATGAAATAAGGTGCATTCCTGTCCTTTCCCCTTGTTCTGACGCCCAACGCAGGCACCCTTGCACCATGGTTGCCTGCATTGCATGCAGGATTGTTTTTTTGTACAGGAAGTGCCACTTTCCCGCACAAAAGCAATCTATGGAGGCGTTTTCCACTTTCTATGTGTGCTGCAGAGGGGAGGCGTACGGTTTTGATGCGTTCCCAGGTTTAAACGTTCTTGTAAATCTGGGAATGCCCCGAAACCTGGGGGTGTTGCGTGAAAAAACCCACCACCACACCTATGGAATGCCCCCTGGGGCAGAGTAAGGCAACGCACAGACTTGCGCTGTGTTGCGTTACACCATATCTACGAGGCGATGAAAAGCCGCGCAAAGTGGATTTGCGTGGTCTTGTAAATAGGATTCTGCAGCCTACGCTGCCAGAGCGTAAAAATAAAGTAACGCTTCAGTGGCACATGCGTCTTGTAAATATGCCCCTAAAACACTACTGCTGTCAAAATAAACCATTTTGATGTGTAGAAAATCCTATGTCTATTCATAAAATGCATCTTGTAGTATGTAAAGTTTACTACAGTAGTACTACTCGTCCACAGCAAGTAAAAATGCCACTATTCGTGTTGGTCCAGTAAAGGTTTCAGTAATTTAAACCTGAGATTAGCCTTTGAGAGCTATGGGACAGCTCAGACAGGCTTAGCCTAAGAAAGGAAGTACCAAAAAAGCACTGGCGGCTGCAAAAGTGGTGGGACAAAAAGGTGAATACTTCTGCTCTTTCAATTCAGTAGGAGAGGCTGGACTGTGTAAGTCTCCTGGCTGCCATGCCTTACACGTTCACCTCAATAAAATGCCCTCCATGTGCCAGCAGAGTTTATGTTTAATTTTTACTGTATTTAAAGGTTTCATTTGTCCAGGTCAGATCACAAGTTGCTACATTTTTGGCCACAGTGCCTTGGATGACTTTGAAATGACCTTCTGCAAGACTCCAAGTCTGAAATCAGGCACTGGCGTAACACAAAATGATGCCCACCCCCCAGCAGAATGTGAAGAGGGGCCCAAAGTCCACATATTTCACATATATTCATTGGCCTTTGGCTAATAGGACCCTGCCTTGAAGGGTTGAAGGGTTGCGGCCCCCCTGGAGGCTTGCAGGGGCCTGCATTAAGCCCCTGTCGCCTGGCCAGATACATTCATTGCCAGTCATTCTCCCCTTCTGCTTGCGTCACCCGAGAGCGAGGCTTAAATGGGGAAGAATCTTGGGAACAATGGCTCCATATTGCAGGTTTAAGCATTTGATCAAAATGACCACAAGCCAGACGTGTGGCTGTACATTAAAAAATAAATATGTATTTAATAATTTACAGCTGCCCATGAAAAAGATGTAATATTTTGCTCCAGATGGAGTTGAAAAAGGATCCCTAAAGACAGCGCTGTTATGGTAAATGTTTAAAGCGCACAAAAGAATAATTAGCTGGGGATGCCAAAGCTGCAGTCAGGGTCCCAGAATCCTGGTTTTCCTGCATCAAGAGGGGCTGGGCGAGCAAACCCTGTGATGTCGTCAGCGCTAGATAGCGCATTCCTCCATCCCGCTGCGTGAGACGCGCCCAGGCCAAGGGCGGGCCCATCTTGTGCTCTTCATCGCCTGGAGTAGGCTGGGCTGGGTCACCACTCTGAAATCTTCAATGCCAGGAAGTTATGACTTTTTAACTTTTATGGTTTTTGTTGGGATAGGTGGAGCCTTTGAAGTTTCAGTGGTCCCTGTTGGTCTCCTGTTGCGCAGGCACTAGTCAACTAATATGGGGAAGAGGAAGCTGTTGGAGACGTCCATGCAAGCCCTCACCTCCAAGAAAAAGTCCAGTGTGGCAATGAGTAGCAGCCCTTGGGCTTGAGTAATGGATGTGTGGTGAACGATTCTTTAGACATCATACCAGCACTGCTACAGAGTTATTTCAGTTATTGTGCAGCAATTGCTATGCCTCTGTAGCCAGTTTGGGCCCTGCTTATGAGGATGGGCCAGTACCATCTGGGGACTCGGGTAATCTGGCGAGTCAAACTGGTTCCTCCACTGACTTGACCAAGGCCCTGCTTATAGCTATCACAGATCTTGTGGATGTAGTAAAATCTTTGAAAGCCCAGATTAGCTATCTACAGGATTTCCAAAACACAGTAACGCAATTTTCTCCCACAACTGTCAATGGGCAGTTTACAACCTGTGGATACAACATGCGTGCACGCCCTCCCCCGACATAGCAAAGCTCCCAGCTGAACGCGCAGCTTCTATAATCTTGAAACCATGGTTACTGGAAAATCTGTTCCCCTTTAGCGGTAGGGTGAAGGTCCTGTCTATGCGGGTGAGCCCCCTCAAGACCTCTTTATCATCCCTTCCCTACTTGGCCTTCAGCTGTAGCTCAAGCGCAACTGGGGCACCCCACTGTGGTTTACGCTGCTAGTCCTAGGGCTCCTTCCACATGGGAGCGAAGGCCTGAGTGTGGCAGCACCATCTACTTGCATAACGTGCCAAGACTGCCACCTGGGGAGGGAGAAGATCAGGAGTTGCTAACTAATAAAGTGACTTATGAGCTACGCAATGTAAGGAAATGACGGTCAGTCAGGCGTCAGGGGTGAAGTGTTGAATTCTGATTATGTTGATGTAAAACTGGTCTCCTGCGAAATAGCTGACAACATCACTGCGTTGTAGGCATGCTTCCCATATCCAATCGAAACCATGATTCGCCTGAAGTCAAAGACGCCTCAGACCAAGAAGGGAGCTGACCAAAGCACCGGGCAGCGGGAGGGGAGCGGTGCTACGGAAGTATGACCGGTACCATCTATTGCGGATCCTACCTCACTGACTACACCCCTTGAGGCGCAATCTAAATCTTGTAATCTTCTCTCATGGAACATTGCTGGATTGAAACCAAAGGTGGCTGACCTGGACTGGGGGCATTTATGGACTCATTTGATGTTGATCTACTTCAAGAAACCTGTTGCACAGAGCTGGCCTGCAGATCAGGGTTCACAACCTTTTGCTGTCCAGTCTCATCATTGGTCAAGGGGCAGCTTGCGGGTGGCCTCACCATTTGGGTTAGAAACACATTAGCTTGTACGATCAAAAGATTCAAGCTAAATCCACCAGATATTCTAGGGCTATCTATTCCTTGGGACGGGTGGGTCTACCTTATATATATTCAAGTTATATAACAGGTTTAGCTGGGCGAACAGTTTGTCTGCTGCTTTAACCATCCTCGAGGAGACTATAGATGCACTTCTTTCTGATATTTAGTTAGTTGTTGCAGGAGACTCTAATGTTACCTTTGAACCCTTTGGTTCCTTGTTTTCTGATATAACTGAAGCAGAAGATGCATCCTGGGGTAGTCACCAATTAGATCCTATATCGGTTGCTGGGGTTATTCCTACACCTGGGTTTGAGAGGATTTAATGGTAGGTCTATTTCTGAGCATAGGGGTGGCCACACCCTTAAGGGGCTTGCCCAAAAGAGTTGTATTGATTATATATTTTTACCTCTAAAAATGTGGTCTTCTCTGGTGGTCATAGAAGCTGTAGAGCAACACTACAGTGACCATAACACACTCAAACCAACCATCACTTAATCAGGGGGTTCTAAATCAATTACATGTTACTTTAAAGATAACAGGCGAGTTGGGACTCTCGAACAATAGACAAGCTCTAAAGTGGGCTTCTTTGTCTAAAGACATAAGTGTCCTGGCAAAGATCTTTGGGTTGGATGCTCATGCCCTGGATAAGCTGTAATTTAGCGCTTCCCCGATCTAATCGCTGGTTTTGTACATGGGTCTCATGATCAGCTTTTTAAAGAACTTCAGGTACTATTAACTAAAGATAGGGATAAGGCAAGCAAATTATCACCACCACAGTCAGTGTAGATTGGCTAGGATTAACCTGAACAGGACAATTAAAAGGGGTAAAAGAACTGAAATCTCCTCTGCCAGAAAAAAATACAGAGGTGTCTTGTCCCAGGCTAAAACCTCTGGGGAACTTGGGGTGCGGGAGGATTTAGTAGAAGCAATTAGGGTAGGAGATAACAAACTCTACTGGGGCATACTGGCACGTGGCAGGCGACATGTTGTCTCCTGCATTGATTTCCATCTTGCACCATAGATATGGGTTCAATACTTTAAGAGGGTATATGCAGCCAAGGGTGCCACCACATCTAAAACTATAGCAGCAGGGCCAGTTTCACTGCTAGTTTGTACGCTTAAAGACATCTGAGGCGATCAAGGCAATCCGCCTGAATAAAGTGCCTCGTCATGACTTCGTTCCAGGTGATCTGTATCTATTGGAACCTCTTGTCTGGGGGCCCTATTTTCATCTATTATTCTGATCAATCCATCCTGGAAGGTGGTCCTATACCTAGGTCATGGCAAGAAGCCAAGATCGTCCCAGTCTTTAAAAAGTGCTGTAGATATTACCATAGCAGTTATAGACTGCTCAGTTTAATCGATGTGTCTCAGAAAGTTTTCTGCCAGCTTATTCTGTGGGAACAGAGTGGGTACAGACAAATGGCATACTTTCAGATTATCAGGCAGGTTTCAGGAAGAGCATCAGCACAATAGACCAAAGTCTATGCTTCTGCAGGTTTTATTGGAGAACTGTAACGTTGGGTTGGGGGCACTTGTAAGTGTTTTTTTGTTAATCTGAGATCAGCATTCGATTCAATCCCCATGGCGAAACCCTGAGAAGTGCTGAAGCAGATGGCGGTCCCTGAAAACCTTTTGCTGAGTCTTATAAAATGACATGCTTATAATTATGCACAAGTTAGATACAGGAACAAAGCTGAAGTCACTGATCCCCTTTGAGATTGAAACCGGTGTGCGCAAGGGGCGTGTTTTGGCCCCGACCCTGTTCACACTTTGGCCCATATTTATGAGAAAGTGACGCCTCAGAGCTGATACAGCACTTTTTCTGCGCCCCCCTACCGGCACCTAATGACATCACAGTGGCGCCGTAAAAAGTCTGACTATTGTGGTGCTTTGCTACACTAGCATCAAAATGTTGACACTAGTGTAGCAAAGTGCAAGGAGGCCCATAGGTTTCTACGGGTGCGTCATTCTAACGCCTGCTTTAAGCAGGCGTTAAAAATTATGCCAAAAATGGCGCAGTGAAATCTGTTAAATTTCACTGAGCCATTTTTGCTGGCGTCCTAGTGCCGGAACGCCCCTCGTGAATACATTTTGCCTGGCGCAGGCATAATGTCGAGCAAGGGTTTACAAAGTGGCGCAATGCATGCATTTCACCACTATGTAAATATGGCATGCAGAAAAACCCACTTTACCGCCGCCTTAGCATCAAAAAATGACGCAGTGGCGGCGCTAAGGTGCTTCTAGGTGCTAAATATACCCCTTTATATCAATGATGTAGTTAGAGTACTCAATTTTCCAGATAATTACACTAAATTGGGTTCCCTCAAAATGTTTACTTTGTTATTTGCAGATGATATTCTTCTAATATACAAAACACAATACCGTGTGGCGGCAGGCCATAGTAGATCACTTTTTAAGCTTTTGTAGTGACAAGGGTTTGGAACTAAATGTTAACAAAACAAAATGTATGGTTTTTAACACATATAAAAGGGTGAGGGTGAACATTATGGTGCAAGGGTTTCGTTGGAACAAGTCAGGAGTTTTTTCCTGCATAGGGATTTGCTTGACGGACAAGCTTACTGGTATGCGCAAATTAATAGAAGTACCCTGAATTTTTAGCAGGGGGCTGGTGCTGTGACAGTGACGCAGAAGAAACCTCAAGCTAGTCTGCTAGCACCTGCATTGGAGATTAACAATATAAAAGTAAAAAGTGCAGCCATGTACGGATCAGACGTCCGCTCAAGTTACTCCTTAGTTTCAGTGGTTGGGAGAAGTTATCTTGGTTTGCTTTTATCAAGTCTATGTTCGATGAGACTGGGCTGCCAGTGCTGTGGGATAACCCCATTGAAAGTAAATCAGTCCTGAATCAGTCCTGCGCTCACTCATCAAAGAGCACTGCAAGGACTATCTATGAGTGCAGGAAATGAAGGTAGTTAAGCCTGGTAGCCGGACTGATTCATTTTTAGGTTGAGTATAGCAGAGCGCAAGCGCTGCTTTTCCGATGTCTTGGTATCTATGTGGGCTTTTAACCGCGCCACCTCACGCCTATCACTATCAATCACTCATGGGCGAGCCTTTTAAAAATCCTTTGTTATCATTGGTAAATGCTTTACGTTTGTCCTTTTGAGGCGGTTTTGTCACCGCCTTGGGGACCGACTCTGTTACATGGACAATTGCATGTTTGTTGACATGTTTGACTGCAAGCAAACTTCCTTTTTCTTTTGTGTCTCTCCTTCGCGAACACGCTCAGGGCGGCTGGCGATTTGAATCGGTTCGCTTATATCAACTGTTTTACTTTTCATTTCTCTTTCAGGGAGAATTTACGATTTTGGTTGATCGCTGCCTTTCCTTTAGAATGTAAACGTTCTTTTTCGGGGAGGATTTACGATTTTGGTAGAAATAAACTTTTGGAATGGAATATGAAAACATGTGAAAAAAAAATACAGGAACGGACAATGCATAAAAAAATTAAAACGTTACACGATACCATGTTTTACAGTGAATTGTGCTACAATTTTATATTAATCAACACTTAGAATCTGCTGTTCACCTTAATATCACATTTCTTATTTATAGGTGCGCATGTTACCGTGATTCAAAGTCTGTACATGGAGAATTTTTTACAGGGAACAAGCACTTTTATTCCACTTCTTTTAGGCACACGTTCTATGCACGCTTTTAATACCATTTATATGCTCTTCTAATTTACGCTCTGTTGGAAGTTTATATGCCTTAATTTCTAATATCCACTACAAACACATGTATGTTAGTATCTGCTTCATATTTTAAAGACCACACTTTTGCTAATTTATACGAGTGTTTAACTCACTGAGCTAGCTGTTCTTTATACCTAATAACACAATCCCTGAAGAAAGTGAAATCTGTACAGAAAAAAAATATTTTGCTGCAGTACGTAAACATAAATCGGGGTGACTTTTATCCCTATTGCTTGGGTGATACCCGAGACAAGCCATCTGCTCTGTTTTCAGTTTGCGTCCCCTTTAGATCAGCGGTTCACAACCTTTTGACTTCTGTGGACCCCAATTTATCATTACTGGAACCCGGGGACCCCCACTGAATCATTATTGGAATCCAGGGACCCCCACTGAGTCATTGCTGAAAGCTGGGGACCTAATCTGTTAATATTTTTTAATTTTCCAAGCAGCCGCGAACCCCCTGAGAAGTCTTCGTGGACCCCAGGAGTCTCCAGCCCAGAGGTTGGGAACAACTGCTTTAGATAATATGAAAATGTTCTCTTTCAGGGATGGTCTACTATTATGGTTGATTGCTGCCTTTCCTTTACAATGAAAATGTTCTCTTTCAGTTAGGATTTAAGATTTTGGTTGAAATAAACTCTTGGAACGGAATATGAAAACGTGCAAAAAAAACAACCAGTAACGGACAATTCATAAAAAAATGAAAATGTTACATGAGCTTGTGTTTTACAGCAAATTGTGCTAGGATTGTATATTAATTAACACTCAGAATCTGAAGTTCACATTATTAGCACATTTCTTATTTTTAGGTGCGCATGTTACCGTGATTCAAAGTCCATACTTGGAGAATTTTTTACAGGGAACAAGCACTTTTCTCCCACTTCTTTTAGGCACGCTTTTAACACCATTTATATGCTTTCCTAGTTTGTTGTCTGCTGGGAAGTTTATATGCCTTAATTTTAATATCCACTACACACAGATGTATGTTAGTATATGATTCACATTTTAAACAGCATAGTTTTACACATTTATACAACGAGCTATCTGTTCTTTAGACGTTACACGATTCCCGCAGAAAGTGAAATTTATACGTAATAAAAAAGATGTGCAGCAATACGGAAACATAAAACGGGGGGACTTCTATCCCTATGTCTTGGGTGATACTCGAAATAAACCATCCGCTTGGTGTTCGGTGTGCACTGCTATTTTCTGAGAACAGGACCATTGGTGTCTTAAAGCAAATTGTTCTACAATTGTATATTAATCAACAAAACCAAAACGTAAAAGCGTCGCAAGCTTACAAAATATACTTATATTATAATATAATTATATTTTGTAAGTTTGCCCCACTTTTGCGTCAAAAAATGACGCAAAGGCAGCGCTAACTTTTCATAAATCAGGCCCTAAGAGTCTGGCGTTCACCTTAACAGTACTACTCGGAGAGTTTGTGATAGGGACCAAGCACTATGTATCAGTTCTTTATATGTAATTAGATTACTGGAAATGTTATACTCTGTCTCACCATTGGTATAAAGATGAACTAAATAGCCTTTCACCACATCTCCAGAGAAGACGTGCATTTACGGGATGAAAAAATGTCTTTGATTACGCTGGAAGCTTTTTATGCTGTGCTTTCACAATTACACACATGGGAATCAACTTTTGTTTTCAGCCTTTTGTGCCTTGGAGGGACTATATTGCTGGTTGCTTTCTCTTGTAATTGACAGTGTTGGGGTAGTTTCACGTTTTTACACCTGCGGTACAAAAACTCAAAGAGCAGTAAAGAATTAATAACTTATTTTACCAAAAAATCATACCACATGTTTGGCTTTCTTTAGGCGCTTTAATTTATAGACATCGCTAGTAACCATTTTTATGTGACTTGATTTTCCAACTTCCTGAGAAAGGAAAAAGCCTATTTTGGCCTTTGTGTTTATTTAACAAAGAGTGATTTAGTCCAATTTACATTTTTACAGCCTATTTACAACCCAATCCTTGCCAATGTTTGTGGTGCAAGATAAGATCTTCAGACACTGAAGAGCCAGCCACATCTAACACTATTTTAAAAGCTTGGTTTTCATTTGAATCTTTTAAACCTAAGCAGTATTTAACATATGTTTGCAGTTACTAGCATATAGTTTTCTTTATACATGCTTATATTTTGCTGATTCAAACTTCATAGAAGCTGACTCCTTTAAAGGCAACACGGGAAACCTCACCCGGCCCGGACATGGAAAGGATTGACAGATTGATAGCTCTTTCTCGATTCTGTGGGTGGTGGTGCATGGCCGTACTTAGTTGGTGGAGCGATTTGTCTGGTTAATTCCGATAACGAACGAGACTCCTCCATGCTAACTAGTTACGCGACCCCCAGCGGCTTGGCTTTTTCTTTCTCTCTTCTTGCGTCATTTGATTGGATGCTGCTTTTGTAAAAAGGAAATGCTTTCGCATAAGGAAATGAAGTGACTTTCTTGGAATGTTTGGAAGCAAAATGTTGGAATAAGTATTGCAATAAACTTCGAATTTGATATTTTCAAGAACTCTTGAGTGGGACTTTACCTCTTTTTGACTTTGCATCCTTAAAAAGGCTTGCCTTGCTCCTGGGAGTAGTTTGTATTTTAGGGACCTTGTTTAAAAAAATATTCCAGTAAAGGCCACTAGAATTATGTGGCACAAACTACCAAAACATACGGCAGGGTTCACCAATTAATGTGGGAAAGGAAGTCGAGTTATAAATTTACAATGCCAATAGCTGCAACACAATTAAAGTCGAGACCTGTTGCATTGCAAATGCTTGTTAGATTTTAAATGTATTCCTAGTTATGAACCATTTCTCGATGCCATCCCTGTGTGCCTTGGAAAGCAACTCTTTAAAAAATGGAGATATGGGGGGTCATTACAACATTGGCGGTAAAAGCCGCTTACCGCCGTGCAGAAGACCGGCAACACACCGCTGCGGCTGCGGAATTCCTCCACGTCATTATGACCCACATCTCTGAATCCACCAAAATCCAGACACCCACACAAGTCCGCCACACCAAAGGTCAGTGATAAACTGGCGATAACAAAACCTCCACCATCACTCCAACAGGAATACGCCCACACTATCACGACCCACGAATCCACGCGCAGTATTCCATTGGTGGTACACACCGCTGCGCTCAAAATACACACACATTTACAAAACACTACCACATTGGACAATTCAAAATACACACACCTGATACACATACACACACCACTCCCACACATCCAATACAATATAAAACACACACCCACATCCCCCACTAACCCTTACGTCAACAATTGCGACTGAAGGCCAGAGAGAGACACCACCATCTACAAACTAGCATCCACAGGCACTCAACACCATCACTCACACAACATCCAAGCACCTCACACAACACACCTCTAAATATCAACCCCCACATCACAACACACACCACCCCACACATCACCCACACCACCCCATGGCACCGCAAAGACACCCCAGGTTCTCTGAGGAGGAGCTCAGGGTCATGGTGGAGGAAATCATCCGGGTAGAGCCACAGCTATTCGTATCACAGGTGCAGCACACCACCATAGCTAGGAAGATGGAGCTATGGGGAAGAATCGTGGACAGGGTCAACGCAGTGGGACAGCACCCAAGAACTAGGGATGACATCAGGAAGAGGTGGAACGACCTACGGGGAAAGGTGCGTTCCATGGTCTCAAGACACCACCTTGCGGTTCAGAGGACTGGCGGCAGACCCCCACCTCCTCCCCCACAACTAACAACATGGGAGGAGCAGGACTTGGATATACTGCATCCTAACGGCCTTGCAGGAGTAGCAGGAGGAATGGATTCTGGTAAGTCAAACCTTTAACTACTTCATCCCCCACCCACCTGCATGCTATCACATACCCCCACCCCGCCCCCACCCCCATCACTCCAACTCCTCACGTATGTCCCAATATCACAAACCACACATTACAAACCCAAGGCCTGCATGTAACACCAAAGCATGGACACCCATCACCAAAGCATGGCCACTGCACATACCAATACACCCCCCTAAACCATTATCACACAAGGTCCTACACAGGAATGCAAGCACTGGGGTACACGGTCACCCACCCATTGCACACCATGGCACACACAGATGCAATAATCATGCCTTTACACCCCTACAGGACCCCTACCCAACGTCACCGGACAGGAGGGTCCAGATATGTCCACTCCACCCACAGAACAGGCCCACAGTGATGACAGCAGTTCTGTCCAACTTGATCAAGATGACCAGCCCGGCCCATCTGGGGCCTTGGGACAGTCGGTTCCCCTCACCCTGGCACAGGCCACTGCAGAGCTTCCCCCCTCTGGAAACACCAGCACAGCACCCACCCAGCGGGCCCATACCTCTGTCCCCAGGACACGTCAAGCAGCAGTGTGTCCACCACTACAGGGAACCCAGGCTAACCCACCACCCCAACAACACCAGGAACCTGGGGGCTGTGGTAGTGGGCACACGGTTCAGGGAACCGAGGCACAGGAACACAGGGGAACTGGGAGGGCTGCTGTGCGACAGGGGGAGGACAGGCCCAGGGAACCCACTCGCCACGAGTCCCTCTCCAACATCATGGGAGCCTACCACCATTCCCAGGAGACAATGGCAACGGTACTGGCCAAGTTTCAGGAGACCCAGCGGCTGCAGGAGGAACAGTATTCGGGCTTCAGGGAGGAACTCAAATCCATCAATTCCACCCTGGGCACCATTGTAGGGGTGCTGAAGGAACACGTGAACACCAGGAGGGACACTGTAGCACAACAAGGGGCCCCTGACACTAGCCTGGACGATGAACTGCCCACCACCTCCGCCGGCACTATTGGACAGGAGGCACCGCCACAGGACCACAACACCAGCACCCCACCCCCTGCAGATGGAGAACCACCCCACAAGCGGTCCCTGAGATCCAGGACAAAGACAGAGAACAATGCCAAGACCCCCACCAAGAAATGAGACCACCCTGATTGTCATCCTTCTGTCCCACTTTGTCACCCTGTCCAAACTTAAACTGCCCCAGCTCCACTTCCTATGCCCCTTTGGACAATGCACCTGTGAGTCTAATAGACTGGACTCTGCCATGGACATTCCTCCACCATCACCCCTGACCATTTTACAACCCCCTCCACTATTGAGCACTTAAATAAACACCTTTAAATCACAAAACAATCAGGAGTCTGTCTGTGCTTTCGAAAATGTGTATTAGCAATAACAGTGGCAAAATGCTATATCAAATGTAATGTCAACATACCTATGTCACACAGCTCTAGTCCATGCGGAAACAAAGCAGATGTCACACAGTGGGACCCACATCTGTCAAATCGTAAGGGAAAGTGACAACTCAGTGACCATACACTGAGTGAAAATGACAGACAGATGAGAGGTAGTAGAATTAAATCAGATGTAGCAGCCAGTGTTGTCTTCTTACCTGTGTCTCACTGGAAGTATTGCAGGATCACCGTGTTCCTGTTGTCTATGTCCTCTTCTTCTGCTTCCTCGTCTTCACTGTCCACAGGCTCCACAGCTGCCACAACACCTCCATCTGGACCATCCTCCTGCAGAAAAGGCACCTGTCGTCGCAAAGCCAAGTTGTGCAGCATACAGCAGGCCACGATGATCTGGCACACCTTCTTTGGTGAGTAGAATAGGAAACCACCTGTCATATGGAGGCACCGGAACCTGGCCTTCAGGAGGCCAAAGGTCCGCTCTATAACCCTCCTAGTTTGCCCATGGGCCTCATTGTTGCGTTCCTCTGCCCTTGTCCTGGGGTTCCTCACTGGGGTCAGTAGCCATGACCGGTTGGGGTAACCAGAGTCACCTGCAAATGTCGAGGGACAACTGTTAGACACACACTAACACATAGGCACATCCCCAGACCCAGACACCTAGTCACACTGTATTGGGTCCATGTCCTCACCTAATAGCCACACACGGGGAGACGAAGGCCACATGTGTCCCATCAATGGCACCTATGATGTTGGGGATATGTCCCAGGGCATAGAAATCACCTTTCACTGTAGGCAAATCCTCCACCTGAGGGAAAACAATGTAGCTCCACATGTGTTTCAGCAGGGAAGACAACACTCTGGACAACATGTTGGAAAACATAGCCTGGGACATCCCTGATGCTATGGCCACTGTAGTTTGAAAAGACCCACTTGCTAGGAAATGGAGTACTGACAGCACCTGCACATGAGGGGGGATTCCTGTGGGATGGTGGATAGCTGACATCAGGTCTGGCTCCAACTGGGCACACTGTTCCAGGATTGTGGTACGATCAAGTCTATAGGTGATGATCACATGTCGCTCCTCCATTGTCAACAGGTCGACCAGCAGTCTGTACACCGGAGGATGCCGCCATCTCCTTACATGCCCCAGCGGACGGTGCCTATGGAGGAGAACAGCGAGCAGAGAGTCAACCAACTCTGAGGTACGTAAACACAGCTTAATTGGAAAATATTAGCAAATCCACATATGCCTTTATTAGTGTTTAAGCAAGGCCTAGATATGTGTGATGCAGTCCAAAATAATGCCATGTGGCCCCATAAAATGGCAGCTGCCTGACCTGTAAAGTGGGACAAGGGGATATGAGGTAACTGGCGTTGTACACCGCCACGGTAGGTGGTCGAAGACTGCGGCGCAATCCTGAACTGGTTAACATTGGACCCTATGGGTCCCAGGTACCAATGATGATGTACGCCGGCGGTGACGGTACGTACCGCCGCGGACGTGACCGCCATTTTCTCTCTGTTCAATCACTTGATACCTGATCTTCGACAGGCGAGGACCTACACTGCAAGTGCTGCTGTGGCCTCAGTCTGGAAGAGACAATGGCTCGTGTGTCTGGGGAAAGGGCCACTGCCTTCAGCACGGAGGAGTTGGACAAACTAGTGGATGGGGTCCTACCCCAGTACACGCTACTCTACGGTCCTCCAGACAAACAGGTAAGTACACTGTGAGCATGCTGTATGGGCAATGCCTGTGTGGAGTGGTGTGGATGAAAGATAGGGGGGTGAGAATGAGGTGTGCATGAAACGACAGTGAGTGCATGTGCGTCATGGCAAGGGTAGGGATGCGGGCCAATGACTGTGACGGTGCGGACGGTAATATCTTCTCCTTTTCCCCTGTACTATTCCTGTAGGTCAGCGCCCACCAGAAGAAGGACATTTAGCATGCCATTGCCAAGGAAGTCTGGACCCTGGAGGTCTACCACAGACGGAGCACCCACTGCCGTAAAAGATGGGAGGACATTCGCCGCTGGAGCAAGAAGATGGTGGAGGCCCAGCTGGGGATGGCCTCCCAACGTGGGAGGGGTGCCCGTCGCACCATGACCCCCCGATGTTCAGGATCCTGGAGGTGGCGTACCCGGAGTTGGATGGGTGCTTGAGGGCATCACAGCAGCCACAAGGGGGTGAGTACACTCTCATTCTGCTGATTCAGTGCACATTGGAGGTGTCTGGGTGGGGGAGGTGGGCTGTGGGTTCCCCTAGGCCAGGGCAAGTTTAGTAGGCAAGGTCCCTTCTTAAGGCAGGCCCTGTGGCACCCCCACCTCACCTGTGTACAGTGCCAACTACACCTACTCAAGCTCCTGTGACATCCATGTGTGCAGCAATCGGGCATAGGCTTGTAACCCATGTCACTGGGATTGATTAGGGAACTCCAAGTGCACTGCTTAGTGCAGGGGGCTTCTGTGTCTGTAGTGTCCGCCAACGGTAGCGGTATTGCATGCAATCAACATGTCTTTCTTCTGTCTTCCCCCACTTTTTGTGGTCTCCCTGTTCTTGTGTGCATTAGCATCATCAGGCGGAGGAGCAGTGGCACCGGAGCAGGAGGTAGCTGCATCCCACATGGCCCTGGAGGGCGACACAGCGGAGTCTGAATTCACCAGTGGGCGAGGGGAGCTCCACGGCGGGGACAGGAGCTGAGACCAGCGATACGGACTCCTCCTCTGATGGGAGCTCCCTTGCGGTGGTGGGTACCTCTGTGCCCACCGCATCTACAGGTACAGCCGCCATCCCCCCTACCAGCACCGCCCTCCCAGCAGCCCCTCAACGTGTGTCCCGTGCCGCTCACCCAGGAGGGTGGGCATCTCCTTCGCCCCAGGCACCTCAGCCCCTGCCCCTGTCCCCCCTGCTGTCCTCAGTGAGGAGGCCATTGACCTCCTCAGGTCCCTCACTGTTGGGCAGTCTACCATTTTGAATGCCATCCAGGATGTAGAGAGACAGTTGCAACAAACCAGTGCATACCTGGAGGGCATTCATTCTTGTCAGGCAGCCCATCAGCGAGCTTTTCAGACTCTGGCCTCAGCATTGATGGCAGCCATTATCCCTGTCTCTAGCCTCCCCCCTCCAACTTCCTCCACCCAGACCCAAACCCCTGTACCTCAGCCTATCCCAAGCACACCATCAGACCAGCATGCACACACCTCAACACACAAGGGAAGCTCTGGCAAACATAAGCACCACACATCCCACAGGCACTCACGCAAGCATCATACACATGCAGACACACCAACATCCACTGCCTCCACTGTGTCCCCCTCCTCCACGTCTCCCTCCCCCCTCCCTGTCTCATCTCCACTCACACCTGCATGCACTACATCCTCAGCCACTACGTTCATCACCAGCACACCCACCACCACACCCCGCTCACGTGCACTCACCACCCCCACTACCATTCACACATCCCCTGTGTCCTGTACCAGTGTGTCTGTGAGCCCTCCTCACAAACTACACAAATGCAGCCACACACCCACCCAACAGCCATCCACCTCACGACAGCCTCCAGCCAGTGCACCTTCACCCAAAGTCAGCAAACGTATTCCTCCTACAACCACTACCTCTTCCTCCACTTCCAAACCCCCTCCATCTACCTGTCTCAGTGTTCCCAAAAAACGTTTCCTGTTCAACCTTGACCTCTTCCCCTCACCTCCCCACCCCCTTCAGTCTCCTAGGGCCCCCCTCTCCAGATCCCAACCCAGCACCTCAGCCACAACATCTGCGGGACCAGTGGTGCCAGTAGTAACCGGTTTCTGGAGTGCACCAGGCAGCAGGGCAGCCAGTGTGCCAAGGAGCCAGAGCACGGACAGTTCCCTACCTGTAAAGCACAAAAAGTTGGCCAGTGCCCGGTGGGAGAGAGGAAAGAAATCAGCCACCAAAGCCGCTCCCAGGGGTACAGTTGGGAGTGTGGAGACAGCTGCTGGTCCAAGGTGGGGAAGGGGCACAGTAAAACCGGCAAGCCTGGGAAAATCTGCCCAGCAGACAAGACCGCCACCAGCACTGCTGCCCAGGACACCGTCGCCACCAGCACCACTGCCCAGGACACCGCCGCCACCAGCACCGCGGCCCAGGACACCGCCGTCACCAGCACCGCTGCCCAGGACATCACCGCCACCAGCACCGCTGCCCAGGACACCGCCGCCACCAGCACCGCAGGCCAGTGAGCGCCAAAGATTCTGACGCTACTGCGGCCGCCACGAGCTAGATGAAGCACTCTGGGCACAAAGCCCCCTCCAGAACCAGTGGAGAAAGACATCCACTACCTCAGTCCTTGGCAGGATGAAGCACTCTGGGCACAAAGCCCCCTCCAGAACCAGTGGAGACTGACATCCACTACCTCAGTCCTTGGCAGGATGAAGCACTCTGGGCACAAAGCCCCCTCCAGAACCAGTGGAGAAAGACATCCACTACCTCAGTCCTTGGCAGGATGAAGCACTCTGGGCACAAAGCCCCCTCCAGAACCAGTGGAGAAAGACATCCACTACCTCAGTCCTTGGCAGGATGAAGCACTTTGGGCACAAAGCCCCCTCCAGAAACCAGTGGAGAATGTTTTCAACTTGAGAGACTGTGGCTTTGCACTCCCCAGGATTGAACAGTGGGCAAACCACCCACTGGAGAGACTTGAGAGACTGTGGCTTTGCAGTCCCCAGGATTGAACAGTGGGCAAACCACCCAATGGAGAGACTTGAGAGACTGTGGCTTTGCACTCCCCAGGATTGAACATTGGGCAAACCACCCACTGGAGAGACTTGAGAGACTGTGGCTTTGCACTCCCCAGGGTTGAACAGTGGGCAAACCACCCACTGTAGAGACTTGAGAGACTGTGGCTTTGCACTCCCCAGGATTGAACAGTGGGCATGGAGCCCCCTCATGGATCTGGCGTCGTGCACTCATCTGGCTGAGATGCACCCCCTTCCCTCCCCCCTGAGGTGCCTGTTTTATTTCTATCTGATGCCCCAGCCGGGTTCTCTCTGTCTTGTTCGGGTATTGAGTGTGTTCTTCGCCCATGCCTTTTGGGCCAGTGGTCCACGGACTACGATAGTGGAATACCTTGGACTTGTATTCTTGGTGTATATATTTGTTTATAGTGTGAATATCTTTATATATGTATATATTTTTGATTACTGTCTTTGGATATATTACAATCATTCGACTCATTTCCTTTTGTCCTTGCATTCTTCCGGGGGAAGTTGGGGGGTGTAACTGTAATGTATCATGATGTATTAGTGTGTGTGTTGTTGTGGGTGGGGGGGGGGTGGGAGTGTTGCGTGTTGCGTGTGTGTGTCACTGTGTTTTCCCTCCCCTCCCCTGTGTCGTAGGTGCAGTACTAACCATGGTCTTCGCCGCCGGCGTTCGTGCTCCTGGTAGAGGAGCAGGAAGATAAAGGCTGGAAGAATCTGAAGTTCCGGTTCCATGGCATCCTGGTTCCTCGTGGGATGTGTAGAGGTGAGCGTTTCCCCTTCCAAGTCCTGTTTCCGCCGTGTTTTTGTTCGCTGTGAATCCGCCCCGGAAAAGGTGGCGGATTGGCCTGTTGTAATTCTGTGGGCGGTACATTGTCCTACGCCTGTCTGTTGGCGGTTACCGCCGCAGTGTTTGTTTGTACCGCCTTGGCTGTCTATGTTGGCGGTTTCCGCCACGGCCGTAATTCCATTTTTTTTTTTTCCCGCCTGCCTGTTGGCGGTTTTACCCCCGCTTTAACACCGACCGCCAGGGTTGTAATGACCACCATGGTGTTTTAACTGTCAAAAGTTTCTGCTCAAAATGGGGGATCTCTAGAAAGTGCCCCTCCTGCATCAGGAAGATGAAACTCTCCCTCACGTTGCCTTCTTTTGCAGTGCACATGCATGCCCACGTGGGAAATGGCTTAAGCCAGCATGTAAGCTTCAGAGTTTCGGAGAATCTGCTACTGCACTCAGAGTTTTGCGCTCAGACACCAGCAAAGCAGTTGTTATCGCAGTTGCTAACTATATACATTAAGCATAGCTCATACGGAAACGTAGCGAATGCAATAGAAATGAACATTTGACCTTCGACAAGCCCCCTTGACATTATTTTTAATTTCTTTTCTCTTTATCTTGAGTATGGAAGTTCTAATACCCCATAATCTACAGCGAGGGGGGCAGAGCTTAATTTGCAAATAAAAACGTGCTGAAGGCCAAAGCCCTCCTCTTAAACACAAATGTGCGAGCACAGAATACTGAGGGGGCGTAATCCTGAAGCTATCTTGGGCCTCTTTGATCCCTTTAAAGCCACTCCCTGCCCTTCATCTCACTCTTGCAGTTTTTTGCTTTCTCCCATTGTGACGCTTTTCGTTTTTCTCTTCCTCCGTCTTTCCAATATATGTTTTTCACTCGCAGTAGATGCTTGAGGTAGAAAAATAAGCGCTGACCCTCAAAAATATGTGCTGGTGCTCTGCGCCGGAAACAACAAGCACAAATTAAGCACTGCAGGGGGGGCAGGTGATAGGGATGCTGTGAGGCTTAGTGACCTTCTGCAGCACTATGGGCCAGATGTATCATGCATTTCTGCGGTCGCTGCAACCGCAAAAATTTATTTTGGTATGTAGGAATTTCAATTTGCGATTTGGTAACTTGTCACCGAATTGCAAATTGGAATTGCAACTACATACCGATTCGGTATTAGAAAGGGGTGTGTCTAGGGGGCGTCCCTTCCTAATACTGAATCACAGCAGTATACAGAAATGCTTTTTGACCGAAATGCCGTCGCAAAACATTTGCATTTTACCACCTACTTCAAGTACGTGGTAACCAATTCGCAAATGGGAAGGCGTCCCAAAGGGACCCCTTCCTCTTTGTGAATGCATGCAGAAACATTTTTGAAGAGTAGGCAGTGGTCCCACGGACCACTGCCTGCACTTAAAAAATGAAAAGAAAACTTTTCATTTTTCTTTTTTAAACACATCCCGTTTTCCTTTAAGGAAAATGAGCTGCATTTAAAAAAAGACTGCTTCATCTAAAAGCAATCACAGACATGGTCGTCTGCTGAGCCCAGCAGGCCACCATCCCTCTGATTTTAGCATTTCCTATGGGATGCAAATTGCGACCAACCTCATGAATATTAACAAGGTAGGTCTCTTTGCTACCCATTAGGAAACGCAAAATGAAAATCCATGAGTTTCATACATTAGGATAGCGATTACTTAATTGTGATTCGCAGGGAATCGCAGTTAGGTCATCACAGTTTAATAAAATGATACATCTGGCCCTCTATCCTCTTGGACGTGTTTGTGAACGGTGGTTCCCTCGTAATTAGCTGTCTTGGCTACAAATATCACTGAAAAGTTTGTAATACCTGGAGTCGTGGTAAACACAGTCGTTTATTTGTAAAAGAGAGTGCTCCAGGTGCAAAATATATTTGCCTAGAGTGCTGAACTTGCTCGCACCATTACAATCCTACCAGTACCCCTGGGAATCACATAGAACTGTGCCTGAGACAATCTATTCCACATGGAGTTACAGCTATAAATAGAACGTGCCCTAATCAACCCAGTAATAATCTTTTAATGCATATTATTCAGACTACTGTTATGAAATCTTATCTTCATACCTTGACGATCTTGTAGGATCCTGTGGGATTCAGCACACATTCAGCCATTTCACTTTGAGTCCTGAGGTTAAATCCTTCCACTGCGTGCTGCCTGGAAGTTACGATGTGTCTACTGGCTGGGGTAAAATAAACCTGAGCTCTCCAGCCAATCCAGGCACTGCTCTTATGCTGCTTACAATACTAAACAGCATCACAGCTTGGATTGGCTGGGGCATGCAAACACAACACTCCATAGAAAACCGATGGAGATGTGTCTCTGCTCATCCGGCTCCATGGTAGCCTTGAATGTGGAAGCCTGGAGGCCACAGCAAAAATACCTGTCAATCTGACATGTGCAGCTCCATTAACAGCCTCAGCTGCTCATCCCACCCACCTACAGCTTTCATAAGAGCTCCCCTGCCCCACCCCATAAGGAAGAAAACTAAATGGAGGTACAAGGCTATTTACATTGTCAAAATAATGAGCCTGAATGGTAGTGGCTCACAGCAGTAGGGGGTCAACGTCCCTGCGCCCCTGTGAAGGAACCGCTGCTGCACAAAAGTTAAAAATACAACATAATAAAAAGTCCTTTCCACGTTATACCAATAGAGAATATCTTATTGAACAAAAAGAGACCAAAACAACAAAAATCCAATAAGGTGACCCGGAGATATGAGGTTTTAAAGTTTGAATTAAATTTTAGCACTAAAAAGCGCAAAACTCCAACTGCAGGCAACTGCTCCTGCCATAACATGACAAAGGTTTAAGGCTGACCATAATGTAGCATGTGTTGTATATAAAGTCTAGGTAGTTTTCAGCCAAAGAACCAGGAGCTGCCTGGGATCTGTTGGACTTTAAATTTTTCTGAGAAGGTAGAGTCCTCAGCGTGGCAAGGCAGCAGGCTGGATTCAAAGACGAGGTCATCAACAACAGGTTAGTAAAGTATGAGGTTGGTGGAGCTATCAACAGAGGGGGGAAAGCTCTCAGCTGGAAAAGTCCAGAGTGTTCACCCAGGAAGTTGTTGATGTTGATAAAAGGCTCCTCAGCGTCCGATGCAATGAAGATTACTTCCCGCTGACTTAGGGTCTGATTTAGAACTTGCCAGATGAGTTACTCCATCAGACTGGTGATGGGCACCCCATCCGCTGGAATATAAATGTTATAGGATATAATGCGATTTATATTTCGGCAGACAGACTATCCGTCACTGTTGTGACTGAGTAACTGATCTGCCAAATTCTAACTCAGGCCTTTAGTCTCCTTTCTGGAAGTCGGATATTCCTTCAGGATGGCTATCCTGCAAGCTGCAGCCAGTAAGGGTTTGAGTCACTGGATGCTGCTTGGCATCCAGCCTGCTGAATAAGACTGTGGAGAAGAATGTAGCAGAACTGCTGTGAAGTGAGGCCCACCAGCGATGGACTCAGCAGATAAGCTGGCAGGTAGACCCGGCCTTCTGTCAATTCTCCAGGGATCAATTCTTGAAGAAAGAAGTTGAGAAGACCTACAACAGCATGTAATTAAAAATGCACTGCTATAGAAAGCAAAACTACGAGTCGCAAAAGAGCAGACTGTGCATTTTTTACTTCATGGAATGAAGCCTGACAATGACTGGAAGATGCAGGGATCACATCTGGAGAACCCAGAACAAAACCTAAACCATGACCTGAATCTAGACACAGAGGCAGGCACAGAAAGACTAAGAGCCTGATTTCGAACTCAGCGGACGGGTTACTCAGTCAGAACGGTGACGGATATCCCGTTCGCCGAAATCTAAATCCCATTATATCCAGAGGGATGTAGATTTCAGCAGACGGTATATATGTCACCGTTGTGATGGAGTAACCCGTCCTCCGAGTTTTAAGTCAGGCCCAAAAATGTCAGGGAAACTGACATGAGAGCAGGTGAGCAGGACAGCGCATGTCGTGTAAGGTGCATTATTTTGAGGTCAACAGCTTAGATTTGGAGGGATCCTGATAGGGAGATAAGAGATAAAGGTAATATTTATGTTTGGTGTGGGGCCCCTGAGGGGCGGCAGGCAGAGTGTGTGCTCCTTCATGCTTTACACGTTACTCTCCAACCAAATGGGTGTCACATTATCAATTGTTAAGGTTTCTGAGATATAATGGTGAGGTTGTTTTCAATCCCTCGACCTGGAAGTTGGCTGGTAACACAACCAGAGCGGTCAGATTACACAATACTGAGATAAACAGGTCTTTGGAGGTGGATGAAACACAGCGGAACATAAGGAGTGTGACATGGCTTCCCACTTATGGGATTACGGGACAGATAGCAGCTGAAACAAGAGGCCTGGACTTAAGAGATCCCTTGCAATCCCTAAACACCTTTGATTATGCACCATTAGGTGAAATGAATGCTAGCTTGCTACCTACAACATTAGAAGACTGGATTTATCTTCCTAAAGTTGCAGAATATATATGTTTTTGAAGCGTAGGAAGATTCAATGTGCTTGTCTACAGGAGATCCCCTTATAGGTAATGAAATAGAGCTCAGGAAGAGATTGCGGGGTCAGATGGTAGGCACAATCTACTCAGGCCACTCAAAAGTGAAAATTAATTTGGATCAATTTCGGGCCACATAAGCTATTATCAATAGGCATTGAAGGAAGGTATGCAATTGGGGAGGGGACTCTGGATGGTCTTAGGGTAACATTAGCTAGTGTATATGCACCCAGCACCAATCATGCTGTTTTATGACTCACTATCCCCTGGACTATTGCAAAATCATGATTGGATGTGTGTGGTGGAGACTAGAAAGGAGTAATTGATACACTGAAAAGTTGACTGATTCAGCCTTTTTAAGGGGCCTCTTGCAAACACATATCACACAGGCTGTGTTCCTGGTTACAACAGTTGCACATGGTCAATCTATGGAAGGCGATGCACCCTGAATTTTATGAATATTCCCTTTATTCCCCTGTGCATCTGAGTACAAACACAATTGAACATGTTTGTGGGGGTGAGGGTGTAGCTGAAAAGGAATGCAATTCTGAGTATTTGGGTTGCTCTGAACCAGACCACAATCCATTCACAATGATGGTTACATTGAGCAGAACGTTTCTTGTGATTTACAAATGTGGCTCCAATTGGAAGATCTCTTACATGTACCCTCTTGGGCCACTGTAGGGGTGCATATAGGCCATTACTTCCAAGAGAAGGATAGCACCACTACCAACACTGCCTTAAAGGTGGTAATCAGTGGTATTTGCCTTAAGACCACTTATGGGTTTAAGATGACCGTAGCAAGAGACATCAAGATTGTTAACTTAGACTTTTTTGTCTAAAAATAATCGGTCACTCTGTAACAAATTACTTGAGTCTAAAAAAAGTATGACAGCTGGCGTTAAAACTGAGAGGTATAAATTACAAAGAGGTAACAACATAACCACGAGGACAGGGATTGAGTGGTTCACCTATTGGCTTGGCTACTTACATCTGAAAGAGAGAGAAAGCCCATATGCGCCATAAGTACTCACATATACTAAAAGTGGAAACCCCGTACCCCAATATTCAGGACACCCCAAAATTCAAAGCACACAAAATGTACCTCTTACATTTCAGTTCGGGGTTGATCTTGCATTATTAAAGGGCATCCTCCCCAACAGTGAACCCAACAACATTCACTTAGCAGAGTAAACAACTGGGACCACTCAGTAACTGAGCTCTAGGTCAGGGAAAAGGGAAATGGTTTTATTACAGAATATCAAAATCAAGCTGTACAGAGTACAGGTTAAATGCCACGAAGACTCAAATGCAGGGTACATAATCATAAATCAGAATTATTCTAAGTTATAATTAAACAGGAAAATTATGAAGAAATAGACAGCATCTCTGGTAGAACAAAAAAAACATCAATGGTTCAGCCCCCCCCCCAAACAAAAGGGGTTCTTATACATAATACTTACATAGAAAATGAAAGAAAACTGCAGTTTCGTGGTGGGATGACTAAAAGGAAGCAGTACTGGGCAAATCAGAAAATGAACCGTCGTCCTAAAACCTTGAACACCATCCCATTTCTGTAAAAAAAAACTTTCAGCATCTTCAGTGTGCCCATCTAATTTACACCATTTGTAAACAATGAGCTATACACTGGTAGAAGAGTGCTAACCCGGCAACGGAACTACAGCTGAAAACACCTTAGACACTTTGCAACACAAGAAACAGTAGAAAGTTAATTCACAGTACATGCACCCTATGGAAAAATACTGTACCATTCTATCTCTTGTTCTATGAAGTATGTGGGGAGAGAAGATCAAAGGGATGACGAAATGGGAGGGGGGAATTAGCAGGAGTAAAATGGACGCATCAGAACAGCATCCATGTTAACGTAAAATGGAATGTGTGAAAATGTGACCTAACTAAACCAATCAGAAACCTCACGTCTGTATATTATTTTAAACTCGTTTTAACTTAATTCACATTAGTTTTGGTTTCCCGCATTGGATCCATTATTAAAATCATTTCTCAACACTTATTTTTAATGAAAATGCAAATCTCAAAAGCACTTCAACAATATGAAATAAAAAATACACAGAGAGAAATTAGCCTTGAATTTGCAGCACACTGTGGACAGCTGATTGTCTCTTCTTGTGAGGTCTTGACAGGCCAGGCTGCTACACACCTGAAATCTGCCTGGCACATCCTATCAAACCTTGACCAACTTGAAGTGCTAGAGTTACCGCTCATCTCAGAAGACATAGGTACTGCAATTTACCAATTTGTGCAGATGGGCCCCCTCTGGAATTCCACACCACTTACAAATCTGAAAAAGCCCCTAAAGTTTAAAGATGTGTGAAAGTGCATATGGTCGGGTTATTACCAAACACAACCAGGGAAGCCACTGTTGTGGAATTGCCAAAGTCTGATAGACATTGCTGATGCACTTTCCTATAGACCTCTCTCCGTTTAAACTCAGAGGGCCAGATGTATCATCTAACCCTTTCGCGAATTGGTAATAGCGATTTTTAAGAAATCTCTATTTCTGATTCGCAAAATGGTATGTATCATATTTGCGATTCGGTAATAGCGATTTCTTAAAAATCGCAAATGCTGTTACCGAATCGCAAATTGCGATACAGACCCCATTCGCACCTATGGGCCTTTAGGCCCATATTTACAATTTCTTTGCATTTCCCAAATTGCAAATTCCTAACTGGAATTCGCAGTTTAGGAAATGCAAACCCCAGGGTGCTGGGGGCCTAAGGCCCCCTCTGCTGCACCCCAAGAAATATTTTAGGACATGTAAGGCGCACACATGCCAAAGGGGCATGTGTGCGTTACATGTCAATTTTAAAAATGCATTTATAATGCATTTTTTTAATTTGCACATGGTTATCACCAATTTTACTTTGCTGGTAATAGCGATTCCTTAATGTCCAATTCGCATTAAGGAAAAGCTTGTTACATGTGGTTTAGAAATTGCAAATAAGGATTCTTATTTGCGATTTCTTATTTAGAGAATCGCAATTTGCGATTCTCTAAACGGGCTCGCAAATTTAAGGAATCACTATTTTAGCGATTCCTTAAAATTGCATTTCCAATGCCTTTCATGCATACTGAAAGGCACTTTTGCATTCGCAAACGGTCATTCGCACCATTTGCAGATGAAAAAAGGCTTGATACTTGTGTCCCAGAATGTTTAAATTACTTAACACCAATGACAATGGAGGAATCAGACCATGTAGTTGCTCTGCATATCTCGAAACGTAAACCCATGCAACGCAGCAATAGTAGAAGAGATACCACGGGTCGACCTTCCCTGAATTGGCAGCGGAGGAAGCTGCCCTCCTACCTCATAGGCTTTACCCATCCAAGTCTTAATCCATCTACTCAATGTTGTGGTCAATGGCTTTTCACCTTTCATTGCTGGCCCAAAATTCGCAAATAATGATTCTTCTTTCTGAAATGTCTGCATTCTTTCGAAATACAGAAAAACACCCATCCAACAAATGCAGCCTAGCTTCCTCCTCGGGGAAGGGACAAGATAAAATGCCAACAAAATTACTTCCTGCAGCCTATTCACTAGAATAAAGGAAGGAATCAGAACCCAAACCACTCTGTCCTGATCAATTTTACTAAAGGGGAGCCTACACAACAGAGCCCCCAAGTCGCACAACCTTCTAGAAAAGGGATAGCCACCAAACAGAAAGTCCTGAAAGTCAAAATTTGCAACTCAGCATGTTCCAAAAGCTCAAATGAAGGCTTAGTCAGTGTCTTCAAAACTTAGGGACGCATCTCAAGTAGCAAAGGACCATTAAGGCTGAGCACAGGAATTGGCAGAACCCTTGAGAATTCTGAAAATCAACCCCTAATCATCCATCAAATTCTTCCAAGGCCTTCTGAAAGCCTGGAGTGTGGTCTGCTGTACTCAAACACTACAAAAAGAACAGATGATGGACGGTTTGTGGAACAAATCAAACATTCACCCCCAGTCACAGATCTCGGTTTAATCCACCAGTTTTTGGCTCGCCACGCCATTCTAGTTTGGACCCAGCCAAATGCAAATCATTCTTGACCCTGCTCCCCATGGGAGCAGTCCAGCCCAAACTGCCAGGCCAGGTCATTCCTGGACCAGAAACAAGCATCCTGGGACTTGTTTTGGGGTATCACCCTTCATCAGCCAGGCTAGCTTGAATCTTGTGGCATAGCGAACACAGGACCCACGTCTGGTCACACCCTTCCCACTTGGGCCGACAAATGCAAAAAGAACAGATAATGGATGGAATGGGGGACAAATCAATCATTCAACCCCAGGCTCAGATTTGGGTTTAATCCAGCAGTCATTTTGCTTGCCATGCCATTCCAATTTGGGCCCAGCCATATGCAAATCAGTCTTTACCCTACTCACCATAGGAGCATTCCAGCCCGAACTGCCAGGCCAGGTCCTTCTTGGACCAGAAACAAGCATCCTGGGGCCGGTTTTGGGGTATCACCCTTCATCAGCCAGGCTAGCTTGAATCTGGTGGCATAGCAAGCACGGGACTCACACCTTGGCATACCCCTCCTACTTGGGGTGACAAATGCAAAAAGAACAGATGATGGATGGAAAGCTGAACAAATGAAGCATTCACCCCCAGTCACAGATCTGAGTTTCTTCCATCAGTTTTTTTGGCTTGCCACACCATTCCAGTTTGGACCCAGCCATATGCAAATCAGTGTTGACCCTTCTCCCCAAGGGAGCAGGCCAGCCCGAACTGCCAGACCAGGTCCTACCTGGACCAGAACAAGCATCCTGGGACTATTTTCGGGGTGTCAGCCTTCTTCAGCCAGGCTAACTTAAATCTGGTGGAATAGCGAGCATGGGATCCATGTCTGGGAACACACTTCCCACTTGGGGCAACAAATGCAAAAAGAACAGTTAATGGACAGAATGTGGAACAAGTCAAACATTCACCCCCGGTCACAGATCTGGGTTTAATCTATCAGTTTTCTTTGCTTGCCACGCCATTCCAGTTTGGATCCATCAATATGAAATCTTGATCCTTGAAAAGTAGCCACTGACAATCCCAATCTTGATTCATCCTGCAAGAACTCCATAACCATGATCAGTCTCACAGACTATATATATAGATCTAGGCCTTTCCTCTCACACCACAAAGAAAAAGACCCCCTGTATACAGTATACGACTTTGAGTAGATAACTTCCTAGAAGCCTGCAACGTGACCACCAATGCCTCAGCAGACCTTGCTTTCCCAATTCCGTTCTCTCAGCCTACAAGCCATCAAGCAAAGCCTTCTCAACAACTCCATCCTCAGAATCTGAACCTCAAGAGGGAAGGAACCAAAGGCAGACTCACCTGCATGACCATCAAGAGAGGAAACCAATTCACTTGAGGCAACCGAGGATTACGCTGGTTTGCTCCTTTCTCACTCTTACCAAGAAGGGTCGCACTAGGGGAAAGGGAGAGAAAGCGTAAAGAAGACATTTTGGCCGTCAACACCAGAGAGCATCCAAGGCCCAAGCCTGTTCCTCCTTCTCTCTCGCAGAAAATGTGTGAACCTTGACATGGAGGCCTGAGGCAAAAAGAGGCATCACCGTACACCCCAACAATGAGTTGGTAGAGTGAATACTGAGGAAGGACTTTCCCCGCTTAGCAAATCATTGATTCATACCATGAGCAGTTGCAACTTGGACGGGGCGCCCTAAACACGCCCCTTTCGATTTGCGCTGACGTACTTCAGTAGCGAGTTACCACATCGCTTTTTGAGTTGTGAACATAAATTAAAAATCTATTTTACCGTCTCCAAGGCATTGCTTTTGCGATTCGGAGCATTTGCGAGTGCAAAATAGCTTTGAACATTTGGCCCCAGATTATAAAGTTTTGCAGGTAAAAGAGCAGCTTATGTTTCACATTCCTGCAAAAGTGAAATGTGTTAAATTTTGGTAGAACAGAAACTTTTTCTCCACAAATGTTCCTGCAAATTGCGCATTTTAAGTTTTGTACCACAGGTAGGAACAGGGGGCCAGATGCAGGAAACACTTTGCGAGTCGCAAACGGCAAAATCTGCCGTTTGCGACTCGCAAATGCGTGTTTCCAATGCAGAAATGCATTTTGCGAGTCGGGACCGACTCGCAAAATGCATTTCAGAATCGCAAATAGGAAGGGGTGTTCCCTTCCTATTTGCGATTCGTAGTGGTATGCAATACCATTTGCGTCCGCATATGCGGTCGCAAATGGCGTCGCAGTTACCATCCACTTGAAGTGGATGGTAACCCACTCGTAAATTGGAAGGGGTCCCATGGGACCCCTTCCCCTTTGTGAATGGACCCAAAACTATTTTTTCAGGGCAGGTAGTGGTCCCAGGGACCACTACCTGCCCTGAAAAAATACCGAAGCTAAAGGTTTCGTTTTTTTTTTTAAGTGCAGCTCGTTTTCCTTTAAGGAAAACGGGCTACACTTAAAAAAAAAAAAAACTGCTTTATTTAAAAGCAGTCACGAACATGGAGGTCTGCTGACTACAGCAGGCCTCCATGTTTGCGAGTGCCTATAGTCGGTATGGGGCCGCAATTTGCGACCCACCTCATTAATATTAATGAGGTGGGTCTCTGCGACCCCATACCGACTCGCAGACGGTGTCTGAGACACCATTCTGCATTGCAAATTGCGACTTGCAATTTACGAGTCGGAAGGACTCGCAAATTGCAAGTCGCAAGTTGCAATTTTCCTACATCTGGCCCAGGGTGCTGTGTCTTTCTGAACTCTCTATGCAGTGAACACTTTTCCGCCCCAGTTTGCAGGCCCAAAAATAGTGTAAGGGTGAAGAAAATTATGCATAGAACCTGCCACAACTGGTCAAATGGATCCGCATTATGCACAGTTCTATATTCCGTAGGATTGCATTTGACATGTAGATGGAGGCGAGTGCTTTCACAAGGCGCGTGCAGTACATGAAAGCTTCTAGCGCGTGGGAGTGAGTCAAAGTACAGCACGCGCACACCGCTCCTGCCTCTTATTTCTGCATCTCTCTGATAGGGAGCTATTTCAGTCTATTCCAAAAATACACAAAACGCTAAGTATGGCGAAATGTTTTTTTTGTTTTAAACGTATGGGAATAGTGATCCTGAGTTTAACGGGCGGCTTCAAAGGTGTGAATTAGAAAAACTAAATATTCGATAGCAATTTTTTTGGCCTTTGGATTTAAATAATGTACATGCGTGAGATGAAAAGTACATGCAAGTTAAACTGGGAACTGCATCATTTTACGTTACACACAGTATAAAATAGGCTGTTGCTAAAACATTTAGGTTTAAGATCAAAAGTGCCTTCAAAAATGAATTTTAGTAATACACATTCAGATTATAGTTAATCCAAGCATTGTTCTCAACAGGATTAAGACTCAGTACTCAATCCACAAGGCGAGGCATCAAGAATTAGCTCGCTGCGGCTGAAGAACATTCAGCCAGACCCCGGCACAGGGCAACCCAAAGAAATAACTGCAGAAGTCGGCATGCCGATGAGCATCGGGACTCAAGTAGGTAGACCGACTAATTCTTAATCCTGTTGTTGCTGAGTCTTTACTGTTGCCGGTGGCTGAGATTAATTCAAGCATTCCATCCATCACTTTATTTTTGATGTCGTAAGTGCGCTGGGTATGCCTAGACCTGAGCCCCACTCTCACTGTGCCACTGGAACCAAGCTGTACCTGCCTGATGAACCCTGATGAGGGAAAAATCCATTCTGGGTTGCTTGTGTTCCTGTTCAGGGAAGACTTGGCCTGGCAGTTCAGGCTGGACTGTTCCTATTGGAGCAAGGTCAAGACTGATTTGCATATGGCTGGGCCCAAAACTGAGGTGGCATGGTACGCAGAATGCAGCACACTTAAAAAGAGGAAACACAGAGGAGAAATAAACATATTTATTTTTTGTTGAACCTCTGTAGTAAAGGTATACTATTCTGAGACATTCCAAGATTTACTTGTCTTGGTAAATTTGGGAATGCACCAAAATGCATTGTTGGATGTGTGGGAACACCCACTTTCCGCCCACGTAACTCCTTCTCGGCGCATAGTAACAGAAGGCAGTGGCTTGCACTGCCTTGCGTCACTTCAGATTTACCAAGCCACGTAGGGCCACACAAGGTGGTTTGGTAACTCTGATTTAAGGGTGGTGACACCCTTGCATCACCCTGCGTGATGCACCGGCAAGGCAATCCTTTGATAAATTTGGGCCCCAGTTCGATATAAATATATATGCTTTCTGTACACTGTTACTCCCCCAGTTTTGTGACCAGTGCCTTCCTTTAATCACTCCTGAACCTAACACTTTCTTTTTTAATCCCTCAACTTGTGTATCCTTAACTCAATGTGATCTAAGCTGACTGCTGCTTTGTGTTCTTCACTCATTTCCTTCCATCTTTATTCCTGGTCATGCATGATCTCCTTTAAACCCCCAAGCTCCTAGGATAAGTGTGATCCAGCCATCCAATGTTCCATCTACTGAGACCTCTTTAGCTCATGACCCTCTACTTCTGTGGCCACCTGTGGTGTAGGCTGATCACTGCTCTACACTATCACCAAATCTACACTAGTGATTCTCTACTTGTGCTCTGATTGTGGGCCATCCAGGTTAATGCCCTCCAAATAGGGAATTCCTATTTACGATTTCCAAAGCACATGTATCAAGCATTTCCCAAATGCGAATTGGGCATTTAGGAACTGCAATTACTACCAAATCCAATTTGGTGGTAAGCATGTGCAATTTTTAAAATGCATTTTTTAAAATGACACATGTCCGCAAGTATATTTTTGGGGTGCATCAGAGGGGACCTTAGGCCCCCAGCACCCGGGGGCTTGCATTACCTAATTTGCGAATTCCTAACTGGAATTCGCAAATTTGGAAATGCAAAACCATTCGCACCTATGGGCCTACAGGCCCTTAGGGATGAATGGAGTCGCATTCTCTAATTGCGATTCAGTAATAGCGATTGCGAATTTTAAGAAATCGCTATTACCGATCACAAATTTCATACATCCCATTTTGTATTTCTTAAAAAGCGATTTCTTAAAATTCGCTTTTTAAGAAATGAAAAACTGATCTTTTATACATCTGTCCCAAAGTGCGGTTGAGGCTACTTCATTTGGGTACTGGGGCCTACTTTGTGTCTCAGTCCGATGCACAAGCCATATACATCCAGCAGACCATGTGCAAGATCACAGTGTGCTGCTCCTAGGATGGCAGAGCCGTCACTGCATCACTCCAACTGATGTATATCTGTGGACTTTGCTCCTTAGCTCTAGTTTCCATCTTTATGGCTTCTATGCATAACATCCTCCAGGTGCAGGTGCTCTTTGAGAGGCGTGCCACGCCCCCCAGAGCCCACTCTGAGACATGCCCCGCCCACCGGTGACCCATGGCCAGGGTATAAAGCAGAACGCTGGACTCTGATCTCTGCCCCGGATATAAAGAAGGATGCTGGACTGTGAAGTCAGTCAGTGAAGGAGCAGGGGCGAGAGAGGCAGCAGTGTGCGCCGATCACAGAAGACCAAGTAAGTAATGTTTATTTGTATTAGAACTGTACAATGAATGGATGACTCTAATGTTAAACTTATACAGTGGAACAGTTACTGAAAATAAACTTTTGTTTATACCTTAAGGTAACATGTTATGTCTATGATAAATATTATATATTATTTTATATTATATTATATTATATTATATTATATTATAGTATATTATATTATATTATATTAAATCATATTATATTATATTATATTATATTATATTATATTATATTATATTATATTATGTTATATGTTATTGTATTATATCCATTACAATATATTACATGTATTATATTATATTATATTTCATTATATTATATGAATTGCAATATATTACATTTATTATATTATATTATATTATATTATATGATATTATTTTATATTATATTATATTATGCATATCATATTACATCATAGCATATCATATTAAATATATTGCATTATATGTAGTAGCAGTTAAATAGAGCTCCAGGCCTCTGACACGCTGCAGCAGAAACTCCCTTTGCAGACAGGCAGCACACTACTCTATTGGTTGTGCATCGCTGGGAGAATGTGGGTTTGTAGAGTATGTGGTAAGTGTGTCAGACTTCTTCGTGATGGTGAGAGATGTGCTCTTATTGTGGTGTATGCCACTGTGCTTTGGTGTGTAGGGGAGATGAAAACACTGAGAAATTAGACGTTCAAGCTTTATAAAGCGTTGCAATATTTGGTGGTGGGGCTGTGGGAATGCAGTGTGGCATGCATGAGTAGTATTATGGCTTTGTGCGTAAATGGCAGAACTGCTTACATCTTGTCGAGGCACCCTTAGCTGTGCTTGGACTCAACATTGGAGTGTCAGAGGTTCCTATGCGTGCCTCCCATCTTTGAGGGAGATCTAGCGCCTGATTTAGCACTCGACGGATGGGTCACTCCATCACAACGGTGAAGGATATCCCATTCGCCCAAATCTAAATCCCACAGTATTTAATGGGATTCAGATTTGGCTGATGGGATATCCGTCATCGTTGCGGCGGAGTAATCCATCCGCCGAGTTCTAAGTCAGGCCCTTAGTTCCTGTTTTGGGCCTTGTATGACCTGGAGGTCTGTGGCATCCATGGCGTGCATGGGCTGGAGACTGATTCTGTCTCCTGGTTGGTGGGACACTTCACCATCTACTGGGAGGAAGCCAGGGTAATCCTTCCCTCATGTGTTAGGGATTCTGTATGCAACTATCAGGGCAGGGGCAGATACTAAAGGGGCTAGATCAGTTGTCTAGCAAGATGTAACACATATCTTTGTGTTTATTATTTACCATGATTTCTTATAGAGCACTACATATCACCTTCAGCTGATTCAGTGTACAGGGAATATGCAATTGACTCCATATTTTGAAGAGATAGACAAGGATTTCATAATTTTTCAGGCAACACACCGCAATTTGTTGCAGTGCTTTGCACAAGACGAAAAGATCGCACAGAGCCACACCCCGTCGCTCTAAAAAACCTGCCTTGTGTGACAGACAACCCCCCACCACAGTGCTGAAGTGAATATGCGTTGTCTAGCATAGGGTTTGTACTGGAAGCATATCCTTCAAGTACAAATCCTAACCCTGATATATAGTCTTTTGACACATGGCAGCGCAGCAGGTCACCTTGCTGTGCTGCCATGCATCAAGGGGAAAGGGCAGGAATGCACTGTATCTATGCCATACGGCGCAGAATGCGGCACACATAGAAAGAGGAAACAACAAGGAGAAATAAAGATATTACTCCTCGTTGGACATCCCCTGGGGAGGCGTGATGTTTGAAGCATCCCTAGGTTTTACAAGTCCTTGTAAATCTGGGGCAGTATCAAAATCCATGGGTGTTGCATGAGAACACCCACCACAACGCCCATGGAACACCCCATTGGCACAGAGTAACGCAATGCAGTGATTTGCACTGCCTTGCCTCACTCCATATCTTTGGAGCCATTGAAAGCGTGTGGCCTCATAGAAATGGTTTAAAGGTGTGCGTCTCTGCTGCATCACCAAACGTGACGCAACAGCGGTGCAAGCCTCTTATAAATATGCCCCCCATGCCTAGAAAAACTTAGAAGGATCCCATGCATTGGATGTGTGCTGTGCACTTCAGGACATATGTAATGCATCCTTTTGTGAGAAATAAAAACAAATTTCCCTTCGGTAATGTCCGATCTAGTAAGCATTAGTGTTTGACACAAAGCCCAGCGTGGCTAAAATAGTGGATCAGCCTTTGCATCTAAACCTACGGGTTTTTGTGCTGACCCACTAACGCCTCTTTGCCACAAAACAATGAAGAACTTGTCAAACCACTTTTTCCACCGAGAAAATGCCACCTTTTAAAGTGCAAAAACTCCTTTTGCACTGGATAGTAAATACCCTTGGCACCTTTGTCACCCTGCATCGTTTTCTATTCCTGTGGGCTGGCGCAAAGCCTTGGCAAATCTGGGCATTGGAGTATAATCAGGATGGGTGAGTCCACGCCCAATCTTCTTCCTCCAAGTATTTCTCAATGACATGTCTAGGAGGCCTCCCTGTTTTATGGTGTTTGATTTTGAACATTTGTCAATATACATATTTCTGCATATTTTAATGAAAATTGAAATTACATTTCTTTTTTTGGTGGGTAAAAATATGTTTGAACTAGAATCTTTACCATTTGTAAACTGTTAAATGTATACCCAACGTCTGCAACAGTTTAAGCTTCATTATATAATGTTACTCGTTTAAAAAAAAAAAAAAATCCATAATAGTTATCAGTCGGGCGGTGCCCACTAAAAGCATGGAGAGACACCTAAAAATAAAAATATATTGCCTGCATCTTTTAACAAATATAGACAAACATACGGTGTTATGCCAGTGTAGAAATCGGTAAAAACGGAAAATGTGTGCCTTAAATGTAATTTATATATTAAAAAAATCTTACGCAGATTATTTAAACATGATATTGTGAAACATATCACGTACAAGCTGATCCTTGGTTCTATGAATTACTTTTATATAGTATTATTCTTCTACACGCAGCTAAAGCGCGTGGTACACATTGGTTTTGGTACTCAGAGCACCATCACTCACTCGAGCCGCAGGGCCATTATGCTCTAGAAGTTATTCACAATAGATGTGACTGATGTAAGGCACATCTGTTTAGTGACGTGTGCCAGCAACCTCCTCTCTGAATACTGGACGACATTGTTTTTTAAAGGCACCTGTGCCCTTCCACTCCATAAGTGTGGGATGCACAGTCCTGGTTGTCATGGAGACGGGGAGATTACTGCAGTGCCATGATGGGAGTCCTCCAACCCTGCCAAGACCTTGCCCATTCAGCACTCCCGCCATCCTCCACACCTTCAGTCTGTGAGATCCAGTTGCTCAGTTCTTCCTCTCTCGAGCACTTCCGGACTATCTTTTGAATTTTTGTGTCCTTTCTTCTTGTCGAATCCTTGAAAGGTTTCTTTGTCTCCTTTCTTTATTTCAGAATGTGTTTGTCCTGTTGCTTATGTTTGTTCAATCACACAGCGGATGAAACACCCTCAGGGCCTTTTTACTGGGCCTAGTGTTGGGGCTTTCCGTGGTGCAGAGGTTTTCAGGACTACAGACAATTAGAACTTTAAAGGACGGAGCACTGACTGCACAGTCATGAAAAGACAATTTGTCTGCCTTGTGTTGTACTTTGGTGCCACCACTAGATGGCGCCCTAATGCTGCTGCTTTACCTCTCCATATGTAAGAGCTAGCATTGATTACTTAACACCGAAGTCATTTTTCTTTGTCACTTCTCAACCTTAGGGTCAAATGGGGCCAACACGAGGATTTATCCAACGCAACATTGTTCCCACAAGTGACCCAACACTGCGCTTTGCTGGGGCTGCACTTCAGGTTTCGTCTGCCATACCCTTGGAGCTTATCAGTGGGTTTCACCATAGCCTACGCCAGGCCTGTAAAATAATCTGCAGTGCAAGGACAGCAGTGGGTTCCGTCTAGTGCACCTTTAGGAAACCTCTGGTTCTCCATTTATGCTCTACTTGAGGAAGCCCTTGGTATCTTGCACAAAGGTCTGCCAGGCATGCAGTCATCAGACAGAAGGCCTTTGCTTAAGGGCCTGTTGCAGTTATGTCTCACTGGACCTGCTTTAGATTCTCTCTTGGGGCATCTGCTCCTGAACAATAGAAGTTATGATGCTCCCTGTGATCCTCTTTCTGGACTTTAGAGGCTCTGACTTGAAAGATCCACTCATTCCTATCCAGGAGCTTTTCCTCTGTGGTACTGGGATTACTTTGGGATTACTTTGAACTTCTTTTTGCCCATACTAGTAGTGCGAGACTCACACCTCAATGGATGCCCTTCGGAATTTTTCATTTTGGGCACCTCAAGTGATAAACCTGGGCTTAGCGTCCCCCATCCAAACTTTGGGGAATTTTTCTCCTGCATGTTCCTACATTCAAGAATTTAGGACTGATCTGTACCAACACTTGTTTTGACCTCTTACACTTCTGATAGTGATCTGATGTCCCCTGAATGAAGAAGCATGGCATCTTGGATGAAGCCTGATTTTAAAGCCCACGTTTCCTCCATTCCTTGCTGCAGCTAAGGTATGTGCTTCCCATGTAACCGTAGAGAGGATCATGCCTTGGAGCGACCTCATTAGCTACAAATTAGAATCCCAATCACTTCTACAAGTCCCTTTGAAAAAGAGTCTTTTTGGTGGGCAGCTCTCCCACTTGGCTCCTATGAAACCTGTGCACTTCCCACCACCCTTCTGAGGGCAGCTACATTGTTATTCCTCAGAGGCATACTACAGCCTTGGTTAAAACAACAAAGATCCTGAACCCCATGGACTCTTTTGTGGAGGCCCAGCTTAGCTCCCAATCTTGGAGCTCTGATAGCCGAATGGTCTCATGTGGATCCTATGAGGTTTTTAGGCCAGCCTCCCCTGGCAGCACCTCAGTATCTATGACAGTGCAATCTCTCCTTTCAGCTTGGAACCTATTGCCTTGCATTTTGAATGTCTCACTCTCTGTTTAGTTCTCTCTCCCCTCATGGGCTACCACAAGTACTTGGGGTTCGCAGTCTTGGGGACCATTTAGTGTACTTGCCATATTGAATGTCATGGATTCTAAGCACATGAATCACATTAGCCCTTCAGACTTTTTCCATGGAGGCCTCATTCCCCTTACTCTGTACTCTGTTCTAAGCTTGGGATTTGTGTTCTTTGAGGGACCTACGCTTTGCCACTTCTGATTTTCCATTTTGCACTATCCTTGGTTTCTCATGTTAGCTTCAATAAAGTGGATGCACTACTGATGTGGAACCCCACCCTTTGAGTGGACAAACATATGCCCTATCATTGATGAATCCACCATACTCCAGTGATATTGGTCCCTGGGGCCTGTTTTCCATCTTCTTTGCTTTCAGGATGATTCACTGCTGTGGGGCATGTTCCCATCTCCCTATTTCTGACAGAACAACACCCCTGCCAGATGCATAGAATGCTCACTTGTCAACTATAGCCATTAAAAATGTTGGTACAAGCCTTTGGATTGAGCTCTCAATGTGCAGCCAAAGATCAATAGTGCTTTGCCCGTAGAAAGGAGTAGGCATACCTCGGTTCCTTGGGAAACCCTCATGGTGGCATCCATGATGACACCTTCCCAACATGTAGATCAATGGGCTCTCTCAGCTGTAGGTGTCTTATATTGATGTTGCCAGGCATGCAGATAGATCTCAAGGTAGCCACAGTCATAAACACTCACTTTACAAGGAGTAGGCAGACTCATGACTCGCCAGGGACTGCTAGGTGGCTTTTAGGCTTTTAACTGTTGTTGACCTTCTTCAACTCTATTTCTAGTAACTCAGAACTTTGGATTGCTTCCCTGATCCCCTTTATTGACATATCAGAGAGAGGAAATTTTGGGCTCACTTTGGCTAACCACCCATCCCATCAATAGAGAGTAGACTTTGACCTGGATGTCCAGTGACTCCTCAGGCTTATTGTGTCTTATTGTGGGGGCCCAGTCACTGCTTATGTACTTCTGCATGCCTGTCCATAGGCTCAAGGTCATTGGCCCCACACTTCTTCATTCATTAAAGTTAATTAAGGTGAATTAAGCTTCACCTTTCTCTTCAGGAAGTGGATACCTAGAGGATCCCATCACTTGTGCAGAGGTGAAGACTGTGCCCCTAGTTTGGAAAATCTCCTCTCACATCCCTGATGCTGTTCAGGACACCTACGTCTGGTTACAATATGCTATTTTATTCCAAACTGAAGTCTGCGGGTTCAAGCATCCCGAACGTCCTACAAAAGCAGGTCTTAGAATTACCACTACAAGAGTCAGTAAAGTAATTTGTATTTTTTATACAGTAATGAGAAACGTATGGGATCACACACCCTATCTTCCATCGCATGGTGAGAGACACGAATGATGTGACAGATTCCAGTATCTAACTTATGGTGCAGATGCTTTTAACTATCTCAAGGTTTTGCCCCATCTTGCCTGGCCTGAAATAATTTCCCCAGTTATCACACTCCAGAACTAAATCAGTGATGGTGATCTTTAATAGTGCTGAGGCATAAATACCTCCTTCCAAATGGAACAAGGCCACATTTTCTCCAAAAATTATAATATGACTTACCTTTCAAGCACAATTTTTAAAATACATAGGTCGACGGTTGCATTTACAACACAATTTCTACAGACACTTACATGCATTGCAGACAGTCCTGAAGGGAAACGAGTGAGTTATTAAAATACTAGCCTTCCCCAGGGTCAATTGGTGCTTCCCGCATTGCAGAATTGTAACACCCTAGGTGTAGGAAATTGGGTTGCTGGTTGAAGGGGGCATGAAACCCAACCTAAGCTGCAACCACAATTCTTGTCAGGGTGATACACAAGAAAAGCCCAATTTAACCTGTGCTTTAACCCTCTGGTAGCTTAGCACAAAAGCATCAAGCTTAACTTATAAGCAATGTGTAAAATATGTATGCAGCACTTTAAACAACAATAAAGTGAAAACACAGCACAAGAAAAATCCCACACCAAATTAGAAACATAGAGTCAAATAAATTATTTGACACCAAAATGACAAAAATCCAATAAGTGGAACCGTAGATATGCAGTTTTAAAGATTTAAGTAGAAACAGTGCTTAAGAACACAAAGCACCAACTGTGGTTATCTGGTCACACTGGCCCAGGACAGTCACAAATTCAGGCCGACTGTGAAGGAGTGCAGGCTGAATACAAGGACCAAGTGAGGCGTATTGTGGAGTGTTGCAAGATCTCATGTGGAGGATGTGTCGCACAGCAGCAGTTGTGATGGGCTGCAAGCTGTGTTGTGAGGTGTTGAATTGATAATGCGTTGCACAGCGGAGGATCCAAGGAGATTCAGGACTGCAATGTGAGGTCCTTCATCTAAAAGGATGGTTCTGAAGAACTGCGGGGTCCTGCATTGGGATGCGCCACGATACGTCGGTTCTGCTTGGACTACAGCTGGGCTGGCAGAGCACCTTCAAACTTACTTCCAAGGGTCCAGGACTGGGGTGGTACCACTTGGGTGGCAAGACTCGCAGCTAACAAAGTCCAGGTGCTGGGTTCAATGTGGTTGGAACTTTTTCTGTCTCTGAGGTTGAGCCAACCTTGAAGTCACTATGGTGGTCCTGGGTTCAAGATGCAGGTTCCACCCTCTTCACTCTGGCAGCAGGGCAGGAGAGTAGCAGTCCTTTTTGCAGCAGAGTCCTTCTGATTCTTCCACAGTTCCAGTGTTGTACTGAAGAGACTGTCTGAGGGTATTTATACCTGGTGTCAGCTTTGAAATAGGAGAAGGTTCTGAAGGTTCCCCCCCCACCCCCACCAGAGGAGTCTGGAATTTCCTGCTTCCCTGTCCTGACTCCGGCTTGTCCGTGGGCACAAAATACTAGCATCAAACCCTTTCTGAGTGTGCTAAACCATAGCCTTTGTGATGTGCAAGTGTGGTAAATAACAGCTTCCTCCCTCTATCAAGTCAGAGATGGCTCATTCTGTCAACACCTATTCCCCATTTGTCCCACTGTCTGGAAGCAAGACACAAAGACCAACTGCCAGCTACACCTAGCCATGTGACCCAGGATACAAGCTTCACGCACCAAATGATTGGGACAAGAAAATGCAAACATTTTAAAAGTATATAAAAAGTAATGGATGGAATGCTTGAATTAATCTTAGCCACTGGTAATCACTCAGGGCCACATTCCAAGCCATTGCTATTTTGCACACCGTGCAACCTCAGTTTGAACCCAGCTATATGCAAATCAGTCTTGATCCTGCTATAATGGGAACAATCTGGCCTGACCTGCCAAGTCAGGTCCTCCCCAAACTGGAACACAAGCAACTGAAACTGGTCTCACCCTTGTTTTGGGCTCATCAGCTAAGTAAACAGTGTGCATGGGACCACATCCGGGCATAACCATCCCACTTAGGGTGACATATGAAAGTATACAAAAAGTGATGGATGGAATGCTTCAATTAATCTTAGCCACTGGTAATTACTCAGGGCCACATTCCAAGCCATTGCTATTTTGCACACCGTGCAACCTCAGTTTGAACCCAGCTATATGCAAATCAGTCTTGATCCTGCTCTAATGGGAACAATCCGGCCTGAACTGCCAAGCCAGGTTCTCCCCGAACTGGAACATAAGCGTCCCAAACTGGTTTTGCCCTTTGTATGAGCTCATCAGCTGGGTACAGCTTGGTTCCAGTGAAAAAGTGTGCATGGGACCACATCTGGGCATAACCATCCCACTTAGGGTGACATATGAAAGTATACAAAAAGTGATGGATGGAATGCTTGAATTAATCTCCGGCACTAATAATTCCTCGGGCCGCATCCCAATCCACTGTTATTTTGCACCCAATGCCACCTCAGGTTGGACCCAGCTATATGCAAATCAATCTTGACCCTTCTCCAGTTAGAACGGTCCAGCCCAAACTACCAAGACAAGTGCTCCCCAAATCAGAACACAAGCAACCGAGGAATGGTTTCGCCATGGATATGGGCTCATCAGCATAGTATAGCTTGGTTCCAGTGACGCAGTGTGCATGTGTGGAAAAGGTTTCCATTTAGCCTTCATCACCCCCATTTTTGACTTATGCTTTTGGTTACTGACTCTGAAAGTGCCTTGGGCTCTGCTAACCAGGCCCAGTGCCAGTAATCTGTCCTATAAAGGTATATGGTAATTGGTATAATTTTAAATGGCAAAGACAACCTACCTGTGCATCCCTTATATATGGTAGGGCATGCAGATTTAGAGACCCCAGTAGACTTAATGCACTTAAGTGTGTACTGTTGTGGTGTCTGGTGTCATTTTAAAATGAGGCCTGCCTCGCAGGTTGGTTTTAAAATAAAAAGATGTCCAAATTTGACTTTGGAATGAAAAGTACTTCCAAACTCCAAAACACACCTGTTTATTACATCTAAAATGCCCTTTAGGTCTGCCCTAGGTGTCCCAAGGGTAGGGTGCATTGTCTTTTTTATGCCCTGGTAGGGAAAAACAGTCAGTCATTTTTCTCTCTTGTAAAGCTGCTAGCCCTATAGGCTAACATTGGAAGGGTTTATTAAATTGTAATAAAGTCTTTCCTCACTTGGTAACTAGCTAGCAATGTCATTCAAAGTATAAAAATAATGGTTACAATAAATCCAACAACTTACCAAGGTCATATTTAGTATAACTGTTACAGAAAAGTAGTTTTAGTATCCTGAAGTTACCCAAAGCAGCCCTGTAGCACCCTCTACTGATTGGTCAGCCTTTGACAGCCTGAGCCAAGCCAAGCTGCTTCCTCAGTAGGTGTGCAGAGCTGTGGGCTGCAACAATACAGCCATTTGATGGGAGGAGCTTTCCTTGGCCAGTTTTAGAGGACACATCTCCCCAGATGCAACTGGACTCCTCATCTGAGCCTCGGGAACATAACAGGCTCCCCACAGCTCCAAGACCCATTGGTAATGGGTTTCTGACCCCCTAGATGCTCTTCGCAGGATCTGGAACCTTGTAGTGGTTCTCGAGCTCTTTAATTCAAGCTTTTGAGCTTTTTGTGACAGAGAAAAGGCCAGTTTTCACCAGAACCATGCCACTCACATGGAGAATCAGCGTGAGCCACTGCAAGTTCATCTCTTCACCAAGCAAGCTTTTTCTTCCAGTGTGGAACTCCACCGCGAGGCTCCAGACTCCCCGTCTGCCAAGCCTGGCTTGCTCTTTGCGGTCTGCTGGCCAACAACGCTCTCCTTGCAACCAATGAACTTCTTCCCTGTGAACGGGACTCTTGGCACAAAACTTGAGAAGGACTAATCTTGGACTGTATCTGACCCGCACTCCATCAGAGCTTTTAGATTTGACCCGGCCCATTGCGATCGTGTAACTGTAATTGGCGCTTTATGCTTTCATATCTCCGATTCCCCACACTGGATCTTTATAGTTTTGGTGTAATTTTAAAGATAAAAATGTTCTCTAGTGGTGTAGACTGGAGTTAGGTTTTTATTGTGTTGTGTCTTTTATTTACCTACTGTTTTGGTGATATTAAATGCTTTATGCATACCTGTCTACTAGGTTAAGCCTGACTGCTTGTTGCCAAGATACCCAGCTATGAGCAAGGATTAATTTATTGAGATTTAACTGAACCTAATACTGATTGCAGTATTATTACTGGCTGAAGGTGAACACCCTCGCATACTATTAATCCATATTATTAATCCACTTTCCAAAAGCATGGGACCCACGTCTAGGCATACCTGCCCCACTTAGGATGACATACTGAAGTATACAAAAAGTGATAGATGGAATGCTTGAATTAATCTCAGCCACTGGTCTCAAGTCGCATCCCCATCCATCCTTATTTTGCACAGCATGCCACCTCACTTTGGACCCAGCTCTATGCAAACCAGCCTTGACCCTGGTCCAATGCGAACAGTCCAGCCCGAGCTGCCAAACCAGGTTTCCTCGAACCGGAACACAAGCAGCCCAGAAGCAGAATGTACTAAGGAGTTTCAGGAACATTAAATGCGGTGATAGCTTAAAGGAGAGAGCACCGTATGTGACCTGGCTTCAGAAGCTGTGGTTTATTCTTGCAATGGAGAAGCTAACCCTGGTTTCTCAACAGAGAGTGGGTGACATAGGTACGTTATGGAAGCCGTTTCTTCAGATCCTATCAACAGAGTTTACTGAGCTGACATGCCCGGCTTATTTGAGGGTTCTGGGGTTGACACGTGCTTCTTAGAAGATGTTTGTCCTGCTGGGTAGAGGGGACCTGGGATGACGTTGCTGTGAAACGACGGGGAGAGGGTTGGGGAGATGAGGGACATAGCGGTATGGGGGAAGTACAGTTCTTGTATTGTTAATTATTTATATGTTTTGTTTCTTATGTACGAAGCGTTGAGGTCATTGGATCTTTGTTTTTACCCATCTTGTTCTTCTGAATGTTTGGAGGCGGACGAAAAGGGAGATTTCTCCTGGCGATAAGACAGTGATCAAGTGCATGCTCTCTTGTGTGGCAGATTGAGACGTTGTAACTAGGTGGGCGAATTGTTGGTGACTGGAACAATGTGCTTCGTACTTTATATGTTAAAACCAATAAACAGATTTGATCCGTAAAGGAGAGAGCACAAGCACTTTAGCAGGGGTTAGCAGTGGTAAAGTGCGCAGAGTTCTAAAGCCAGCAAAAACAAAACCAGCAAGAGTAGGAGGATGGAAGGCAAAAGGCTGGGGAAAACCACACGAAGGATGCCAGTTCCAACAAATCACTTAGTTTACCTGTGTCTCATTTTTATGAGTGTGCAGGACATGTTTGTGTGTGTGAAACTGAGGAAGTTGCCCCAGACCCTGAGACTGGGCTGAAACCCCTCAGAGCTCCCATGCCTAGTTCCAAAGTCTTATCCTTTACTTATGATGGCAAATGATGCTGCGCTGAAATGTTCAAGTGCAGGGCTCGGAGCTACAAAGCAGTAACACAAACATCAGCACAGTTAAAGCTCAATGTCCTAAATAGAACTGAAGTCACAAAACAGAGTAACTTTGCATTTCACTATCCCTAGCCAGTTATGCAGCATTCACATGCTAAGAGTTCTTTATCATTAATACTAGTATGAGACAAAGAAGATACTGCCTGGCTGAAGAAGGATTCTCCTCATGCAGATTAATGGCTCTAAACACTCAGGGCCATATTTGCAAGCGGCCGGTGCTGCCGGTGCATCACTATATGTGGCACAGGGCGCAGGCTTCTGACCCATATGTACATGGCCATGCAAACCTCTTTGCGTGGCTTTACATGGCCTTGTAGATATGGAGCAAGGCAATGCAGTGCAAGTCTCTAGACGCATCAGGAATGCGTTTCCACGGGTGTTGCATGGGTGTTCCCATGGATTTTGATTCACTCCCAGGGGTGGCGTAAGAGTGATGCAAAGGGGGGCAGCCCACATAGAAAGAGGAAATTGCCTCCATTGATTGCTTCTGTGCAGGAAGGTGTCCCTGCACAACAACAATCACTCCCAAGACGCAGGCATCCTTGCATAATGGCGCAAGGATGCCTGTGCTGGCGCATGGAAGCAATTTCTCCGCCAGCGTAGGGGGAGAAGGCAGAAATGCGCCGTATCTCGTAGATGCGGTACGTTTCTTCCTTTTCCCAGCCCTGCACCATGGGGCCTTGTAAATATGGCCCTTAGTTTTCTGAGTGCACGTTTGTCTCATTGTGACACGATGTGCTACTGCGCAGTAATGATACTGACATATGCACGAGGCTCAGACCTGACAGTGGCTGAGATTAATTCACGCATTCCACCCATCACTTTTTGTTTTTCTCAGTATAGTTCATGCACAAGCTGGATTTCTCCCACAGTAGTGGCAAGAAAAAGTGGTGTGTGTATAAGAAAGATGGACTGTCATATGAAGACCAGAAAACTAGCCTTCTAGATCAAACATAGACAATGTGCCCGTGGGTGAAATTCATCCACATATTCTTCTACCCTAGTACATTAGTCAGATTGAGGTGCAGCACTGAATGAATCACTGGGCCTCTGATCAATACCGAAAACCCCCATTTGGTTCTCTGTATATTTACACATGTCAACACCTATCACACACCAAGCGCTTTCTGCACCTTGAACCGTCTGCACTAAACTGCATCACACACTGTCATGAAATGCGAACAATACATTGCATTTCTATGTGACTGATTTACTAGGGCGGGTAGATCTGTGGATCAATTTGACCCACGGGACTATTTTTATTCTCTACCTAGAAAAAAGTGGTGTTGCCTCCGAATGTCCTGGGAAAGCCCATAACCAGCTATCACATTCCCACATGAACTGCAATGAAGGTTATTGATCACTGCTCCAGAAGAAACCTTCTGGGTCATCATGTTAGGCATTTTGTTTACCACATCAGGACTTCATCCAGAACCAGTGGGAGATGGCACTGTTGGGTGGGTCAATGATGGGCTAGGCTGATTTACCTGGTGGGCAAGGGTGTTGCTGTTTGGTGCACCCACGAGTACCTGCTCTTCTATGGAGATCCTGCCTGGTGATGAACTAACTCTCATGAAGCAGTCACCCACCACCAGTGGCACCCTCACACCCCTCACAAGGTAGCCGTCGGACACTACTGCCAGCACCCCACACCCCTCACAGGGTAGCCGTCGGACACTACTGCCAGCACCCCACACCCCTCACAGAGTAGCCGTCTGACACTACTGCCAGCACCCCACACCCCTCACAGAGTAGCCGTCTGACACTACTGCCAGCACCCTCACACCCCTCACAGGCTAGCCGTCTGACACTACTGCCAGCACCCTCACACCCCTCACAGAGTAGCCATCTGACACTACTGCCAGCACCCTCACACCCCTCACAGGGTAGCCGTCTGACACTACTGCCAGCACCCCACACCCCTCACAGAGTATCCGTCTGACACTACTGCCAGCACCCCACACCCCTCAGAGTAGCCGTCTGACACTACTGCCAGCACCCCACGCTGTCTGACACTACTGCCAGCACCCCACACCCCTCACATAGTAGCCGTCTGACACTACTGCCAGCACCCCACACCCCTCACAGGGTAGCCGTCTGACACTACTGCCAGCACCCCACACCCCTCACAGGGTAGCCGTCTGACACTACTGCCAGCACCCCACGCTGTCTGACACTACTGCCAGCACCCCACACCCCTCACATAGTAGCCGTCTGACACTACTGCCAGCACCCCACACCCCTCACAGGGTAGCCGTCTGACACTACTGCCAGGACCCTCACACCCCTCACAGGGTAGCCGTCTGACACTACTGCCAGCACCCCACACCCCTCACAGAGTAGCCGTCTGACACTACTGCCAGCACCCTACACCCCTCACATGGTAGCCGTCTGACACTACTGCCAGCACCTCACACCCCTCACAGGGTAGCCGTCTGACACTACTGCCAGCACCCCACACCCCTCACAGAGTAGCCGTCTGACACTACTGCCAGCACCCCACACCCCTCACAGAGTAGCCGTCTGACACTACTGCCAGCACCCCACACCCCTCACAGAGTAGCCGTCTGACACTACTGCCAGCACCCTCACACCCCTCACATAGTAGCCGTCTGACACTACTGCCAGCACCCTCACACCCCTCACATAGTAGCCGTCTGACACTACTGCCAGCACCCCACACCCCTCACAGAGTAGCCGTCTGACACTACTGCCAGCACCCTCACACCCCTCACATAGTAGCCGTCTGACACTACTGCCAGCACCCCACACCCCTCACAGAGTAGCCGTCTGACACTACTGCCAGCACCCTCACACCCCTCAAAGGGTAGCCGTCTGACACTACTGCCAGCACCCTCACACCCCTCACAGAGTAGCCGTCTGACACTACTGCCAGCACCCTCACACCCCTCAAAGGGTAGCCGTCTGACACTACTGCCAGCACCCTCACACCCCTCACAGAGTAGCCGTCTGACACTACTGCCAGCACCCTCACACCCCTCACAGGCTAGCCGTCTGACACTACTGCCAGCACCCTCACACCCCTCACAGAGTAGCCGTCTGACACTACTGCCAGCACCCCACACCCCTCACAGGGTAGCCGTCTGACACTACTGCCAGCACCCCACACCCCTCACAGAGTAGCCGTCTGACACTACTGCCAGCACCCCACACCCCTCACAGGGTAGCCGTCTGACACTACTGCCAGCACCCCACACCCCTCACAGAGTAGCCGTCTGACACTACTGCCAGCACCCCACACCCCTCACAGAGTAGCAGTCCCTCACCAAAGACATCACTCTTGTGTTCATCTCAAATTCGGAGTGATGCACTCCCACCAGCACTCTCACACACCCTCACACAAGCGGTTGGACACTGCCAGAAGTACTCTCACATTCTTCCAAAATCCCAACATAACTAATAGGTCTGGCTGAGAATTCAAAGTGCACCTTCACTGCCTGGTGAGTTGTGTCTGTGGTTTTGTGGAAGGTGAGGGGGATAATGCCAGAATGAGAAAAAAGATGGATGAGCAGATGCATTAGTGAAAGAATGAGTGAGCGAGTGATTGATTGTATGAATCGATTGATGAGTAACTGAAACGCATGGGTGCTTCCAGGCAGTTTTTGTTACAGACATGACCTATTGGCATTGAGAATTTCTGCCAAATCTGCCTTTGTGAACGCCACAGAGGAGCATTCCTGTATGTAATGCTTAATGAAGCTGGTAGTGGCCGTGTAACGCGAGAAGTGGAATTACTGGTTTTGTGTCTGGTTTGAAAGTGTTTCTTGGCATTACAACTGTAATTAGAGCAGCAGGTTCCATTGGGTCGGTTCAGGTAGCAAACAAGGTATGTATTCATGGAAAACCTTGAGTCCAAGGTTCAGTGAGTCTCTAACCTTTCATACATACCATTACTGTTTACATGACAGGGCACTGAATGCTTGGTCTGAAAAGTAAACAATGGCTAAGAAAACTATAGAGGAGAAGGGCAAACAAATTCGCTCCGTAAAACACTTTATTTATTGCTCTGACACATAAAAAACATTGTCAAACCCATGCGTCTGGCTTTTTGCTAGTGGATGTGCCAGGTACCTTTGTGTGTGTTGTCCCAGCTGTCCTAGAAAGACAGGCCTGTAACAAAGCAGCTTCCTGGGCTACAGAATCATGGAGGCTGGGAGAAGGTCCCCTTTGTTAAACAGACCACTCTAGCACTGCTAAGCTGTTCGCTTAAAGCAGGGGGTTAACAAAAGGAAACAGAAGAGGACGTTTGCATTGTAATTGGTGAACTTAAAAGGAAGACACAGCAAACTATTGCATCGTAGATACTTTTGACAAGAGGATAGTGTTTTCATTGCATCTTGAAGGAAGCCAGTGTGTGCACACATCTTTACTCTGTGAACAAAATAATCTGTGAATCTAGCAACCAGTCATCAGGAAAACTGAGTAAAATAAATCAATGTGCAAGGATGATTTGTGAAAAAATGCCTCAGGTGCCCTATCCTGTCATAAAGAACAACAACATAAATTGGACAACGCAACCATTAACAAAATGGGCTGCCGATCCAAGCGATGACAAACCATGGAAAACACATGAAACCTAATGGCTGATGGAGACCAACTCCTGCCCTCTGTACTTGTACTTTTTTGAAAAGTACGGTGCATTCCTGTCCTTTCAGCCAGCGCCAATGCGGAAATCGCTGCCAAGTGCCAATACAGGCATCATTGCACCATGGTGCAAGGGTGTCTGCGTTGTTGGCAGGATTGTTTTTGTGCAGGAAGTGAGACATTCCTGCACAAAAATAATCCATGGAGGTGTTTTACTCGTTCAATATGTGCTGCAGAATGCAGTACACATGGAAACAAGAAAAAAAAGAGAAATGAAAGCATTTCTTCTTGTTACACCACCCCTAGGGAGGTGTAAGGCAGTGCTTAATTTGTGCTTGTTGTTTTCAGTACACAGCACTGGCACTTATTTTGAGGGCCAGAGCTTATTCTTCTGCTTCAAGCATTTGCTGCAAGCAAAAGACACATATGGGAAGGATGGAGGAAGGGAAAAACGAAAAAGCGTCACAAAGATAGAAAGCAGAAAGCTACAAGACTGAGCTGAAGGGGCAGGGAGTGGCGGTAAATGGATTAAGGAGGCCCGAGATGGCTTCAGGATTACGCTGACTCAGTATTCCATGCTCGCACATTTAATTGCAGCAGCCGCATGTTTAAGAGGAGAGCTTTGGGCACTGGCACCTTTTTAATCACAAATTAAGCACTGGTGTAAGGTTTTGGTGCTGCCCCAGGATTACGTAATTTGAAAATATTTGCACTGACTTGCTTACTCCAAATCTATGAGGCCATGCAAAGTAATGCAGTTTGGCTTTGCGTTACCTCATAGATATGATTAAGAGTCATCGGAGTGTGTAAAAAAGTGATGCTCTGGCGGTGCACGGCTCTTGTAAATGAGGCCTTGAATACAGATAACCCATGTCTTTTTTTTATTTGTTTACTTTCGATTCATTTCCATGTGCCTACTTGCGGCCCATGTCACGCATGAGACTGTCAGCATGTTCTGACTTTTTAGCCATGAGGCGTTGCATTTTGGAATTTGGCAATTTTGTTTTTGCCATCATGAGTATAGTTTTAAAAATACCACCATGCCAAATATTGCTGAACAAAGTCCAAGGACTAACTAAAACTGTTGAAAATGATTTAAGCCATTTACTCTTCTCAAAGTGTGGATGTGAGTCTGTTTGTGAGTGGTACATGTCTGTGGATGTACCAATCTACTTAATCTGGGTGCTTGAGTGCTTCTAAAGTCCAAGCAGCTTACAAAAGGCATCCATCCAGAAATAGCTTTTAGTCAATGTGAACAAATCAGGACAATGCAAGGATAATGTTATGATTCCTCCTCCTCAAAAATGGCATATGTGAATATAGTTTACAGGTAACTCAAAGCTGTTTGCCCTCCTCTCTAGCGTCATGAAGCCTTTTGGTGTGTACAAGTGCTTTAAAAAAATCTCCTATAACATAGTCCCAATAACTTTCTTTGCACTCTGGTACCTGTAGTCCCGGATTTCTAATAGGGAAACTGCTATGATTCTCAGAAGGCACAGAAGAACCCAGGACTGTAGGAGGTGATCAGACCTCACAAGGCATCTTGAACTCTTTGTGACATCATTGTGAGCACGCATACTCAGCAGCAGTGAGCGTCGCCTTGGCGGCCCAGAGCCATAAGCAGAAAAATATAACAATATTTCACTATCGTTTTAGTTTTCTGCTGCTGGCTGAGCCAGCCTGTGCTTGGAGGGGCAGGCTGGGCAATGGGAAGGGGCAGGGCAGAGGGTGGAGTGGAATTTGCCCTTTACTGCGCATGCCTATTTGGCCAGACGTTCTAGGTTGGCCAAAGAGACATGCACAGTTAGGTTTCTCCAACCCAGCTGTATTTGACAGCAGGGTTGGAGAAACAGCACAGGCTCCCTATGCCTCAGCGGGAGGCAAACCAGTCCGCTCAGGCCAATCCCCACGCTGCTCTCATGCTAGTTAATAGCATGAGAGCAGCACAGGATTGCACAGGGAGTCTTTGATGCTGGAACGAAGAAGCAGAGGAGAGCGAGGTAGCTGGCAGCAGCAGCATGTAAGTGTTTTTTTAATTAACCCTATCACCCCCCATCTGCCTCGCCCCGCGCCTCTTCCACCCACCCCACCACTTTTAATTTATGTCGGCTACCGATGCACATACTGCATAACTAGAAGTGCCCCCTAATGTATATCATCATATGTCATTCGTACATCAAAGTTTGAAATCCTCCTGAATAAATCACACATGAACTTCAATAAGCCTAATTCCATCTACTGTGACCATGCTTTCCAATTTCCAAAACATTTATGCTTTTTAATCCATGGGCTGTTCGCTAGGAACCATGTATTCATGATCATGTATTCCTGTAATGATGGAACAATCTATTCCAACCTCTCCGGTTCCTGGATTGCTAACAGCCCGCCTTTGGGAGAGTCATAACTTATATCATCGAATGAAGTTAAAACAATCTATTAAGAAGTCAATGCCCCCTAAAAACTTAATACATACAGCAAATTAACTTGCTTCTCCCCATTTTCTTACACGTTGTCATATTCTGATATGATGCATTATTGAAAAATATATTTTTTCCTGCCAATCAAATTTCACACAGTCTGGGTCAAAACCATTAATTACTCAAAAAGATTGTATAAAAATTGAATATATTTAATGAGTATTTGACAGTTTGAGACGTTATCGCTCTTTTCACCATGTCCTTTGCATGTTGTCTCTTTCAATAAAACAATTTCAATTCAATACTTTTACGATAACCTTTCCTATTTTTTGTTGATTTAGTTGTCTTACTAACTACTGTATTATAATGCAACCCTCAAAATGTTCTGATTTCGACTTCATAAAAAAGAGAGGAAAATGCCCCTTTGTGCATGGTCACCCCCCACTTTTTGCCCCAAATGCTGATGGATATGATTCTGCACTGGAGTCTGCTGTCAAGACAACAGTGCCTGTGATCTCTCCCAGAACTGTTATGTTCGACTCGGTAATCTCAAATTGGCAACTATTTTACCCCCTTATAAGTTCCTAGCATATGGTACTAGGAGTACGCAAGGCATAGGTAGCAAAGGGGCCCCCAGGGCTGCAGCATGTTTTTGTGCCACCTTAGGTGACCCAAGCAACCTACTGACTGCAGGCCTGCCATTGCAGAGGTCAGGAGCAGTGCAAACTGCTCAAACTCAACTATGCCCTCACCATGTATGGCACAGTCAAATGCACTGCCTATATTATATGTCAGGCACCCCTAGTTTAGACCTTCTCAGCCCAGGAGGCAGGGTGCATTATATTAAAGGTATGGACATATAAGTGCAAGCCTATATGTCCCTACAGTGGTGTTCCCTAATGGAAACTACTATAAGTGTAAGCGGTCCATAGGATCATGGGCTGCCAACCTGGCACCCTCGAGATTAGCAATTATGCCTTCTCACCACTGACATGAATCTCGTGTCCTGGGTGATATCACATGCACCCAGGTGGGGAACATAGAGGTTATCACCTGGTTGCCCCGGCTTCACAGTGCTCTGGCTGACCAGCCCACGCTTTTTCCCTCAAGCAGCCGCCAAGACAGAATTCTGACCTCCTGCCAGGTAGTGTGATCACTCCCATGAGTCACACCTCCCTCCTTCCCCAGCAGACTAGTGAACTGACACATCAGAGCGGTGAGCTTCAAAAGCTGAATCACCTCTGGTATGCATCAGGGCTGACTCCCAGTGGAGGAAACAGCCCTTCCCCTGCCCAAGGCACATTTGCACTAGGACAGGTGGAAAATTAAATATGCGGTGTGTGGGGTACACCCCCAGAAAGCTAATCACACCTCCAGGGTGAGCATCCGGGTCTGTAAACTAATTTTTATCCCCTATCTAGCAGTGTCAGAATCAGGGGTCCTGGGTAGAGAAAGTGACCCACCCCTCAAGATGTGGTCACCTCAGGGGCAGATTAGCTGCAGGAGCTAGGTGCCCATTGGTTAAGATCCTCGACACTCCTAACTCCCCTAAATCTAGCATTTGAAGGACACCCCTGACTCCAGAACCTCAGATCTGAACAACTTACTTCAAGGAAGGACCAAGGGGAGACCCGTGTCACCGACAATCAGACTTTTCCCGCAGCACCAAAGCAAAGAGGGATACTCTGTTCCTGTGGCAACGGACTGGCAAATTGCATGAATGACTCTCATCATTGGCTCATACTCAGCACTCCCAAAGAAAGGAACCCATGTAGAAGCCAAAAACACCTTCAGTCTCCCCCAGACTAATGGCACTAGTCCCTTGCACGGTCCTGATAAAAACACTCAGCTGAGCCAAAGAATCACTGGCCATCAGGCCCTTGGTGGGATCGTCCAAATCCAAGTGGTCCAGTGCATTGTGGGAGTTGTAGTCTTGCCTGTCTGGACGTTTCAGGTCACTATGTCACTTCTCCAGACCAAGTGAAGTTCCAGAAGCTTTTCGTGCCACTTACGGCTGCCAAGATTTGTTGGTCACCAGCCCGGTAAACCGACCACCACACTTGATGCTGCAACTGCAGGGAACACTGTGCAATCTGCATCCAGCCTCCGCAACCAGGCCTCTTCTTTGTTTTTGCATCTTGTTTCTTGCAGCACCGTGTAAGCAGTAAGATCAGCACCGCCCGCGGCTCCCGTTCAGCACCGTTGACACCCAGGACAACTCTGCATGGACTCCACGGGCTAGGTAAAATTGTACTGACTGTCATGGCCTGATTCTAGGGCCAACACAATCGTACTGCTGCAAGGGTTTCACATATCGTGACCTTGAAGTGCCCGATTGCCAGTAGTGGTTTTTGAAAAAGTCATCCTTTTTGCTGTGCTCACACCACAAAACATTTGGACGGATACTGGTGCTTATTGGCTCGGACTGTACCCTGGGCACTGCTAGCTAGTCCCAGGGCCGGTGCTCTGTGTAAAATGATATATGCAAATGAAACCTAATTATAATTGGCTCCAGCAACCTTCCTGTAAGCCCCTAGTGCATGGTAGGACATGTAGGTTTAAGGACCCCTGTATAGATAGCGCACCCATTGGCTGTAGTGTCCATTATCATTTTAAAGGCAGGCCCGCATTGTTGGCTTGTTTTAAGTTAAAGTTAACCCCAAATTCTACTTTGGAATTAGAAGTACTTCCAAAGTCCTAAACCCCTTATCTTTACATATATGTCACCCCTGAGGCCTGCCCTAAGTGCCCCCAGGGTTGAATGCAGTGTAAATATAAGCAGGGACTTTATAAAATATGTTTTTAACGCCCTGGTGAGGGAAGAACAGCCAAAATTGTTTTCCGCATTGTAGTTAATGAGTCCTAGGGCTAACATGGAGAGACTTTACTTTAAAATAATAAAGTCTTATTTTCCATAGAGATGAGCTAAATATGGCACATTTGGTACCAACTTAAATGTTATAGTAATTTCAGAAACTTGCCAATGTTGAATTTAAAATAACTAGCACAGGAAAAGAGTTTTAGAACTCTCTCTGAAAGTTACCAAATTCAGCCATGTAGTGCCGTTTCCTGATTGGTCAGCCTTTGGCAGCCTGAGCTAGGCTGCGCTTATGAGGTGTGGAGTGGCCTGGGTTGACACAAAGAAAGCATCTGGGAGGCAGAGAACTGCTGCAGCAGATGACAGAGCAGGATGGGGGAAGAGTAGCCAAACTGGTCTTCAGAGGAGGGAAAGCCACTTGGGACAGAAACTGGACCTCCCCCATTTCCTGCACCCACAGTCAGCTAGGAGCCCCACTTAGATTAAGAGAAGGGCTGGACTTTGCCTCAGTCGAATGTGACCAGATGTCCCCTGTTGGCACTTTTGCGCTACAAAGCATTTTTTTACATTTAATCTTTAAAAACTCATATCTCCGGTTCCCTTCATTGGATTTTGGTTGTTTTGGTGGTTTTTAAAGATAAAAATGTTTCCTATTTTTACAAATTGGTGTTAGATTTTTATTATATTGTGTTTAACTTATTTATTGTTTTTTTTTATATTAAAAGCTTTACACTCCTGTATCCTAAATTAAGCCTAACTCCTCATGGGCCAAGCTATCAAGGGGTGAGCAAGGATTAATTTATTGAGACCTTGACTGGGCCTAGTGGGGGTTTGTGGGCGATTGTTAAGTGTAGGTACCTACCTGCCCATACCAATAATACACTTTCCAACGTGGTTTTTCCCATTGACTGCAATGTTATATTTTCCATGTATTATTTTGCACTGATGTATTATTGCTATTAAAATCTATAATTTCAGTTATATGTACGCTATTCCGTTGATTTTGGTGTCTAAAATAAGATAAGAATACACTTTATTTGTATAAATTGGTGTTGGATTTCTATCAATTTGAGTCAATTACTTATCGTCCATGTTGGTACTCTGAAGTGCTTAACACATATTCCTCTAGTGCTCTTATGTGGCACCACGCCCAGTCCTCCTTGGAGGTGTCCCATCCAGTGCTCCCTGAGCACATCACCCAGTTGTCTCATGCAAAACACCACTCTGTGCCCTTCTGAGGCACATCACCAGTGCTACCAAGGGCACATCACCCAAAGCCCCTCTGAGTGGCATTACTAAGTGCTCTCATGAAACATATCGCGCAGTGCTCCTCTGATGTTCATCATCATCACTCAGCGCTCTCATGAAGCACAAGTGCTCCTCTGAGGTACATCACCTATTGCTCCCCTGGGCACATCACAACCTGCGCCCATCAGCATGTCAGCCAGTGTTTATGTGGCACATCATCCAGTGCTTCCCTAAGCCATATCACCTGGCGCTCTTATATGAAACATCACCCAGCGCTCTCATTAGGTACATCCCCCGGTGCTCCTCTTGGATGCACCCCGCTCCCATGAGACGTATCACTCAGTACTTTGCTAAGGTGCATAACCCAGTGCTCCCCAAAGCACATCCCCCACTGCATCACTAAGGCACATTGCCCTTTGCTCCTGTGAGGTGTATCACTCATGAGACACATCACTCAGTGCTCATCTGAGGTGCGCATATCAGCTAGTGCTCTCATGAGACCCGTGATCCAGTGTTCATATGAGGTGTATCATCAGTGCTTTCATGAGGTACATCCCCCAGTGCTCCTCTGAGGTGCATCACGCCGCGCTCCTCTGAGGTGCTTCACCCAGTGCTCCTCTGAGGTGCATTGCCCAGGTCTCTCATAAGACGCATTCTTCAGTGCTCTCATTAGGTACATCACTCAGTGCTCTCATAAGGCACATCACTCAGTACTTTACTGAGGCACATCACCAATGCACCACTGACATACATTGGCCAATGCTCCTCTGAGGCTTATAGCTTGTAAGACACATTCTTATTCTTCACCTGTGGTGCATGACTTGGTGCTCTCATCTGCATATCAGCTAGTGCCCTCATGAGACACATCACCCCGTGCTCCTCTGAGGTGCATAAACCAGTACTCTCCCAAGGCAGTACCCTACTGCTTCCATGATGCACATCACCCTGTACATTTCTGCCGCACAGTAACCTTTCTCCCTTATTCACATTACCGTGTGACCACTGCAGCTATTCACCATGAACTCTGTTAGTACACATCACCTTATCACCCCCACTCCTCATGGTTATGTACGCCTGTGTTCTCTTTGCACTTGTCCCCACTGTTGGCCACACTGCTTGGGAGTCTCTTCCTATCGTCAAACCTGCTGATATTTATCAGGGTGGGGATGCCCAGTAAATGCTGGAGCACACAGATTTTTGTGGGTAAGCGCCAAACTTTGCATGTAGTACCCCAAAAATTTGTTTCACCATCTTTAGATCTTGTGAGTTAATACCATCAAGAGTATTCTGTTAAAACACTGTTTACCACTTACTTTGAGATAAAGATTTCTCAATTCTACCATACCATGTGAGCGCTCTGCCTTCAGATGTCTTGCTTTACTGTGAGCCCAACACTTTGGGCCTGATTTAGAGTTTGACGGATGGTTTATTCTATCTGCAGTATTACAATCCATTATATCCTATGGGACTTGTATTACCGCGGATGGGCTATCTGTCACGTTTGTGACAGAGTAATTTGTCCTTGAAACTCCCATAGTGATGAGCTGTGAAGTATCTGCGGCGTGTGTTTACACCTGTCTTCCCTTCTTCTCTACACTTCTTGCACGGATAAGCAAAGCTTTCCTTTTAGCCCCTGGTCACTGTAATACCTCTGTTGACTGCGACCTCAAAGGATTTGTCATAGAATATATTTTTGAGGAAAGCAGATTTAAATTTACTTATTTTGGGCCCACGGTGGACTAGCACTCCACACCTGTGTTTGTCAAGGATTAAGCACAGATGTGTGGCACCTCCTGCATGGCTAGCATCACTCTACATCTGGCTTGGAATAGCATATCGTGTCAAGACCTTAGGTATTCTTAGGTTTATGTGTGTATGAAATTTCTCTCTGTAATTTCAGGTCTGGGTTTTAACAGTAGTGCTGCAAACCAAACCTATTGTTTTAAAATGACAGCGGTGCAGTTGTGTCCACCCCTTTCAACCATTGGCTTTCTTCAACTAGCCCCTTTCAGGTACTGGCTTCCGCCTGCGTCAATCACAACCTGGCCAGCGGAGTATAATACTCTTACCTAATGCTATTGACTCTTTTTGTGTATCCTTCCATCTCACTTCGGTGCTTGCATTGAACAGCTTGAGGGACTACTTTACAACAATAGCCTGCTCTGTTAACTCTGGCTGGCCGCCTCGTGTGTGTCTCGCTCTAATGTACTAACACTGCATGTGCGGTACATCTGTGTTTAATCCGAATTCTAAGGCTGCGTGGTCCTAAATCCACTTCGGTCCTCTTTAATCCACAACTAGGCACTCCCAGACCATTTATCTCACTCTTGCACTGCTTTCAGCCTTCACAACAGTTTTTTGATATTTCTCCGTCTCACTGCTTTAATTGGTTTTCCCTCTCTTCTCTCAGGAAATGTCCAATGAGGAAAAATAAGTGCTGGTCTCCAAACATGAGTGCCAGTGGCCCCCACCAGCAAGCACCTGCTCAAATTAAGCATTGTGCATGCCTTAGCACATTAAACCAAGACCCTTTGGCTTAGGAAATGCCTGATCTTTATTTGCATATGACTTATGTCTATGTTTTCCCAGATACCTCGCTTGCTGAGGTGACAATGTTTCCTGTCGTTCATTGAAACAGTAACGCTTTAGGTGTCTTCGTACCAAGATAAGTCACTCTGTGTAGCAGTCACCGTGCCCGCAATGCCTATGTGTGAAAGTGACACAGGTATTTTAATACTAAATTAAATAATAGGTTAGCTATATAGTGCTTTCGTCAGACCTCATAAGGGAGACCGTTATATACTATTATCACCATCCAATTGAAAATGGTCCTTATTGCTTCTACCTCAGGAGGATGAACAGCTCAGCCAGCATTTCCATATTCAAACCTATGATCAGCTAGTCACACACAGATGTCAGCAGTGTTCAACTTGCTGAGCCATTTTCTTGACCTCACAATTACACCTGTTAGATACTTAGACAATAATTACAACCATTCAAATAGTTTACTATTAATCAACCTCAATTTTAGGACTATGATAATGGATTATACCATATTGTTATTTTCCTGAGTTTACACTCCTTAATTCACCAGTAAGATATACCCTTCAAATGGAGAATGTTGCTGCAACCCTTACTGTAATAGCCAGTACTTCAGTACTTCTTATAATCCAAGCTCTCCAACGAGTAGCTTGTGAGTTACTGGTAGCTCTTCAGTTACCTGTGGGCAGCTCACCTGTGTGCAGCACAGCCTACTAAATTAGAAGCTTTTACTTTGTTAAAGTTGAGCAAAATTCTAAACTGTGCATACCAGATGTAAATATGGGCATTTTCACACCTCATAATTTCCAAACTATATTTAAAGGTGATATTTGAGTGATAAATCAGGTGACTCTCGGAAGACTTATTACTAATACTATTAAGGTGGTGCCAAGAGATTGTCGCTTTGGCTATTATGTAGTGCACGTGTAGAGGCATTCCAAATTGATAAAGCTTTTTCAAGATTAATGCTGACAAGTGACAATCATGCCTCATGTAGTGAGGTGATACTGCTTGGAATCTTGCATATGGTTGCCACTAATGTAATCTTGTCAGATATGGGCACAATTACAACACTAACAGCATTAGTAGTTCAGGATGATTTTAATTGAACATAAATAACTCTTATTGCTGAAAAAACTGGAGGCCCCTGGAGTAAAGTCTGTCTTTTTCACATGCCTGCTTGACTTTTAAAAGTGAGACTGGTTGGCTTTGCCAATGCTTGTTTTCTATGAGACATCAGATGAGAATCCAGTCTCAAATAAAGCAAGTAACACAGCTGCTGTCTTCAAGCTTATCCCTGTGTTAATGAAGATCATGTGATGTTATGTTACGTTACGTTATGTTATGCTATTTAAATTTGTTGAGTGGATATACAATTTCTGTTTTTCACGGTCATATCCTGGGAGACACAGCAGGGAGTTATACCAGGTTGACAAACCTTCAGTTTTATCCCCTTTGTCATCTAAAGAACTTTTCAGATCAAAGGCGACAATAAACTATCATTAAAAAAAGCACTCAATCTATTGAAAAAGCTTTATTGTATTATCAGGGACCTTCAAACACCAGAGACAGGTCAACAGATGATTGGGCTTTCCAAGCAGTTGTGGGAATCCACCTAATGTGTTTCGAAGAGGAAATCTTCTAAATCTATTCCTAGACCAGTGAAGAGCAAATTTCCACACTAGACATGTCTGCGTCTGAAAATCTCCCATTGCCCCATTCCTTTGCTTTTGTAGTTAACCAAAGAACTTCGAAATTGTCATTTTCCCACTTGAAGACAATACCCTGTTTGGTTCTTTTCAGGCAGGTTTCCAGCAGGCCGCGGCACTCAACTAGTAATTCCTGGTTACTGGTCAGCTCTGACCTGGACAATCTGCACACAGGGCCGGAATTAGCATTGGTAGTGCCCGGTGCGACAATCTTGTTTGGCGTCTCCCCTCTCCCATGTCCTCCTCCTCCACTTCCCTCAGTACCACCTGTCAAAAGTGCCCCATATCTCTCCATCAATCAATCATGTATTTGTAAAGTGCGACTTGTCACTCGCGAGGGTATCCAGGTGCTGAAAAGCCAGGTGTTGAGCCCTTTCTTGTATTTGGTCAGTGAAGATGCGGTACAGAGATGAAGGGTGTTCCAGGCAGCAATGAGTGTGAGGGATCTGTGCGAGGTCCGGTGTGCGGAGCAGAGGTTCCTTCCGGGGTCGTTGAAGTGCAGGCGCTAGTTCAGGTATTCTGGTCCTTGGTCAAGGAGGGCTTTGTAGGCGTGAGTGAGGAGTTTGAAGTGGTATCACTTCTGGCCCGGGAGCCAGTGGAGGTCTTTTAGGTGCTGGGAGATGTGGGCTCTCTTGGGCAAGTGGAGAACCAGGCTGGCAGCAGCATTCTGCATTGTTTGGAGGCTTTTCATGAGTTCGATGAAGGTGCTTGCATAGAGTGCGTTACTATAGCCAAGCTGACTGGTAATGACAGCGTGAGTAACTGTCTTTCTTGTGTTGATGGGGAGTCACTTGAAAAATTTTCTGAGCATGTGAAGCATGTGGAAGCAGGCTGAGATGACAGAGTTGACCTGAAGTCTCATGGAGAGTTCGTTGCCTAGCATGATGCCTAGGTTGCAGGTCTGGTCTTTTGGTGCGGGGTGGAGTTGAATTCTGCCACCCACCAGGAATCGTTCCAGAGGGTGGAGTGTTTGCCAAAGATAAGAACTATTGCCTTGCCTGTGTTCAGCTTTAGGCAGTTGTCCTTCATCCATGGTGCAACACTCTTCATGCAGTTGTGGAAATTCTTCTTGGTTGAAGTTGGGTTTGCAGAGAACGACAGGATGAGCTGGGTATTGTCAATGTAGGAGATGATGTTGATGTTGTGAGATCGGTGAGGGGCGTCATGTAGATGTTGAAGAGTATGGGGCTGAGGGATGATCCCTGGGAAATGCAGCAGATGTTATGCTTGGCATGTGATGTGAAGGGGGGAGGCGGACTTTCTGGGTGCGTCCTGTGAAGAAGAATGCCACCCATCTGAGCGCATCATTGGTTATTCCTATCGCCGCAGTCAGTGAATCAGTGTGTGGTGGAAAACCATGTTGAAGGATGTGGATAAATCAAGGAGCATGAGGGAGCTTGATTCTCCTCTGTCAAGAAGGACGTGGATGTCATCTGAAGGTGCTATCAGCGCTGTCTTAGTGCTGCGGTTAGTTCTGAAACCAGATTGGGAGTAGTCTAGTATGTTGTGTCTCTCCAGGTGTTCAGTGAGTTGGAGGTTGACGGTTTTCTCCAGAACTTTGGTAGGAAACAGAAGCAAGGAGTTGGGTCAATAGTTCTGTAATTCGTTGGGGTCTGCAGAGGGTTTCTTGAGGAGTGGTCTGACCTCTGTGTGTTTCCAGGCGTTAGGAAAGGTGGCCCGGGTTAGTGAAGTGTTAATGATGGTAGATAGTTGGCAGCTGATCTTGTCTCTTCCGAGGTTGAAGTGATGGTTGAGGCAGGGGTCAGTGGGAGCTCCGGAGTGGATTGTGCTCAAAAGGGCAGTTGCGTCTTCTTCGCTGAGTTGTTTCCGGCGTTGAGTGGGTGGCCGGTAGTGATGGTTTATTGGAACCTGGATGTGCTGGAGGGTTGGGATCGAAGTTCTTGTATATGGTTGGTATTTAATTGTGGAAATGGTTGCCCAGTGCCTCGCAGAGCATCTGTGATGCTGGCATTGTGTTTTCAGTGGTTTTGGGGCAGGTAAACTGTCTGACAATGGTGAAGAGTTCCTTCGTTTAGTTGGCACTGGTATTGATTCGGATGGTCAGGCCTTCCTCATTTCTGTTCTAAACTGTTGGTGGTATTTGTTGAGGGCTGATTTAAATGCAGCTCTGTTGATTTGACTCCTGCTGGTGCACCATCTTCTCTCAAGTTGTTTGCATTTGCGTTTTGTCCTGCTGAGTTCCGGGGTGTACCAACTGGCTTGTTTGGCTGGTCTGTGTGTGTTGGCCTGTTTGGTGAGCTAGGTTGGCGGCGTTGGTGATCCAGTTGTTAAAGTTCTGTACTGCTTAGTGCAGGTTGGGGGAGCATTTGGGCTGAGTGGTGCCTAGGGTGTTGATCCATTCTTGCTGAGAAACCTTGCTCCAGGTGCAGGAAGGTGCGCTGTGATGGTTGATGATGAGGTGGGTATGTCCGTGGATGGTGAAGTGTACAATGAAGTGGTCCTTCCAAGTGAGGTCCGAGGTGTGGGTGTACCTAATTTTGTTGCTAGATGAGAAAATGGGATCCAGCTTGTGTCCTGCTATATGTGTGCTTGATGTTGTCCAGTCTTTCAAAAACGTCGGTGGAGTTGGTGTCTTGGAGGTCGTCCCGGTGGAAGTTGAGGTCTCCCAGGAAGATGAAGTGTTCAGATTCTAAGGCAAGAGGAGTGATGAAATCTGCGATGTCATTGCTGATTCCGGTCTGTAGGCCAAGGTGTCTGTGTTGGTGTTTCATCTTGTATCCGATGGGTGCTGCAGTGGTGATGTCTGGAGTGAAAGCTTGAGTGATCCAGATTTCGGTTATGAATGTTACATTAGGGGCGAGGGAGGAGATGGTGTTCCAGATTTCGGTGAGGTGCTTGAAGAGGGATCTGGCGTTGAGAAGGATGCAGCTGAGCTTGTCTGCTTTGCTGTTGGTAGGTGCTGACGGTGAAGAGAGGGGCCTACGGGGGGTTTCGGAGCTGGTGTGGCAGTGGCAACAGCTAGAAGGTCCTGCTGTGTTGCAGGGCGATGCTAGGCAGCAGTTGTTGTTGCGTCCGGGGTTTAGGGTGCAAGGATCGACAGTAAAGTACCTGAGGGAGTCCAGAGACCCAGGCTTCCTGGCACTGGGTGTGGTCCAGACACGGATGGCGCAGACAGGCTTAACTTTGGCACCCCATTGGCACGACCATGGCGTGCCCACTGCGTGGCCGTGCTGCGGCCTCCATTAAATAGGTACTGGGAGTCAGGAGGGCCACTGGGAGGTGGGAGAAAATGAGCGGGAATAGGAGCACAGGTGTCGGGGCTGGGGACCAGAGAGGAGCAACCAGTTGCCAAGGCTTCTGTGCAGGAGACCTTGATGTTGGCCAAGCAGAGCTGGGCAGAAGTCTGGCAGAGGCCTGGTCAGAGCCTAGGCAGCAGAGAGGGTAAGCAGGGGTGGACTGGTCAAGGCTGGCTTTACTAATTCACTCAGCTATCCACATAAAATACAGATCTGTTCTTTGCAATAGGCATTTTAACCCTCTGCCCTACTTTGCCACTAGACAAAACTCTGATCTCTCATTCTAGCAGGAACATCAATCACACGAGTTACCTTGACATGTTTATTGCTGCCTCAAAGCTGGATACACAAAGAACTCTGCAGCAGGTCCTTTTAAATTGTAAGTTATTGCTAACCACAGTGAGCCCACTGCTGTATTGTCCCCCTCCAGGTCGCACTGCTGTAAAGCCGGCCCTGCCTGCACGGGGTAGAAGATGGAGTTTGTGTCACGTTTTGGTTGATTCGTTGACTGCGGCCTTCAACACCATGAGATATTATTTAATAGTTTATCAGATGGAAACTTCTTAGGAACCATGTTCATCAGGCACAAATTGTACTTGGCTGACATTGAGCAGATTGTCTTGCTCCCCAATACCTCAGAGGACAAGGATCTCATAAGTGGTCTGGGAGCGACACTGCTCCTTTTGTATTTAATTTTTATGCATGTTTTCACCATCTGCATGGGCTGAGTTTAATATGTACATTGACGACACCCAAGCTTTCTGTGGGTCGTCTAAAACTCCTGCCTCTAGTGCTTGAGAGCCCAGCACCTTGTCCAGAAGTCTGTTCATCATCCGGTGGGGGTGTAAACTTATTTTATTAAACTCAATCATGCACAAAAGCTTTGCTTCATCACTGGAGATTTCTGTTTGCAAAATGTTGGTCTGACATTCAACTTTCGACCCTTCCCTCTTCTACCCAATTTCTCTTTAGATGCTGAAGCTGCAAAGTGGCCAAATTTTCTCTCTTCTACTCAATACTCTGAAAACTGTGAAGCACCTTTCTTCATTGGATAGTAGTTGCACATTCCAGTGATAAACATCCTAGTCTAGGCAGGGCTATTGGAATGCCACCTGCCTATGGAATGGCCTGTTAGACCACACTGTATTCACTTTGTGTAGTCCCTGATTTAACTGTTTTTAGTGAACTGAGTCATGGTGTGACTATATTTCATTGCTTGTGTTAATGTTTCACTGTGCCATAAAGCTCCGGTTATGGGCACTTTGAAAACTCATATAAAATAGTTGTTAAACTGCCGCTTTCAAGATAATCTTTGGTGCTATGACATGAGCTAAGGAAAACAATGATATGATGGGAAGGATGCTGGTAACTACTCAGAGCCAAATTCCAACCCTTCATTTATTTTGCTCACCATATCAAAACAGACAGGAAACAATCATATACAAATCAGCATTAGTCCTGATCCAATAGGAACCGCCTTGCTTCAACTGCTAGGCTATTGCACTCAAGCTGATGAGGCTCAGATATCCAGAAACCAGTCTTGAGTTGCTTGTGTTTCCATTTGGAGGGGCCCAGGTCATAATCAATCTGAGGTTACCTTCGCTCCCATGTGGAGTGGCATGGCTGTTTTTTACCATCTTTTTCTGCTAATCTTGTCTCTGATTTCCATTCAAAAGGAAGGGCTTCTGTTGTCCACCACGGATGGAAATAACTTCTTCCCGACCCTCGGTCTAGAAAAGTCCCAGGCGTAATGCGAGGGCCTGAGAGAAAGATTCATGGTCATGGAAAGGCGACAGGGCATACAGCCTCATTCGCTTCTGATGTCAGGATCCAATAGCATCAGCTCAGGGGGCGGAGCTACATGAGATGGGCGTGTTCAGGATCTGTTCCAGTACTGTGCCTTCTATCCCATTGGGCAGCGGGGTCACAAGGAGCCTTGCTACATGGACTTGACCCAGTGCTGTTAGACTGTGTTGTACATGAGACATTTTTGAATAAAGTAAATTCAAGCAAGATTTACAAAGTATTTCCCTGGTCACAAATGGCCCGATTTGCAGAATCTGGCCGTTTGCAACTAGAAAAATGCTTTTGAGTATGTACCAAGCCCTATTTGTGATTCGGTAACCTATTACAGAATTGCAAATTGGGCCTGCGGTCTGGTATTAGGAAGGGGCATGTTTAGGGCATCCATTCCTAATACCGATATGCAGAGGTATGTATGAATGTTTTGCAGTCAAAATGTGGTTGCAAAACATTCCCATTTTACTACCAACTTCAAGTTGGTGATAACCTATTTGCAAATGGGAAGGGGTCCACAAGGGACCCCTTCCTCTTTGAGTATGGCTGTAAAAATATTTTTTAAAAGCAGGTAGTGTTCTTAAAAATGAAAAGAAAACTTTTTATTTTCATTTTTGAAACGCATCTCATTTTCCTTTAAGGAAAATGGGCTCCATTTAAAAAAAGAAAAAGAGGCATTCCATTATTGAAAAACAATCACAAACATGGTGGTCTGCTGACCCCCTATGATTTCGCCATTCCCAATGGGTCTCAAACCAAGACATAGCTAATTAATATTCTTGAGGACGGTCTGTTTGTGACCCACTGGGAATCGCAAATTGTGTAAAATAAACATTTGTTCGTTGCTGTTTGCAACTACCAAATAGTGAATTGCAAAAAATCACTACTTGTTTACCTTCGTACATCTGGCCCATTGTGTTAATAAACATACAGAATATGATGGCATAACAGACACATAAATACTGTTACACGTTTTTCAATTCAACACGTCAACAGAGCAATAATTCAGACAATTGGTTGTCAAATAAAAAACATAAAACATAAAGTACACATAGTTAAGTTGAACATTTTTATGCCTCTGGAAAATTACTAAAATGTGAGGCCTTTTAAAACCAATGCTAAAACATGAAGAATAAAACACTTCATAACATTTAAACCATTAATCCTTTTAGTACTTATTAATATAAATTTCTCAGATTAAACACAATATATTTTCGCTACACATTATTTTCTCATATTAACCCCTTGGCAGCCCAGGACGTAACAGTTACATCCTTGGCTGCGGCGCTGAGGCACCAAGGATGTAACTGTTACATCCTTGCACCGGCTCATGGAGTGATCGCTAGCGCTCCCCCCATAAGCCTCGCCCCCACATCCCCAGGGCAGGGATGGATGGGGAATCGCTTCGCCTTCCACCTTCCCCACCCCCCAAGTGATGTCTGATTATGTCAGCGCGCGATCAGATGCGGCCCCCACCGTGCTGGAAGCTCGCAGATCAGAAGAGAAATGCAAAAGCATTTCTCTTCCAATCACGTGCAGGGGCTGGGAGAGGCATCAAAGGAAAGGAAAAGTCTTCCCTTTCCTTTGATGTCTCTCTCAGCATTTCTGCAGCTCAGTCGTGAAGCGATCAGGCTGCAGAAATGCCCACTAGACATCAGGGAGTAACTTTTTTTTTTTATTTACTTATTTTAGATGTGGGGAGCAGCCACTTAGACAAGGGTCACTCCCCTGGGGACAAAATTATCTTTTTTTTAAACATATGGAGAGCGACCCCTTAGGTAAGGGTTGTTCCCCTGGGGGACAAATATATTTTAGGCCTTTTCTGTCCCCCTTGGCGGCAGATCGGCTTTTGTTTATGGGGCAGAAACCACAAGGCACCAGGGATTTTTTTTTTACAGAAGGGGAGCGACCACTTAGGCAAGGGTCGCTCCCCTGGGGGGAGGAGAAAATGTATTTTAGGCCATTTTTGCCCCCATCCCAAATAAATGTGGCCAACGTTGTTCTGCCCACTGGTGGGCAGATGGGGCAATTACCCCAGATCCACTCCCCGGGGGGGACAGAAAGCCTACTTGATGCCAGGAAAAAAAAAAAATAGTGGGGTGGTGGCTACCAATCAACATGGGCAGGGTTATACCCCCACCCCAACCAAAGGGGATAACAGTCTTTCAGCTCTCCCTCCTCACACTAAAACATCTTATCCCACAACAAGCAAGAGGACATTTGCTTATTTTGGGTTTTGGTTTTACATTTGGGCCATAAGAGCTTGTCTAACTCTCAAAATTGTCCGACTTGGAATGGCGGGGGCTGTACTTTTTGGACTTTGGGACGCTACCATCTAGAAAAATCTACGAGCCCTAGACACATCTGAAAACTAAACATCTGGGTGAGTCCAGGGTGGTGTGTTTCACATGCACCCCGCACCATTTTCTTACCCACAATGCCCTGCAAACCTCCAACTTTTCTGGAAATCATACATTTTTACCACAATTTTGTGATGACACCTTCCGGAATCTGCAGGAATCCACAATATTCCTACCACCCAGCATTGTCGCATCTATACCGATAAAAATTCTGCCCCACTTGTCAGCTTAAAAACTGCCCTTTTGGACCCGCTTTGGTTCTCTCTCAATTTTGACATGTTTTTGGCTCCTCCCTGTCACAGGCACTTGGCCTACGTACAAAAGTGAGTTGTCATTTTTACCGGGGGACTGAGGGGAACATTGGGTGGTAGGAAATTTGTACGGGGCGGGGAACCCACACAGAAATGTGTGGAAATTGTGATTTTTTAGCTACATTTGAGGTTTGCTGAGGATTCTGGGTAAAAAAACACTGGGGGATCCACACAAGTCACACCTCCCTGGACTCCCTCAGGTGTCTAATTTTCAGAAATGCTTGGGTTTGGTAGGTTTCCCCATATGGCTGCTGAGCCCAGGACCAAAAACGCAGGTGCCCCTCCGCAAAAACAGGTAGTTTTGTATTTAATAATTTTGATGTGTCCACATAATGTTTTGAGGCATTTCCTGTTGCAAGCAATAAGCCTACCTACACAAGTGAGGTACCATTTTTATCGGGAGACTTTGGGGAAAGCTGGGTAGAAGGAAATTGGTGGTTCCTCTTAGATTCCAAAACTTTCTATCAACAATATTGTGAGGAAAAGGTGTTTTTTTTGCCAGATGTTGAGGTTTGCAAAGGATTCTTGGTAACAGAACCTGTAGAGAGCCCCACAAGTCACCCAGATTCCCCTAGGTGTCTAGTATTAAAAAATGCACCCGTTTTCTAGGTTTCTCTAGGTGCCGGCTGGGCTAGAGGACAAAATCCACAGCTAGGCACTTTGCGAAAAACAGCTCTGTTTTCTTTGGGAAAATATGATGTGTCCACGTTGTGCTTTGGGGCATTTCCTGCCGCAGCTACTCGACCTACCCACACAAGTGAGGTACCATTTTTATTGGGAGACTTGGGGGAATGTTGGGTGGGAGGGAAATTTGTGGCTCCTTTTAGATTCCGGACCTTTCCATCACCAACATGTGAGTAAAAAGTGTTTTTTTGCCAAATTTTGAGATTTGCAAAGGAGTCTGGGTAACAGAACCTGGTGAGAGCCCCACAAGTCACCCCATCTTGGATTCCACTATGTGTCTAGTTTTCAAAAATGCACAGATGTGGTAGGTTTCCTTAGGTGCTGGCCGAGCTAGAAGCCAAAATCCACAGCTAGGCACTTTGCAAAAAACACATCAGATTTCAATGTAAAAATGTGATGTGTCAATGTTGCGTTTCCTGTTGCGGGCATTAGGCCTACCCATAAAAGTGAGGTACCATTTTCATTGAGAGACTTAGGGGAACACAGAATAGCATAACATGTGTTATTGCCCCTTGTCTTTCTCTGAATGTTTTCCTTCCAAATGTAAGACAATGTGTTAAAAAGATGTCTATTTGAGAAATGCCCTGTAATTCACATGCTAGTATGGGGATCCCAGAATTCAGAGATGTGCAAACAACCACTTCTTCGCAACACCTTATCTTGTGCCCATTTTGGAAATACAAAGGTTTCCTTGATACTTATTTTTGACTCTTTATATTTCACCAAATGAATTGCTGTATACCCGGTATAGAATGAAAACCCATTGCAAGGTGCAGCTCATTTATTGGCTCTGGGTACCTAGAGTCCTTGATGAACCTACAAACACTATATATCCCCACAAACAGAAGAGTCCGGCAGACTCAACAGTATATTGCTTTAAAATATCTGACATCGCAGGAAAAAGTTACAGAGTAAAACGTGGAGAGAAATTGCAATTTCTTCACCTCAATTTCGATATTTTTTTATTTCAGCTGTTATTGTCTGTAAGAAAACCTTGTAGGATCTACACAAATGACCCATTGCTAAATTCAGAATTTTGTGTACTTTTCGGAAATGTTTAGCTGTCCGGGATCCACCATTGGTTTCACACCCATTTCTGTCACTAACTGAAAGGAGGCTAAAAGCACAAAAAATAGTAAAAATGGGGTATGCCCCAGTAAGATGCCAAAATTGTCTTGAAAAATTTGGTTTTCTGATTTAAGTCTGCCTGTTCCTGAAAGCTGGGAAGATGGTGATTTTAGCACCACAAACCCTTTGTTGATGTCATTTTCAGGGAAAAAAACACAAGCCTTTATTTGCAGCCCTTTTTCCCATTTTTAAAAAAAAAAACTAAATTTTTGCTGTATTTTGGCTAATTTATTGGTCTCCTCCAGGGGAACCTACAAACTCTGGGTACCTCTAGAATCCCTAGGATTTTAGAAAAAAGGGCGCAAATTTGGTGTGGGTAGCTTATGCGGACAAAAAGTTATGAGGGCCTAAGTGCAAACTGCCCCAAATAGCCAAAAAAAGGCTCGGCACAGGAGGGGAAAAGGCCTGGCAGCGAAGAGGTTAATACATATTGTTTACGGTGTTCACCATATCAGCTGCACATTTTTATTTATTAATACACGATTTCAATGAACCTTTTAATATGTTATTTCAATCTATATTTATATGTCACATTTTTTATTAATAATGTTTGCACTCCAATAATAATGCTGTGTGGGGTTTCGGGGATGAGTATATGGTTCCAGCATAAAGCGCGCTCCACTCCTGAGCGATTGAGGGCAAAGAGAGTTATGTTCTATACTTCTTTTCCCAAGTTCAAAGAGAAGTTATTTTGACCATAATGTTGAGGTACTCGATATTTCGTACACATACAGGTTACCACCTGTAACGACTGCCATTTTGTACCCTCAAATACAATTTGGACTTGCATCAGCCCACCAGGTGGTATTTTATGAAAGATTGTCTACTCTTCATATTTTTGTATCGTTTACATTGAAAATACAATACATTTTTGTTTAAATAGAGCACTATCCCAGGCCTAGATTTAAAACAGCACTCCAGCCCCCTGCCTCAGGTCCTTCAATTCAACAAATAATACGTGTTTTTTTAGATGTAATTTTATGTAATCTTATGTATTGCTTTGAACATTTACCGCTCTGCAACGTCACAAAAAAAAGTATGAATGTTTAATTGATTTATGAATAAAGACATTGTAAATGCACGTGCACATGTAATATAGATCCCAAATGTGTATGCCTGAAAAACAGATCTTTTCCCATTTCCATGAGGGGTGTGATAGAGCTGTAAAGCCATTTCCTGCCATGCCTCTTCCAGTGATGTCACTTCCTGTTGTCACAGATGGAACCACTTGAGATAGTTGGGCACGTGTCTCCAGAAATGGACGTCCACAACACATGCTAACAATAGTAGCTGGTGGCTGATGGGTCCTGAGGAAAATATATAAAAAATGGGGGATCTAAGACGATGCAAAGTCTGCTCAGCTCAGTCATTAATGGATACAGATTCAAGCATTACTGTACCCCGAGCCTGCCGATTTGAAGTAGGTTGATCAGTTGCTTTGGGGACATTTCCTACTTAAAAGTAACTGGGGTCTGTGAAGAGATGTCTGTTGTCTATTGGGTTCTAAATTGTATTTGTTAGATGTCATGACTAAATCAAAATGTCTGTCCCCAATACCCAAAAAAAGCAATTGTGCTACATTTCAAAACTGAAAAACCCCACAGTGGGGTCAGTTCAGAAAGGCATTTACGAGCATTGGGGCGATTCACAAACACATTTAGGAGTATGTGTGGTAAAACTCTGGGAGCACTGCTTCGCCTATTCTTAAATGTAATTCACAATGGTACGAACATACACCTACACCTATGCTGATCCATGCCACATATGCGGAGTTCTCCACTGAGAGTGTGTTTACCTCCACATATGTAGCTCAGGTCTACATTTCAGCAGTAAGTACACGAGTTGCAACGTGGAGTGGCTCTAAAATGTGGAATGTTTGCTAGAAAGTGGGAGGAGGCAAGGGACAATCGAGGAGGGGCACACAGTGACAAACAAATACAAAAGCGTACCCACCAAAGGGCAAGTCAGTTGCAATTCACAACTACTCTTTCCAGTACTACAGCCCAAAGAGGCTCAAATTTACCCCAGCCTTGGAGTAAGCCATCCACCACACAAGGACACTCACGGGTATTGCAAGGCAATCATATAGAAATCAAATGGAGGCAGACAACACCACTACCCGCACCAAGGCCACTACCTTAAAGAAAATGAAAAATAATTCAAATAATTGGCATACGGCATGCACCCATATACATCATATTGTGCAAATGTAAATAAAACAAATGAAGTAAAAAATAAAATAAGCTGGAACAATAACTATATAAGTGTAAACAATGCAGACGGCTATACAAATCACATTATAAAAAGTAAGTATAACAGATGTGCGTACATAGAAAATATTTGAATTGTCGGTAGATTATAAAAAACACTTCACCCCGTATGGAGATGGTGGGGTTACATACTCATAGGCAAAAAGATCCATCTGGAGTTACTAAACTTTATTTATTCAGAGAGGTACACCTAGACATAGGTGTAGAGCTTTGTCTGTTTCCACCTGTAAATTTACCTTTGTGAATAGTCCCAATGTATTTTGAAAAAGGTTTGCATGTTGCTGAGATCAGTAATATTCCAGGTTTTATGGTGGTTGAATAAAGAATCATAATGATCTGATGGCTAGAAAGCCTAAATGACACTTTAAATTTTTGTCATGCTCCCTTTGAAACAGGACTTCTTCATTGAGAACCAAACAAAGTAGTGGGGAATTCAGCAAGATGAACCAGCTAGAGCCGCCGTCATCTTCAAGCCATGTACCAGTTTACCTGAAGATCTTCCGCAAGGGGCAACCATTGGCTCTCGGGGTGAGTTACGACTCAAGCCAAGGGTCTGTCCTGAGAGCTCTTATGAAAGCCATAGCTCTGAAGCGAGAGCTGTGAAGCTGGGGTGGTATTCGCTTCATGTGTATGTGTGTCGGCATCGATAAACAATGGCTGAAGCTCTTCACCAGGGCGAGTGTGGTGCAGGTGTATAGGTCTAAGAGTTGAGTGAAAGAGTGAACCTCATTGGATGTTTGAACTAGATTTTGGAATATGGGTTGTACAAAATGTCTGCACTCACTAGGTTTTCCCTGCACCATTTCCACCAGGCATTGGAGGATTTTTGTTGGGGTAGACAGGTCGGTAATGAGGAAACTATTTGTATTTCACACATTATTCACATCTTATACCTCATTGGTAGTAAAATTGTCCAAGGAACACTGCATACTGAAACAGCTGATTTACACTGAGACAATTTTACTGCATGGTTGGTCCCTAACCATCAGTATAAGGGCCTTTTTTGTGGAAGATTAAAGTCACATTTCAAATGATGGTCTCCAAGGACCAGAGTGTGTTGGTTCTAGGACAGAACTTAAGGTTTACAACTAGAGACACACATTCCCATGACACATGAGTGCTTATAATGATGACAATTGTTGTAAAACGTAACAGAAAATGCGTCCATTACTTACGTTATGGCATTACTCCTAGTCCTACTCCCTCGCCTTCCTTTAGACCAATGAGGCTCCCTGCCTCCCCATAGACCCTCCCTTCCCCTTTAACGCCCCCTCCGCCCCCACCACCTCCTGTACAAAAACAAGCCCAAGCAGCAACACAGGCGGTCTGTACCGGGAGGGCAGGAGGGAACGGAAAGGAAGGCGAGGGAGTAGGACTAGGAGTAATGCCATTAACGTAAGTAAGGGACGCATTACCTCCCGTCCCTCCCTCGCCTTCCTTTAGACCAATGAGACATAGCAAGAGAAAACAGGAGACTGACACTGAGTTGCAACAAGTTTAATCACAACCAATAAAGACCACCACGTCCCCACCCACCTATTACATCATAGAGGACAAGACACAGTGACCCAACACCGACTCCAAAGTGCCCAAGTCCGCCAGCCTTTAATGACGAACAAAGGTCAAAGGTGAGGCCCAAGTTGCGGCCCTGCAAATTTCCACAACAGAAGCGCCCTGAAGCTCCGCCACCGTAGCAGCCATACCCCTGGTAGAACGGCCCTGAATCCCTTTGGGTGGAACCTCCCCCTTCAAAGAATAAGCCATCAGTATCAGCGAGCGAACCCACTGACTCAAAGAAGCCGAGGAAGGCTTCTCACCTTTCGGAGCCGGACCGAAATTCACAAAAAAAGAATCACCCTTACGGAAAGGAGCAACTACCTGTAGCTATTCCAACAAGGCCCGACGCACATCTAAAGAATGTAACCGAACCTCCTCATCCAAGGAAGGATCCGGACAAAACGAAGGAAGGATGACCTCCTGGCGAGCATGGAAAGACAAATTCACCTTAGGAACAAAAGAAGGAACCGGAACAAGTACCACACGATCCAGAAAAACCTTACAAAAAGGAAACGAGCAGGCCAAGGCCCCCAATTACCCTAAACGGCGGGCCGAAGTAATGGCCACCAGAAAAAAAGTTTTCAAAGAAAGATGACGCAAGTCACAGTCCCCCAGAGGTTCGAAGGGAGCAACAGTCAAAGCATCCAATACCAATGAAAGATCCCAGGAAGGAAAGGAACGCACCAGGCGAGGAAACAAGTTAAGAAGACCCTGGAAAAACCGGGGCATCAAATGACCCTCATCAGACAAATTACGCCATGGACCCCTAAAAGCCTGAATGGCCGCCGCCCACTGCACCCGTAAGAAAAGCCACTGACAAACCCAACTGGGCACCATCCAGTAAAAACTGCATCACATCAAAAAGAGAAGCGGACATAGGATCCAACTTATGCCGGAAACACCAAGAAGAAAAACTTTCCACTGCCGACCATAAGACAGCAAATAGGAACGCCGTCGGGAAGCCAGTAAAGTAGAACTCAAAGCTATAGGAACTCCCAAACCCGTCAAACCCCGCCGTTCAACTTCCAGGCCATCAAGTGCAACCGCCTCAATGACCCCATCGAGAGGCAAGGAAACTCCAGAGGCGACGGACAGAGAGGAAGAGTCCACACGTGACCCGACGCCATCAACTGAAGCAACGGAAACCAATTTGCCCTCGGCCAATGGGGCGCAATCAAGAGAACCCTGGCTTTCAAAAGACGTACCCTCAATAGAAACGCACGGAGCAACTGAAAGGGTGGGAAAGCGTACAAAAGACCCTGAGGCCAAGGACACGACATCCCATCCACCTCCCAAGCCTGATGACAACGAAACCGGGAGCAACAGCAACTGAGTTTCGCATTCTCTGGAGATGCAAACACATCTACCACCAGAAGACCCCATAGGTGAACCAGATGATGAAACAGAGACCACCGGAGGGAGTAAAGCTGAGAGGAAGGAATCACCCTGCTCAGAAGATCCGCCCGAACATTGACCACCCCCGAATGTAGGTGGCACGCAGGGAAAGAACCCATTCCTGAGCCCAAACAAAAATCTTCCTGGCAAGGCGGAACAGAGCCCACGACCTGGTCCCCCCCTGCCGGTTCACATAAGCTTTGGTCACCAAGTTGTCTGTCCGAATAAGAACCGCAACACCTTTCAGGGAGTCCTGAAAATGAATCAGAGCTAGAAGCACCGCCTTCAACTCCCACCAATTCGAGGAGCGTCTGGCTTCCAGAGGTGACCAAAACCCCTGGATCTGAGCCAACCCCATCCAAGCCCCCCAACCGGAGAGGCTGGCATCGGTCGTCACCACCACCGGGAGAGGAAGAGATAAAGACACCCCTACCCGAAGATGAGCGGGCACCAGCCACCAACCCAACTCCCTGCGAACCAACCCCGACACCGTAATCCGCGCCAGAAGAGAACTTCACCCTGGAGACCAATGAACCAGGAACCAGTTAATTAGGCAAAGAAGATGGAACCATGCCCAGGGAACCAGAAAATGACCTGCAGACGTAACCACTGAAGGGCCCTGGGAGCAGGCTGCGACAAGATCGACATCACCAGAGACTGGAGGACCAACAACTGCTTCTCCAACACAGTCACCAAACCTTGAAGAGTCAGAAACCGAGCCCTGAGAAACACCAGATCTTGGGAAGGAACCAAATCTGACTTCCCCCAGTTGACCAAAAACCTGTGGTTTTGCAGGACCATCAGAACCCGGGCCACATGCCTCCTCAACAGCTCCTGAGAGGACGCTTGGATTAGAATATCGTCCAGATAAGGATGAATAAACACCCCTTATGAATGTAGAAGAGCCACCAGAGGGGCCAGCACCTTGGTGAAAATGCGGGGAGAGGACTTGAGGCCGAATGGTAGAACACAAAACTGATAATGGTCCAGGCCTACTGCAAAACGTAGGAATCGCTGAGAAGACCGAGCAACTGGAACATGCAGGTAAGCATCCTGCAGATCCAGAGATGCCAGGAAATCCCCCGGACTGACCAGAGGAAATATAGTCTGAATGGACAGCATACGGAAATGTACAGTCCTGATCCAGGAATTCACCCTTTTTAGATTGAGGACAGGCCGAAAACCCCCTGACACCTTCTGAACCAGAAACAAGACTGAATAAGTGCCCAGACCTCTCTCCCCCACAGGAACCTGGGAGATGGCCCCCTTGAGAAGCAAGTCGCAGACCCCATCCAGCAATGCCTGTCTCTGGGCCCCGACTGTAGGCAGAGGAGTGGGACGCACCCTGGAATCTGGAGGCACCACTTTGAAGTCTATGGCGTAGCCATTGTCCACAATGTCCAGCACCCAACGATCGCTGACACTCTTCTGCCACACTGAAAGAAAGTGCCTCAGCCGTCCCCCAACCTGCCCTATGCCAGGCCCACAATGATTGTCAGGACCCCTTCTTGAACCTACCCCGGTTCGAAGGGGCAGATTTCTTAGGAGAAAAACGGGGCTGAAAACGACGTTTCCTGAAAGAAAAAGATTTGGAATCCATCTTGGGAGATGAGCGCGAATGCTTCCTCCACCCCTTGCCAGAAGAAGAACCACCTTTGTAAGGCAAGGCGTGTTTCCTCTCCTTAAATGCCTTGGAAAGCATGGAAGGCAAGTGATCACCAAACAAATTACGCCCCTCAAAAGGTATTCTCAGGAGAGCAGATTTCTCCCTAGGATCCGCCTTCCACAACCTCAACCAGAGGGACCTACGAGCCCCAATCAAAGCTCCAGATGCCAGAGCCGAAGTACGGACCACATCAGAAGACATGTGTGCCAGCAACCTGGCCTGTTGCTCCATAACAGCCAGAAGTTCCGAGCACTCCGAACCTTCCTGAACAGCCACCGCCAGCTTGTCAAAATCCTGCACTAAAGATTGTGCAGAATAAGCAGAAAATATACCCGCTCTGAGGGCCAAATTCTTCGCCGCAAAAGCCCTCTTAAGACCAGAATCCACCTTACGGTCAGTGGCATCCGTAGGCACACAATCCTCCGGATTGACCGCCTTCTTGCCAATCAGGGTTGCAAGAATGGAATTGTCCTCCCCTTCCAGCAAGTACAGTTTCTGAAGGAACCGTGGCACCTGAGACTTCTCCACATCTTTCCATTCCCGGAATACCATCTCCTTCACAGGGCCCTAAAAAAGGAATGGCAAGCCTAGAAGGTGTTTGATACTGAGGGAACAAATGCGAATCCGACCCCGTAGGCTGAAACACAGGAAAACCTAACTTGTCCCGAACATGCAACATCACCTCCCACATCTCTTCCCTGGAGACATTTTTCCCACCAGAAGAAGTAGATGGAGCGTCATCATCATCATCCCCAGCAGAGGACCTCTCCGCAGTCCCAGGAGGACGGGCCGCCGGAAAACGACCAGGCCTGGCCACCCCTGCTTGGAAAGCCCGAGAGACAGCCACCTCAATAATGTCCTGAACCTCTTCTCTGGACATGAGAGGCGCAGAAGCCCCCACCGGAACCTGGTGATCCCCAGGCGTTGAGAGGGGAACCTCACCATCCTCCCCCGATGAAGAGGAAGAGGAAACAATCCTACGTCTTTTGTCAGGTACCTTCGGCATGATACAAACCTGAAATGCCAGCCAAAGGACCCCAACCCCTTTAAATAAAAGAGAAAGGTCCTCCCCTTAAAAAAGAAACAGCAAATGGCAATACATAAACAATTAGCCAAAACCTTTTAAAAACGCGGGCAGAACGCCCGTCCTACCGCCAAAAATGCAGAAAATCCAAACCAGCACATCAGCTCGTCCCTACGAGCCGAAGATGTGGAAATTGTAGCCCCAGCCGCAAAGAGCAGACCGACCTCGTCAGCCGACTCCCAGGGCGTGTCTCCAAGGCAGCCACGCCCGCCTCTCGAAGACGCGACTGCCAGGAACCCGCCCCGAGGAGCTCCGCGCCTCGACGAGAGCAAAGCCAAAGCGGGCTAGACAAAAAAGAACAGGAGGTGGTGGGGGTGAGGGGGTTGTTTAAGGGGAAGGTAGGGTCTATGGGGAGGCAGGGAGCCTCATTGGTCTAAAGGAAGGCGAGGGAGGGACGGGAGGTAATGATGATTATAACAGTAAAATTTGCTTTATACATGGTCACAAGACTCACAATGCTTTTTTAATTTTTTGTTTGAGTTTCTTAACATAAAACAGATGACTTCCACATTGAATCCCCAGATGACCCATACATATGCAAGTCTCACAATGTGACAATGCTCTGCATGTCTGCATTTAAGAATCAGCTGAACTTTAACAATAGTCCATGGCCAACTCTGGATGATATATCATCCTATATCTACACCAGGACTCCCCAATGAGTAGCTCTGGAGCTAATGGTAGCACACCAGCATCCTGTAAGTGGCTCTTGGAAGACAAGGCCAACGCAGTTCATCAGTGAGAGGGCCTGGACACATGAAAGGAAGAGGTAATGCGTAGAAACAGGCCTTTGGATCCAAACCAATGGCAGGTACCCATGCTAACATAAACTCCCAGTGTGTCACCATACAGGCCTTGCAGCACGACCACGTCTTTACTCTCAGTCTAGCAAAGTCACATGGAGATTGGTCATGTTGCAGCGCCCCCCCATAACTCACATTGTTAGTGCAAAGAGAGACAGCAGTAGCCAGAGCAGAGTCTTCTGAGGATAGGACTTCCCGAGGCAAGAATGTGTTTCAAAGAGACGGGGTATTGGTGTGTGTCCCCATTTGTTTAAGTTTGCGTGGCTCTACTTGCACATTTATGTGGTGTGGGTGTGTCTAACACTGTGTGGACAGTGTCCCTCTCTGGTAGCCTTACCTTATGACAAAGATCACCAGAAGCATCTGATACCTCCCAACCCTCCAAACCTATCACTGTGAGTGGCAGCATTCTGTTCTTTCACAATGAACACATCCACACACAAAGTAGTTCCTTCAATGCCAGCGGATGTGGCAATGTTTGATTTTTGAGACCCAAAAAATGTTTTACTTTTATGAACTATTTTATGAAATATTTTAAATATATTTGTTAGGGATCAGCAGTTCCCCCAACAATAACGGTTTACCAAACCTATGTTAAACAAAATAAACGTTCCCAAAGCCAACAGCCAGCACTGGACTAGTTGCCTTTGCAGGTGCTTTAAAGCTGATATTTAAATATTTGCTGAGTAGAGTGATAGCTGTGTTTATGACCCTTGTTCCAGAGGACACTAGCTGCTATGGCGGTTATTTCATTAGTCGTGGTGGCATTTCATATTGACATAGCTAGTGCTTAATTTGAGCTGGTGGTTTCCGATGCAGGGCAACAACACTTATTTTTGGGGGCCGGCACCTATTTGTTTACATCAGGCAATTACTGCAAGCAAAAGACACATATGGGATCTAAGGAGGAAGAGAAAGATGGAAAAGCGTCACAATGGGAGAAAGCAGAAAGCTGCAAGTGAGCTGAAGGGGCAGGGATTGGCTGTAAATGGATTAAAACAGCCCAAGATGGCATTAGGATTACCCTGCCTCAGTATTCCCTGCTTGCACATTTAATTACAGCAGTCATGTGTTTCAAAGGAGAGCTATGGGCACTGGCACATTTTTATTTACAAATTAACCACTGGACATAGCTCATCCTTACATCACTGTGGATAAGTCTGCCTGATATGTTGAAATGTTCACTACTGGCACTTTTCCTTGGTTGGTCACTACTGCTAATTTAACCAACATGGCCGCTGCTGCAAAAGTGCTAACTTTTTTGTAGCGTGGATGAGATATCTTGAAGAAAAGTAGCTACCCTTCTGGAAAAGGCTGGAGACAGCTGATGTAGCTGAAGCTAGCGCTTTCTATATGGATGCCTCCAATTATGTATCTTCTTGGTGACATGTACTTTCCTAACCCTACTGTAAAAGTATTTTTCTTCACCTTCAGATGGTACTGATGATGTCCGGCATCTCAATTGTGGTTCTTGGATCTCTCCTGCTTACTATTTATATCGAATACGTCAGCATCACAGCACATACAAAGACTCCTACTTGGGTAGGAACCTTGGTGAGTAAATATTTCAAAATAACATTAAATTAGTTACATTCATCATAGACTCAATTATACACCTAACCGTGATGGATTATGTAATCATTGTGGGCTTGAATGTGTGCCCTGTGCAGTTTACAATGACCCAGCAATAGAGTAATCAATGTAAGGAGGGTAATGGCCATCCTATACAGATCAGAGTGCTCTATCTGCCTAAATATGAGCAGGGATTTAGGGACAGATGTTGAGGAAATGTGCCAAGTAATGGGTTTCTGCCGATATTTTCATGCAAAGGTCTACCTGTTGCTTAATATTTTCCCACAAACTAGAAAAGAACATTTTCAACCTTTGCCAAGGTTTTGCCAAGGTTGAAAACGTAACAAAGGGCCTGATTTAGATCTTGGCTCAGGGAATACTCCGTCACAAACGTGGGGGATATCCCATCCGCCATATTACGATCTCCATGGTATTTAATGGGATTGTAATACAGTGGATGGGTTATCCCTCATGTTTCTGACGGATTATTCCCCTATGACAAGATCCAAATCAGGCCCAAAGTTTGCAGAAGAAAATTCATTTGCAACTTTGTACTTCCTGAGTTTCAAACTTTCTGCACAAATGATACATGTGTCTATGTAAAAATGTTGAGAAATCAAAATGCAGTGTAGTGTGCAGCTTTCATTGTCAGTCAATCAGTTAATATTCGTCAAAGTTTAATGAACCTTCCTGAAAATCTCTCTTGTACTTCTCCTGAACAGTTTATAATCTCTGGATGTATGGCTGCCTCCGCTCAGCACAAGGGGCCCCGTGGTAATGTAAGTATGCTTTGGATGCTACTGGAACACCATCACTGTACAACCCAACTCTACCCTTGGCTGAGACACTGCATCACTTCCACGTGTCAACTACACAACCCAATCCCATTCCGGCTCCACCTCCAGTCGGTAAACTGCATCCCTTCCATGTTTTTCTGAACCTCTGGCTGAGCAACACTACAAAACCTGCATTTCACATCCACCTCCAGGTGGGAGATCTTCCTTCACGTCCCAGTCTTAGTCTTAACTCCCATTGGGTGACACTGAGTGACTTCCATTCTTACCCTTAAATCCCGTTGAGTGACACTGAATGACTTCCAGTCTTACCCTTAAATCCCGTTGAGTGACACCGAATGACTTCCAGTCTTACCCTTAAATCCCGTTTAGTGACAATGAATGACTTCCAGTCTTACCCTTAAGTCCCGTTGAGTGACACTGAATGACTTCCAGTCTTACACTTAAATCCTGTTGAGTGACACTGAATGACTTCCAGTCTTACCCTTAAATCCCGTTTAGTGACACTGAATGACTTCCAGTCTTACCCCTAAGTCCCGTTGAGTGACACTGAATGACTTCCAGTCTTACCCTTAAATCCCGGTGAGTGACTCTGAATGACTTCCAGTCCTACCCTTAAATCCCGCTCAGTGACTCTGAATGACTTCCAGTCTTACTCTTAGGTCCCTTCGAGTGACTTTGAATGACTTCCAGTCTTACTTTTGCCTCTCATTGAGGGACCCTGAGTGACTTCCAGTCCTACTCTTACCTACCGTTGAGTGACACTGAATGACTTCCAGTCTTCCTCTTAGGTCCTGTCGAGTGACTTTGAATGACTTCCAGTGTTACTTTTGCCTCTCATTGAGGGACCCTGAATGACTTCCAGTCCTACTCTTACCTCCCGTTGAGTGACACTGAATGACTTCCAGAGCATCACTTCAGTATTCCATGCTACCTCCAGGTGAGAGGCAATGCATCACAACCGTGTGGCAAATTTACTTCCAGGGGTGAGACAGTGCATTACATCAGTCCGAGGCAATGCATCACTTCAGCATCACACATTTACTTTCAGGAGTGAGGCAGTGCATCACATCAGTATTACACACTTACTTCCTGGGATGAAACAGTGCATTACATCAGTATTACTCACTTACTTCCAGGGATGAGACAGTGCATTACATCAGTATTACACACTTACTTCCAGGGATGATACAGTGCATTACATCGGTATTACACACTTACTTCCAGGAGTGAGGCAGTGCATCACATCGGTATTACACACTTACTTCTAGGGATGAGACAGTGCATCACATCGGTATTACACACTTACTTCCAGGGATGAGGCAGTGCATCACATCGGTATTACACACTTACTTCCAGGAGTGAGGCAGTGCATCACATCGGTATTACACACTTACTTCCAGGAGTGAGGCAGTGCATCACATCGGTATTACACACTTACTTCTAGGGATGAGACAGTGCATCACATCGGTATTACACACTTACTTCTAGGGATGAGACAGTGCATCACATCTGTATTACACACTTACTTCTAGGGATGAGACAGTGCATCACATCAGTATTACACACTTACTTCTAGGGATGAGACAGTGCATCACATCGGTATTAAACACTTACTTCCAGGGGTGAGACAGTGCATCATATCAGTCTGAGGCATTGCCTCACTTCGGTTTTCACCTCTATCTGCAGGAGAGAGGCCGTGCATCACATCAGTATTACACACTTAATTCCAGGAAAGAGGCCGTGCAACACATCAGTATTACACACTCACTTACAAGAGAGAGGCTATGCAACACATCAGTATTTCACACTTACTCCCAGGAGAGAGGCCGTGCGTCATATCAATATTACACACTTACTCTTAGGAGAGAGGCCGTGCATTACATCAGTATTACACACTTACTCCCAGAAGAGAGGCCGTG